>NW_006921702.1:2606364-2610347 GCF_000298275.1 Orycteropus afer afer | reverse complement strand
TCAGTGTCTTGTAGAATTTTGTGTATATAAGTATAAGTAAAATTAAAATTGAATTGTATACTACTTGGAGGAACTCCTTCTAAGATAAGAAATATTAAGTGCCAATGGATACAAGGGAAAACCAAGGCCATAGCAATCATCTCCTTTCTCAGAGCAAATGGGGATGAATGATAAGGATCCAACATTACAAAATCAAAATGAAAGTGGCATGAGGCATGAAATCGTACAGTGAAACTCATTGTTGGTGTCTATGTTCCCTGAAGAGAGTGGTCAGCATGGGAAGAGTTCTGCAATCAGAAGATTGCTTCTTGACCTTGGAAATGAGCTAAATTTATTGGTTGGAGTAACTTGATGCTTCTCCATTTACAGAAGAACTATATCTTTTTCCAAGAACTAGATAATGCTCAATTCCATGACTAGGCAGTTCCTCCATGGACAGGGCTACATGAATACTTTCAAAGTCTGTTTTCTTGGCCATCTGTTTTTAACTGACTGGCCTGCCCCTTTATGGACATCTTTTCCTTTTTCAATAACACTTTAGATACATGTTGTTTTCTTTGGATTCAGTATTAATATGTGAAGCTGTATATTGTTTTCCTCATCTCTTCTATTTCCATTTATGGTCACTCTTAAAAGACAACCTTAGTCTGTGCTTAAGGTAAAAGAAGTCTATGCTTAAAGTGGAGACAGGGAGATTATTTATTGAAACCTCAAGTTAGACAACTCTTTCCACAGGAGGAGCAGGGAAAGAGGCAAAGTATGCATTCCTTTCCCCCAAAATAAGTCAAAATGCAAAGTACAGACAGCTTGTCTTTGCTGTTGTTTCATTTTTCTCTACACAGTGTCTCTCACTTCTTAGTTCCCAAGTTCACCATATTCAGATCACCTTCTTTCTATACTAACTATTCTGCCTATTCCTTATGGAAGCCAGTATCCATAATTGTTTTTCGATACTAAACACTACCAAGAAAATCTTTCAGTCTCTTAAGTAAACATTATGAAAAAGTCAGTTTGATAGCAGGACATAAGATGAGTTCTGATTGTATGTCTTATGTGTATTCAAAAGTGAATTAGATAAATATGCTTCTTAGATTACCTTGCATATTATTCTTTATATATCCAGGAACATTGGTGGTGTAGTGGGTAAGGCATTTGGCTGCTAACCAGAAGGTCAGTGGTTGAAAGCCACCAGCCACTCCACAGGAGGAAGATGAGACAATCTAGTTCCATAAAGATTCACAGCCTTGGAAACCCAGTGGGGGTTTCAATGAAGCAGAATTGACTCGATGACAGTTTTTTTCTTTCTTTTTTTTTTTTTAATTACTTATATCTGTGTCTTTAGATGAAAGTGATGTAAAATAACATTATGAAAAAACTAAAAGTGTGCCACTCATACAAACATCATACTGGAAGTCCTAGATAGTGTGTGAAAAGAATATAGATCCTAAGGCATTTTACTACTAACTAGAAGGCTAGCAGTTCAAACCCATCAGCCATTTCTTGGAAGGAAGACTGGGCAATCTACTTCCATAATGATACTGCCTCGGAAACCCAAGGAGGGGTTGCTGTGAGTTGGGGCCTACTTGATGGCACTGAGTTTTTTTTTTTTTTTTTTTTTTTAACAGATAGATAGAGATAGAGATAAAGATAGAGATATAGTTATAGATGTAGATCGTTCCTCCCGCAGCACCCACCAACTCTCTGTTGGGTTTGATAATTCTCTGCAGTGGCCACACAGAATTCACAGATTATGTGGTTTATAAGGGAAGCAACAGGCTAGAATTCAAGTTCAGGAACACACTCAGTCTCTCAGCCCGCTGTCTCTAAGCCGACAGTCTCTCCCAGCAGCGCATGTCTCTCAGTCTCCCTTTCAGCAGCACGTGCCTCTTATGTCTCCCTGCTGGCAGTGAGAGATTCTTTCTTCCTCTAGGAGGGCTCCTTTTAAGCCTGGCAGAATGGCCAAACCAACCAATCCTGACATCAGAATTCTACACACCTGAGAGACAGTGAACTTCCCAGAAGATTGCTTTGTGCTGCTCCCAACAGAAATACCCCAGGTGGATAACTTTAACAGTCAAATTCCACCTCAGAGTTCACAAAGACTTATGGCTAGAAAAGTCACACTATGTAATTTATTACACCACATAGATATAGACATAGATAGAGATACAGATACAGATATAGATATAGATATAGATATAGATCTATCTCCTGGAAAGGAAGACCCCCCCCAACCAAAAAAAATATTACAACTAATAAGTGACTATAGCAAGGTTACAGGATACAAAATAAATAACAAAAGTAAATTGTTTTCCTATATACCAGAATTAACTATTTGAATTTGATTTTTTTAAAGCTCTAAAACAATGACACACTTAGATATAAATCTAAATAACTATGTCTAGTAGCTATATGCAGAAAACTACAAAACTCTGATGACAGAAATCAAGAAAGATCAAAATAAATTTATGTTCTGTGTTTATGAATTGGTAGTCTCAAAATTAAGATGCCAGTTATCCTTAACTTGATCTACAGATTTAATGTAATCTCAATTTTTAAAAAAAATCAGGTTATACAGAACTGTTAAAGATCTATAATAGCCAATAAAAATTCTGAAGAAGAAAAAGTTGGATGACTCACACTTCCTAATTTTAAGACTAAAACTACAGGAATCAAGAGAGTGTGCTATTGGTGAAAGATTAAACACATCGATAAATGAAACAGAACATTGAGCCCAGAAATAGATTCAAGAAAATATAATCAACTGATTTCTTACACAAAACCACAAGCAATCCAAAGGAGAAGAGTAATTTTTTAAAAAACAAATGGTATTGGAACAAATTTCTATCCACAAGTAAAGAAAGAAAAGAATCTAGACATTCACCTTATAACTTGCAATGATTAGCTCAAAATAGATCATAGACCTACATGGAAAATGCAAAACTATAAATTCTTAGAACATGATGTAGGAGAAATCTATGTGACCTTGGGCTTAGCTGTAGGTTTTTAGATACAGCAACAAAATAAAATACAATTAATAAAAGCATATGTGAATTTGATTAAACTTCTTTAAAATCAACAATTTTTTTCTTTTGAAAGTGTCTGTTAAGAGAATGAAATACAAGCCACAGACTGGTAGAAAATACTTACAAAACACCTAATAAAGAATTCATATTCAAAGCATACAAAGAACTCCTAAAACTCAACAAAAAGAAATCAAACAACCCAATTTAAAAATGGGCAACATATCTGAACAGACACCTCTCCAAAAATGATATACACACTGCAAATTAATATGTGACAAGACGCTCAATATCACTTTTCTTTTATTACTAGAGAATGCAAACTAAAGCAATAAGATTCCACTACACACCTATCAGAATGGCTAAAATAAAAATAACATCAAAATGATACAGCCATTTTAGAAGATAATTTCGAAGTTTCTTACAATTAACCATAATATTATCAAACTAACAATCACACTACTAAGTATTTATCAATCTGATTTGAAAATGTTATGTACATGCAAAAATCTATAAAATGTTTATAATTGCCCAAAACTTAAAGTAACAATGATGTCTTTAAATAGATCAATGGATAAACAAACTGTAGTATATCAATACAATGAAATACCATACAATGTAAGAAAGAAATGAGCTATCAAGTAACAGAAAGACATGGATGAATTTTAAATATCCATTGGTAAGTAAAAGAAGCCAATTTAAAGGCTACATACTGATGATTCAGTAATATGATATTATGAAATAGGTAAAACAACATTGTTTTGTTAGGTAAAAAATATCAGTGATTTCCAGGATTTTGGGGCTGGTGGAAGAAGGGAAGTTCAATTAGGTAATGCACAGGGAATTTTTAGGGTAGGGAAACTATTATATATGACAATATGATGGTGCATAGAGGAGACTATTTATTTGTCAAAACCCACACTACTTTACAGCACAAATAGTAGACTTTGATGTATTTAT
>NW_006921702.1:2582410-2605762 GCF_000298275.1 Orycteropus afer afer | reverse complement strand
TACTTCCGTAGTGATACTGCCTCAGAAACCCAAGAAGGGGTCGCTATGAGTCGGGGCTGACTCGACGGCACATAACAACAACATTTGTAAATTTGTCATACTGTGATAGTTTGCTTGTTAATATGTTGGAAGCTCTGCCACAAGGTTAGTTATTTCACTCATGGTGAAAAGGTTTTCAGAGGAGCTTCTAGACTAAGACAGAATAGAAAACAAACAAACAAACAAAAGCCTTGGAAAATTACTTCCAAAAATTATCCAATGAAAACCATGCAGATCACAACAGAGTATTGCCCGATATAGTGCTAGAAGGTGATCCTAGGTTGGAAGGTACTCAAAATATACAGTGGTTTCAACAGTGGATTTGAGCATACTAACAATTGTGAAGATGCTGCAGGACCAGACATTTTGTTCTGTTGTACATGAAGTGTCCATGAGTTGGAGCTGACCTGATGGTAACTAACAACAAGTTTAGATAAAGAAATATTTATAGATGTGTGTACATACATGGGTTAATTTCTCTGTCTGCTGAAAGAGCCTAGAAATTACAGTGGCCCAGTAGCAATGAGTGCACCTAGCATTCAGATTTTGATTCTAATTCTCTTCTCTAACAAAAGGACCCAAGAACCTAGGATAAATAGCTGATTTTGGAACCAGAGAAAGAAATAGAGATGAGCTTGGAGCATCTTGTAGTATCAGAAAATAAAGAAGTTGTCAAACAAACAAATAAATAAACAATGACAAAAATAATCATATAATGATGGGGTTATGTCAAAGGGACATAGGAGTCAACTGAAAGCTCCTAGTGGCCAGAAATAGAAAAATTTAAGTCATAAAATAAATAAAATTGTATTGGATTTTAATCCAAATATAAAATAAATAGTCATGAATCCACACTGATAGTAATAACTGATTGAATCTCTTACACAACAGAATTTCAAATAATTTATGTAAATACTTCACTCAAGGAGGTAGAGTGTAACTCCTCTGTCTTAAGTGTGAATTTCAAATAGAAAATTTCTTCCAAGTGTTCAGTAGGGGGGAAGGAGGAGAAAGAGTAACAGAGAAACCTGAAAAACATACTCAGGACCAAGGTTATCATCAGTGATAACTTATCTTGGTAGTTTATACCATTGATATGAGTGTTATAAATAGCAATTTATCTCAGTAGTCTTCCTCCAAAAATCTATAACCACAAGTTAATCATGGGAAAAACAAAATGCCTTACCAGTACTCTTGAAAGCTGTTAAGGCCATCAAAAACAAGGAAAATCTGAAAAACTATCATACCAGGATAAGCCTAAGGAAATAAAAAAACTAAATGTGATATCTGAGTGAGATCTTGGAGCAGAAAAAAAACATTAGGTCAAGGTAAAGTAAATCTGATAATTGTAACAAAAGTAATACTTATGTAAGGTGTTAATAATAGAGGAAATTTAGTGCTTACTATGTACGCCCTTTGCAATTTTTCTTTAAACCTCAAACTGTTCTAAAATAAAAGGCTTATCTAAAAAAAAATCACTAAAATATTGGCTAAATAATTTAGACCCAAATGAATCTATAACCTTTGTAATAAATGATTTGTATTGCTCACATATGGTGATACTTGGATTGAATTAGAGCATGAGCAGTGGAATAACCAATCAATAACCTGGTGAGGAAGATATAAGGACATCAAGAAATCTTTGATGCCTTTGATTCCTTTCTCATGAGAGCCACACCTGTCTGTCAGTTTATCCTACTGTGGTTGCTTGCACGTTGCTGTGATGCTAGAAGCTATACTAGCAATATTTGAAATATCATCAGTATCAGCAATGTCACCCATAGTGGAAACATTTCAGCAGAGTTTCCAAATGACGGACTAGGAAGGACGTGGTGATCTACTTCTGAAAAAATGGCCAGAGAAAATCTTATGAATACCAGTAGAACACTGCCTGATATAGTGCTAGAAGATAAGCCCCTCAGGTTGGAAGGCACTCAAGATACGATTGGAGAAGAGCTGCTTCTTCAAAGTAGAGATGATCTTAATGACCTGGATGGAATGAAGCTTTAAGGACCATCATTTCTTAATATGACACAACTCAAAATGAGAAGAAAGAGCTACAAACATCCATTAATAATTTGAACGCAGAATGTTCAAAGTATGAATCTCGGAAAATTAGAAGCTGTCAAAATGAAATGAAACTCATAAAGATCGATATCTTAGGCATTAGTGAGCTGTAGTGAACTCATATTAGCCATTTTGAATCACCTAATAATATGGTGTACTTTGCTGGAAATGACAAATTAAAGAGAATGGTGACACATTCATCAACAAAAAGAACATTTCAAGATCTATCTTGAAGGACAATGCTGTCAGTTATAAGATAATATCCATATACCTACAAGAAAGACCTTTGCTCATTGGTGTTCAATGTGTCCAATCAGATGGTATCTAAGGATGAGATATAAGTAAGGTTATATTTTGGCTGAAAGAACTGAAGAAAAAACTTAAGCTTCAAGTTGCAATATTGATGGATTCTAAGTAAAAAATATTTGTTTATACAGGGAGCATCAAAAGAAGATGGAAGGAAGAGTCACTGCACCAAAAATAATTGGTTGATGTTTAACCATTTCAAGAAGTAGCGTATTATCAAGAACCAATATTTTTGAAGGAAGAAGTCTAAGCTGAACTGAAGAAATTGGTGAAAAACAAGGCTCCAGGAATGGATGGAATACTCACTGAAATGTTTCAACAAACAGATGCAGTGCTGGGGGCACTCATTCATTTATGCCAAGAAATTTCGAAGAAAACTACCTGGCCAACCAACTGGAAGAGCTCCAGATTTGTCCCCATTCCTAAGAAGCGTGGTCCAATAGAATGAGGATATTATAGAAAATATCATTAATATCACCTGAAAGTAAAATTTTGCTGAAGATAATTCAAAAGTAATTTTAGTATTACATCAACAGGGAACTGCCAGAAATTCAAGCCAGATTCAGAAGAGGGTGTGGAATGCGGGCTGTCATTGCTGATGTTGGATGGATCTTGACTGAAAGCAAAAAATAGCCGAAAGATGCTTACCTGTGTTTTATTGACTATGCAGAGGCATTTGACAGTCTGGACCATAACAAATTATGGATAACATTTCAAAGTGTGGGAATTCCAGAACACTTAGTTGTGCTCATGAGGAATCTGTACATAATAAAATAGACTGTCGTATAAACAGAACAAGGGGACACTATGTGATTTAAAATCAGGAAAGGTGTGTGTCAGTGTTGTATTTCGCTATACTTTTTCAATCTGTATGCTGAACAAGTAATTTGAGAAGCTGGACTATATGAAGAGGAGTGGGGCATCAGGATTGGAGGAAGACTCATTAACAACTTGCGATATACAGATGACACAACCTTGCTTGCTGAAAGTGAAGACGACTCGAAGCACTAACTGATGAAGAGTTCAAAGACTACAGCCTTCAGTATGAATTACACCTTAACATAAAGAAAAGAGAAGTGCTCACAACTGGACCATAAATACCATCATGAAAAATGGAAAAAGGATTGAAGTTGTCAAGGTTTTCGTTTTGCTTGGATCCACAATAAACACCTGTGGAAGCAGCAGTCAAGAAATCAAACAACATATTGCACAGGGCAAATATGTTGCACAAGATTTCTTTAAAATGTTTAGCATCAAGATGTCACCTGGAAGACTAAGTGCACCTGATCCAAGCCATATTATTTTCAATTACCTCATATGCATACAGTGAAAACTGTATGGAAGTAAGGAAGATAGAAGAACTGTTACATTGAATTATATTGTTGGTGAAGTGTATTAAATATACCATGTTGCTTCCAGAAGAATGAACAAGTCTGTCTTGGACAAAGGACAGTCAGAATGCTCCTTACTAGTGAGGATGGTGAGACTTCATCTCACATTCTTTGGACATGTTATCAGGAGGAACCAGCCCTTGGAGATGAACATCATGCTTGGTAAAGTAGAGAGTCAGTGAAAAAGAGGAATACTCTCAATGATATAGTGTTTGCAGCAATGGTCTTAAACATAGAAATTATTCTAAGGATGGGGCAGGACCAGGCAGTATTTTATTTTGTTTTGTATAGGGTTGCTATGACTCAGGACCAACACAATGACACCTAACAACAACAGTGTGAGGTTTCTTCTTTTTTTTTTCTTTATCTAATGCAGATATAACGTAAAGAAGATATAACTCTTTATGAATGATGGCTAAAATAATAAATTCTCACTGCCATGGAGTCAGATCCAACTCATAGTGACCCATCCTTGGGTTTCCAAGACGATGTCACTACAGAAGTAGATTACCCAACCTTCCTTCCAAGGAGTGACTGGTGGATTTAAGCCACCAGCCTTCTGGTTAGCAGTCAAATGCCTTAAGCACAATGCCACCAGAGCTAAAATTACAGATTTTATAAATATTGTACAAGTATATAGGAATATTTCATGAGACTTATATACCATGATGGGGGACCAGTCTTAGGCTTTTTAGAAATGTACCCATTCAAGTCAGTAATGGAATGATCAGGAAAGGTGCTAGTTTGGAGTTGGGCCCAGAATGAAAAAACAGTTCTGTGGAAGGTCCAATCTATGCTATGAACATTCCTGCCACTTGGGGTTCATGGTCCACTGAATTTTATGGTGCTCCATGAAGGATCTACACTGATCATTCTATAAGAAGGATGACAGTACAGACTCTGAGAGATATGGAGCAAAGCCATGCCCTCTTATCTTGGTAATGATGTTGTTGTTGTTAGGTGCCGTTGAGTCGCTTCTGACTCATAGTGAGCCCATGCACAGCAGAAAGAAACACCACCTGATTCTGAGCCAGCTCCATGATCTTTGCTATACTTGACCCCAATTGTCACAGCCACTGTGTCAATCCATCTCATCAAAGGCCTTCCCTTCCTTCATCAACCTTCTGCCTTACAAAGCATAACATCCTTCTTCAGGGAATGGTCCCCTCTGACAACATGACTAAAGTAGGTGAGACGAAGTCTGGCCATCCTTGCTTCCAAGGATCATCTTGGCTACACTTCCTCCAGGACAGATCTGTTAGTTCTTTTGGCAGTCTATTGTACCTTCAGCATTCTTCACCAGCACCACAACTCAAAAGCATCAACTCTTCTTCGGTCTTCCTTATTCATTGTCCAGCTCTCACTTGCATATGAGGCGATTGGAAATATCATGGCTTGTGTTCAGGTGCACCTTAGTCCTCAAGGAGACATCCTTGTTCTTCAGTACTTGAAAGAGTTTCTTCACAGCCGACCTTCCCAATTCTATACATGGTCTAACGTCCTGACTGCTGCTTCCATTGGCATCCAGTGTAGAATCAAGCAACGTGAATTCTTTGACAACCTCAATCTTTTCTCCATTTATTGTGATGCTGCTCATTGGTCCAAGTGTGAGGATTTTTGTTTTCTTTATATTGAGATGTAATCCATACTGCAGACTGTGTTCCTCAATCTTTGTCAGTAAGTGCCTTTAGTCATCCTCACTTTCACCAAGCAAAGTTGTATCATCAGCGTATCTCAGGTTGTTAATGATTCTTCCTCCAATCCTGATGCCGTTTTCTTCATATAGTCCAGCTTCTCGGATTATTTGCTCAGCATATAGATTGAATGAGTATGGTGAAAGTATACAACCCTGACACACTCCCTTCCTGATTTTAAACCACGCAGTGTCCCCTTGTTCTGTTCTAACAACAGCCTCCTGGTCAAGGTATAGGTTTCTCATGAGTATAATCAAGTGTTTGGGAATTCCCATTCTTTTCAATATTATCCATCATTTGTCATGATCCACACAATCAAATGCCTTTGCATAGTCAATAAAGCACAAGTAAACATCTTTCCAGTATTCTTTGCCTTGAGCCAAGATCCATCTGACAGCAGCTATGATATCCCTTGTTCCATGTCCTCTTCTGAATCTAGCTTGCACCTCTGGAAGTTCCTGTCAATATACTGTTGCAATCATCTTTGAATTATTTTCAGTAAGATCTTACTTGCATGCAATATTAATGATATTGTTCAATAATTTCCACATTCTGTGGGATGACCTTTCTTTGGAATGGGTACAAATATGGATCTCTTCCAGTTAGTTGGCCAGGTAGCTGTCTTCCAAATCTCTTGGCATAACCGAGTGAGTGCCTCCAATGGGACATTGGTTTGTTAAAATATCTCAATGGGTATTCCGTCAATTCCCAGAGCCTTGTTCTTCACCAATTCCTTCACAACAGCTTCAACTTCCTCCTTCAGTACCATTGGTTCTAGATCATATGCCACCTCCTGAAATGGATGAAGATCGACCAGTTCTTTTTGGTACAGTGACTCTGTGTATTCCTTCCATCTTCTTTTGATGTTCCCTGCATCATTCAATGTTTTGCCCTTAGAATCTTTCAATATGGCCACTTGAGGCTTAAATTTTTCCTTCAATTCTTTCAGCTTGAGAAATGGCGAGCATGTTCTTCCCTTTTGGTTTTCTAACTCCAGGTCTTTTTACATTTCATTACAGTAATTGGCTTTGTCTTCTCGAGGTACTCTTTGAAATCTTCAGTTTAACTCCTTTATCTTGTCATTTCTTCCATTTGCTTTAGCAATTCTCTGCCCAAGGGCAAGTTGCAGAGTCTCTTCTGTCATCCATTTTGTTATTCTCTTCCTTTGTTGTCTTTATAATGACCTCTTGCTTTCTTCATGGATGATGCTCTTGATGTCATCCCACAATTCATCTAGTTTCTGGTCATTGGTATTCAATGCATCAAATCTATTCTTTAGATGGTCTCTAAATTCAGGAGGGATATATTCAAGATCATATTTTGGCTCTCTTGGACTTGTTTTAATTGTCTTTAACTTCAAGTTGAACTTGCATATGAGCAGTTGATGGTCTGTTCCACAATCAGCTCCTGACCTGGTTTTGGCTGAAGATATTGAGCTTTTCCATCACTTCTTGACACAGATGTAGTCAGTCTGATTCCTGTGTGTTCCATCTGGTGAAGTCCACATATACAGCTGCCGTTTTTGTTGTCGAAAAAAGGTGTTTGCAATGAACAAGTCGTTGGTCTTGCAAAATTCTACCATGCGAGTTCCAGCATTATTTCTGTCAACAAGGCCAAATTTTCCAACTACCAGTGATTCTTCTTTGTTTCTAACTTTTGCATTCTGGTCATCAGTGATAATTAACACATCTTGATTTCAAGTTTGGTCAATTTCAGACTGCAGAAGTTGATAAAAATCTTCAATTTCCTCATCTTTGTCTTTGTTGGTTGGTGCATACATTTGAATAATGGTCGTATTAATGGGTCTTCCTTGTAGGTGTAAGGTTATTATCCTATCAGTGACAGCATTGTACTTCAGGAAAGATCTTGAAACATCCTTTCTGATGATGAATGCCATGCCATTCCTCTTTAAACTGTCATTCCCGGCATAGTAGATCATATGGTTGTCTGATTCAAAATGGCCCAAACCAGTCCATTTCAGCTCACTAATGCCTAGGACATCAATCTTTATCAATTCTATTTCATTTTTGACAACTTCCAATTTTCCTCAATTCATACTTTGTACATTCCATGTTCCAATGATTAATGGATGTTTGCAGCTATTTATCCTCAGTTTGAGTTGTGCCATGTCCGTCAGCAAATGGAGGTCTCGAAAGCTTTACCTTATCCATATGAGTAAAGCTGATTTTACTTTGATTATGCAGCTCTTTCCCAGTCCTACTTTGAGAGATTTCTAAACTAAGTGAGTCGTATTCCTCCTCTGTATTGGGCAATGTTTCTTGACTATTTGTATATTTGCACAGTAATGTATCAGACAGTGTTTCTCTGCTATTCATAAGGTTTTCCCTGGCCAATTCTTTGAGAAGTGAATGGTCTCCTTCTTCGTTCTAGTCTATCTCAGTCTGCAAGCTGGGCTGATATCTGTACACCATTTGCACCCCACTGGGTTTGAAACACCAGTGACACAGCCTCAAGACTCATAGCACATGTCACCACAGTAGGACAAACTGACAGACAAGTTTGTCTCCCTTAGCTGTTGGTAATGATAGCCCTTTTAATAAACATGTCTAGCTTGTCATTGGGAGCTCTGGTAGCTTAGTGCCTAAGGCATCTGACTGCTAACCAGAAGGCTGGCAAACCCACCAGGAGGGAAGATTGGGCGATCTACTTCTGTAGTGATACTGCCTCTGAAACCTAAGGATACCACTTGACTGTGAGACTGGAATTTCCCATTATAAGCTGAATGATAAGCAGTCTATCAAACTGTGAGGTTGAAGTGCACAGAATAAATCCATTTTAAAATGGAAGTGATGTTTATATACAATCAGGCAGATCTACAAAGCACGAATTGTTTGCATTAGAAAGTTACTCACCCTTCTTTTTCATTCTCAACCCTCCCTCAATCTGAATCTATAGACTCAACGTTAATTCTTTTTGCCATTTACTTTGAGAATGGAAGAGAGAGACAAAAAAAAAAAAAAAAAAAAAAAATCTTGGCCATGGTTTTTAAAGGGCATGCATGCAATATTATTCCATTGTCAAAAAGTGAACTGCTGCCCAGGTATAACCTCATTCAGGATAGACCTAGAAAATTAAGGGTTATGAGCAAGGTCTCTAGTGTGTAGTGAACTCTTATTGTATTAGTGAGCTTCTAATATCATGTTGTTCACTTCAAATGGAAGGAAAAATGGCCAGAAGTGTAGACCTACCTGATT
This sequence comes from Orycteropus afer afer, assembly GCF_000298275.1. NCBI lineage: Eukaryota > Metazoa > Chordata > Mammalia > Tubulidentata > Orycteropodidae > Orycteropus > Orycteropus afer. The sequence continues at coordinate 2,597,050 of NW_006921702.1, read as the reverse complement.
CGTGGGAAGTGACTTGTGATTTGACAAGTGAGCCAAGGATTTAGAATTGATTGATGAGAAAGAATTTTGACAAATGATATGAGTTTGAACCTATTGGAATGTTGTCAGGAGATTCATGTCCCATACAAATGTTTATAAAAGAGCATTCACAGCAAAGAAAATGCTTGGTAATCAAATCTTTAAGAAAAACCACCTTTTGGATATCAGTCAGTCACTCTTCCCAGATGTTTAGTGCTTGCCCAATAACTATGTCCAGACTCCATGATGGCATAGGGGGCAGCTCTGCATGAGCTCATTAAATGGACTTTCCTGAATCAAGGCTAATTTGAATAACACTTCTACTGAGGGACACTGGGCTTCCAGTATAGCAGATTCTACCACAAGGATCAGTCAGTTCCCTAGTACCAAGTTGATGACACTAACATTAGAACCTTTCATCATGGAGTGGGAGCAGCATTTTACTGCCCTGGGTATTAATTTACTTTAAATATCATAAACGTTAACCACACTGGTCTTGGCATGTACTCATTACTTAGGAACAATCAGCCTGATAGATTCATCTTATGATCCTTGGTTATGACTGGAAGATAACCACTTTTAATATTAGATTGCTGTTCTATGGGATAGAACATATGGTGAACCAGGACCAGCATATAAATGATCCTTTTCAGTGTTTTTTGCTTCCTGTTCCTTCAAACCTGATCTCTTGTGGTCTAGAGATCTCAGTTTCCAAGAAATAAGTGCTTCTACCTGTGGATACAACATTGATCCCACTGAATTAGAATTGGACACTTCCAATTGCCTGTTTTTGCCTCCATAGGACTCTGAACTGATTGGAAAATGAGGATATCACTAAACTTTTTTGGGTGACTTATTCTAAGTATTAGAGGATTGAGTTGCTTCTTAGAATGAGAGTAGGGATTATTATATTTGGAAACTAAGGAATTTTCTGGTGTACTTCTTTAATTTCAAAGTCAACAGACAAGTCAATTTAATATTTAATTAATTTAAATATTTAATTTAATTTCAAGTCAATAGACAACTTACATAATATCACATAATAACTTAGCTATGTGACAATGATTAAGGAATCATAACCTTCAGGAATAAAAGTACGGCAGTCTACCATGTAAAGAACAGTTAGTGAAGGTGCTATTTGAGGGCATGAGTAACATGGAATGGTAACTGATTGAGTAATTAATTAAGTAATAAATAACTACTGCCTCCTGAGTAGTTATATTAAAGAGGACAGAAACGGCTATTTATATCTTGTGTACACAATAGTGAGTGATGTTCTTTTCTACTTTTTTGTGTAAATATTGGTGATACTTAATTCAGATATCATCAGACCACATGGAACCACAAACATACCTTATGGAGGAAGATAACTGCAGACTCATATGATATAGGAAAGGACTCATCTTTTTTGGAGAGCATGGGAGAGCATCTTCATCTATATAATTTATGCCTCATGGCACAGGGAAGCATGATGTTGTTAAATAAGGGGCAAGGAGTGAGAAAAGATGCTGACTGCCAAAATGTTGAACCATGTTTGTCCTTAATTTTCCTGTCTTCACATTCACTCTTCATTGTCCCATGCTCTCCTATCTTGCAGAAAGGTTGATCCCTACAGGTTGTCTGCCTAAGGATTCTGTGTCAGTTACTTCCTGATTGGGTTCAGTCAGTAAGAGGCACAGAGGGGAAACTGGGGGAGAGAAGGAAGGGAGCAAGATATCTTCGACAGCACCATAGACTGTAGCAGAATCTTGTCTGTGGTAACAGTTTACAGTAGACTGGTAAAAAAAATCAGTTGCTATTGAGTTGACTTTAACTCACAGTGATCACATGTGTGTTAGAGCAGAACTGTACTCCATAAGGTTTCAGTGGCAGACTTTTTTGGAAGCAGATCACCAGAGCTTTCTTCTGAGGTACATTTAGGCGAATTCCAAAATCCAACTTTTGGATTGGTATCTGAGTGTACTGACCAAGAGACTCCCCTCTAGCAGGCAGAACTACTGTAATTCCATTTTTTTGTGGGGGGGGTTCTAAGAATACAGACTCCTCCTTTTGTCCCTAGTCTAAGGGTTGGTGATAGATTCCTGGAACTTTGAATTTATGGCTTAATTACTGTCTGCTTTGACTTTCTTAGCTACTCTTTAATCTCAGTAACTAACCTATCTGTTTCAAATACTTAAGGACTAGTTGCACAAGGCCCACGTATGGTTTAATGCTCTACTCTTTCTGTTTTGAAATTTTCAATAATTTGTGAGCAAAATATCCTGCAATTTTGTTGCTTTGGCACCTTTAGACTATATAGATAATACTGTTGATTGATAAACATGGAAATCTTAGAATTGCTGGCTTTAATAGAGCGAGTCTAGGGGAGTTTAGTCCTTGACAGAGTTGCCTGTCAAGGGCTCTAGACATTGGGTGGGATGTTCTCTAAGAGGCACCTAGATAGAAGGACAACTTAATCACCACCAAGCAAAAACCAATAATGGTGATAAAAGAAGAGTTGTTAAGCATAAGGACTAAGGCTGGGAGGTGAGATTATAGACAAAATCATGAGTAGCCAAACCAAAAGCTGTGGGAATTGGTAATTCTAGATCATGAATAATGCAAGCATGTTGGAGTCCCACTGATGACGGTACCTGAAAGCTTTAAAAGATCATCCACTTTGCCATATTTTGTGTTCAATCTGTTTCCTTTCTAGAGACACTGTAGTATGCAATATTTCCTTTCATTGATGTCATTGCTGGTCATTAAATTCTGGAATATTTGTTCATTTTGTAGCTCAGTAGTCCAAGATACTATGAAGGAATGTTTCCTTCTATACTAAGAATGTTTCCTTTTAATATAAATAATTCAATATTTTGGAATTGAGTCATTAATAGTGTTAGTTTCTTAGTGCCGCTATAACAGAAATGCCACAAGTGGGTAGCTTGAACAGAAATTTATTTTCTTACAGTTTAGGAGGCTAGAATCACATTCAGGGCACTGGTTCTAGAAGAAAGTTTTTTCTCTGTGTTGGTTCTGGAAGAAGGTCCTTGTTTTTTTTCAGCTTCCGTTTCTTAGTTCTTTGGTGATCTTCATGTGATATGGCACCTATCCTTCCCCATCTGTGCGTCTTTGCTTCTGTGCCTGAACTGCTCCTTTTGTATCTCAAAAAATAAGACACTAATATGGCCTCACTAACATGATAAAGAAAAGTCTATTCCCAAATGATATTATATCGATCTGTAATTAGTTTTTTTGGGGGCATGATTTAATCCATGTTGTTCTTGTTGTTAGGTGCCACTGAATCAGTTCTATCTCATGGTGACTCAAGGTACAACAGAGCAAAGCACTGTCCAGTTCTGCAACATATTTTCAATGTTTGAGTCCATTATTGCAGCCACTGTGTCAATCCATCTCATTGAAGTCTGCCATCTTTTTTACTGATCTTTATTTTGTCAACCATGATCTCCTTGTCCAGGGATGGATTCCTTCTGATAACATGTCCAAAGCACATGAGATGAAGTCTCTATTTCTAAGAAACTATACTTCTTCCAAGACAGATATGTTTGTTCTTCTGACAGTCAATAATACATTCAATATTCTTTACCTCGGAAACCCAAGGAGGGGTCGCTATGAGTCGGGGCTGACTCGATGGCAAATAACAACAACAACATTCTTTACCAACACCATAATTCAAATGTATCAATTCTTCTTTAGTCGTCCTTATTCATTTTTAGATTTCCCATGTATATGAGGATATTTAAAATAAAATGTGCACCTTTTTTTTTTGAACACTTTAAAGAGGCTTTTTACAGAAGGTATTCCCAATGTCACAAATCATTTGGTTTTTTGACTGCTGCTTCCATGGGCGTTGATTGTGGGTCCAGTTAAATTGGAATTCTTGGCAATTTGAATATTTTTTGTGTTTATCATGATGTTTCTTAGTGGGACAGTGGTAAGGATGTTAGATTTCTTTATGTTGAGTTATAATTCATACTGAATATTGTAGACTTCGAGCTTCATCAGTGTTTCAAGTTCTCTGCCTTTTCAGCAAGCAAGATTGTGTCATCTGCATATTGCAGGTTGTTAATGAGTCTTTCTCCAATCCAGATGTTGTGTTCTTCTTCATACAGTCCAGCTTCTCTTACTTGTGCAACATTCAGATTGAAACAGTATGGTGAAAGGATACAACACTGTGATAGTTGGAGTTGTGTGTCAACTTGGCTGGACTACAATTCTGTGTGGTTTAAGCAGTTGTGATGTGGTTATTCCCATGATAGGACCAGATGAATATGCTTTGAGCAGCCAATCCATTGAAAGGGACTTTCCCTAGGGGTGTGGCTTGCTTCCAGTATATCTATGGACATCCTGGGAAAAGAGACATTCTTCTGTGGATTGGGATTCTGGTGTGCTGCCTACAATTGTCTGTGAGTCAACAATCCACCATTTGGCCTGGAGATCTTGGATTCATCATTCGTTGGAGTCAACAGCCAGTATACTACCTGCCAACCTTGAGCTTCTCAGCCCCTGCAGCTGCAAGAGTCAGGAAAACCTCCAGCTTGATGTGGAAAAGCCTCCAGCTTGACATTTGATCCAAGAACTTTGGACTTGCCAGTTTCTATAAGTGTGTGAGCCATTTTTCTAAGATAAATTTTTCTCTATATATATATATAAGCTTTACTGGTTTTGTTTCTCTAGAGAACCCAATATAACACAAACACTGACACACATCCTTCCTGATTTTAAAACACACAGTGTCCCTTTGTTCTGTTCAAATGACTGCTTCTTGGTCTGTGTACAAGTTCATTATGAGCACAATAAAATGTTCTGTACTTCCTGTTCTTCACAATGTTATCCATAATTTGTTATGAGCCACACAGTTTTCACACAGTCAATAAAATACAGGTAAATGTTTTCCTGGTATTATCTGCTTTCAGCTAAGATCCATTTGACATCAGCAATGAAAGCTCTCATTCAACATCTTTTCCTGAACATGGCTTGAATTCCTGACACTTCCCTACTAATTTACTACTGTATCCCTTTTTAAAATTATTTTCAGCAAAATTTTACTTACACATGTTAATAATTTCCACATTCTGTTGGATCACTTTTCTTTGGAATGGGTACAAATATGGATCTCTTCTAGTCGGTTGGCCAGGAAACTTCTTGGAATAAATGAATGAGTGCTTTCAGCATTGCATCCATTAGTTGAAATATGTCAATCGGTATTCCATCAATTCTTCAAGGCTGTTTTTTTGCCAATGCCTTCAGTGCAGCTTGGAATTATTACTTCAATACCACCATTTCTTGATCATATGTTACTCCCTGAAATAGTTGAACATTGACCAATTCCTTTTGCTGTTGTGATTGTGTGTGTGTTCCTTCCACCTTCTTTGATGTTTCCTGTGCCGTTCAATATTTTACATGTTGTTGTTGTTGTGTGCTGTCGAGTCGGCCTCGACTCATAATGACCCCTCCTTGGGTTTCCGAGGCAGTATCACTACGGAAGTAGGATTGCTCAACCTTCCTTCCGAGGAGTGGCTGGTGGGTTTCAACTGCCAGCCTTCTGGTTAGCAGTCAAGTGCCTTAGGCACTATGCTACCAGAACTCCTATTTTACATAAAATCCTTCAATATTGTAACACAAGGTCTTTGCACATTTCATTGTAATACTTTATTTTGTCTTCTTAAGCTGCCATTTCAAATCTCCTTAGCACTTTTACTCCATCACTGCTTCCATTCACTTTAGCTACTCTACGTCCAAGAGCAAGTTTCAGAGTCTCTCCTGACATCAATTTGAGTCCCTTATTTCTTTTCTTTTCTGTCTTTTCAATGACCTTTTTATTTTTTCATGTACAATGACCTTGACATTATCCTCCAACTTGTCTGGTCTTTGGTCATTAGTATTCAGTATGTCAAATCAATTCTTGGGATGATCGCTAAACTCAAGATGTATTTAAGGCAGTACTTTGGCTCTCAGACACGTGTTTTAATTTATTATTATTTTTTTTCTTAGCTTCACCTTTACTTGCTTGTAATTGATGATCTGTTCTGCAGGGAACAACTGACTTTATTCTGAATGGTGATATTGAGCTTTTCCATCATTTCTTTCTACAGGTGTAGTCAACTCAATTCCTGTGCATTCTATTTGCTAAGGTTCTTATATATTGACAGTTAATGTTTGAGAATAAAATTATTTTCAGTGAACAAATCAATGACCTTGCAAAATTCTGCCATGCAAGTTTTAGTGTCATTTTTCTCACCACGGCCATATTTTCCATCTAATGATCCTTTGAATTTGTTTCCAATGTTTGCATTCCAATTAATAGTAATTATCAGGGTATCTTTATTGTATGTTTGATCAGTTTCAGACTGTAGAAGTTGCTAAAAAATTTCAACTTATTCATCTTTGGCATTAGTGATTGGTGGATAAATTTGAATAATAGTCATATTAATTTTTGTTCCTTGTAGACACATGCATATTATCTTACCATTGAAAGTGTTGTACTTTAGGATGCGTCACAAAATGTTATTTTTCATGATGAATGCAACATCATTCCTCTTTATTTTGTCATTCCTAGTTGTTTTGGTTATTTTGTGTGGCTCTTAACAGAAAATACCACAAATAGGTGGGATGGCTTTAACAAACAGGAGTTTATTCTTTTAAAGTTTTAGAGGTTAGAGGCCCAAGTTCAAAGTGCCAGGCTTTGGTGCTGGGTGAAACCCCCTCAAACTTGGATTTCACTTTTGCCTCTTGCTCCCAGCTGACTGAAGCTGGAAGCATTCTTCACTCAGGCAGCTACTGCCTGCTGAGGCTGACAAACTCAAAGATGAGAAGTGAAAGGCACTGTCCCGATATTTCCAAACCACATGGCAGGCCATTGATTCAAGTGTGTTAAGAGTCCCAAGATTGGCAGACAGCATGGAAGTCTGCTGAATAATGGCTAGGCTACATGCAGGAATCAAGTGTGCCAAAAACTTCAGAACTTTTCCAACATTTTTTCTTATATACTGGAAGCAGACCACATCTCTAGGCAGCTGCTCAGTTGCTCCACTGCATTCCACCATGGAGCTGATTATCAGTCTCACCATGGGGAATAACTACATCCAGTTGCCCAGTCACTCAAAACCAAGCCCAGCCAAGTTGACTCATAACTTTACCACCACACTGCAACAGCAGATCATATGATTTTTCTGATTCAAAATGTCCAGAATCTGTCCTTTTCAGCTCACTAGTGCCTAGGACATCAATCATTATGGATTCCATTTCAGATTTCCAACTTTCCTAGATTCATATTTTGTACATTTCAAATTTTAATTATTAATGGCTTTTTGTAGTTGTTTCTTCTCATTTTAAGTCACACTACAGGAGCAAATGAATGTTCTTAAAGCTTTACTCTATCAATATCATTAAGATTGACTCAAATTTGAAGAGAGAGTTCTTCCTCAGTTGTATTTTGAATGTCTTCCAAGCTAAGAGGCTCATTTCTGAGTGGTATATCAGACAATGTTCTCCTATTATTACTAAGTTTTCACTGGCCAGTGTTTTTAGAAGTAGTTTTCCTGGTCTATAACAAAGAGTAAGTCATAGTCCAGTAGTAATGCAATCTCCATTGTAAAATTAGAGCTCCCATCTGATTCATTAGCTGTTTGAAGAAAGATTATGAGGTTTCTAAACCCTCAATGGAGGGATAAACCCAAATTCTTGTGTATCATTTGTAATGAAAATAATTACTAATATTTATTTGAGGTATTATATATGCCAAATACCAAGCTAACCATATGTATTATATCTTGTTGTTCCCATAAATTCCTCTAAGTCTGTGGTATTGGAATCCCCATTTTAATCCTGAGAAAAATGAACTCAGAAATAAATCACCAGGTCTTCTGAGGTATCCCTAGATGGATCAAAATCTCCAAACTTGGGTATTTTGCACTATTCAGTGATCCTGAAGATGGCTAACAAGGCTAATAGTATGGCATTAATTGCTTGGTAAATTCTTAATATTCATTTTAACCACTTATCTGCCCCATTGAAGAGCTCAGATGCTCTTCTATATACTCCCACATTGCCCTAGGAATAATACCATTGTTAGGGTGCTTGAATATTGGATTTGATCACTAACTAACTGGCTTACCCTCTCCATAAGTTCTATGATTCTTCGAAAAAGCAGTGGTCTATTTTTGTCTATCTTAAGCATTTTGAGCAGTCTCTAAACATAAAAACTTGTAAAATATGTCTATCAAATATGTGGCAGAAAGACTGTGGATAATTCTAGAACTCCATGTAGATCTGAGGTGAAGTGCTGCTTTCAATTGCTCTCCTGAAATTTCACTTCTGCCAAGTCTTATCTTCCTCAATCTCTTTTTGTTTCTGCTGGCACCTCCTTCTTAAAATGTTCCTCTTCCTTTGGTTGTCAATTTCATTTAATTTTTGGAGTTTTGACCATGGCTAAAAAGTGAGTCTTTTCTTTCTTCCTTTCTTTCTTTCCTCTTCTTGTTCTTCTTCCTCTTCCTTTTCTCCTTCTCCTTCTTCCTTTTCTGTTTGTGATTACTCTTCTACAAATTGAAAATTTCATAGTGACATTATGGGAATTTTCAAGGCCTTTCCAACCAGCAATAACCATACCATAGTTGTCAAGGAATTTTAATTTCTGTCTCTAAGTAATTCCAGGGAGCTCTGGTAGTGTAGTGCCTAAGGCACTTGACTGCTAATCAGAAGGCTGGTGGTTCAAACCCACCAGCCACTCCTCGGAAGGAAGATGCGGCAATCTACTTCCATAGTGGTACTGCCTCAGAAACTCAAGGAGGGGTTTCTATGAGTCAGGTCTGACTTGATGGCATATAACAACAACAACAACAAGTAAGCTCAGGGGTTGGAAGTTCAGTAGAAATTCAGAGAGAACCTAACTTTTTGGTAATTCTTCTGTGCTCTTCACCCTTGCTGCAGGGTAAAATTTCTATTTTTCAACCCCTGCCAAGTTACCATTTTCTTGATTTTAGAAAAGTTGTAAGGCAAGGAAACACCTGTATTATTATTTGTTGTTGTTGTTATTTGTGAGGTAGGGTCATTCTGTTATTTCTACTTTTAAAGCTGTTTTGAAAGACTTTGCTTTTCTCATTTCCCTCCAGCCAAACCACTAGGGTGAGATGATTTCACTAAAAACTTCTACCGTATTTCCTTTCCTTTCAAACTCATATGGTAACAGGGTTAGTCACTAATGGAAAAGACCAAGCTACATCAAATCATATTGTGATCATGATGACTCATTTCTCATGTAATAAATTTATAAAATAGTGTCATGAAATGAAGCAAAACAAACAATCCTTTCCATGAAATAAAATAAAAATCCTGACAGGCCTGTATTAAATCTAAGCTCTGCCATTTTTTGGATACAGAAACTTAGGAGTGTTCCTGTTTCTCTCTGTCTTATTTCCCTTTTCTATGAAATGAAGGTACAAGGGAATTGTGTCATTATTTACTACAAAAGGAAACAAAACAAAACCTTTAATAGTGGCTGGAAAATAATAGGAATTCAAACCATATTAAAATTCTTTCCAATATTCTATACTTACTAGAGACTTGGTATAAAAAGCCATCTAGTTTAATACTTAATCTTTTTTCAGTATCCTAACTAATTAGCTCTTTGGTCTCTGCTTGAATCCTGAATGTGATAAGTAACTCACTACTTCCTGAAACAGTATATGCTAATCCCTAATAGTACAGAATATTTGCCTAGAATGGATTGAAGCATGTGGGCAGGGGTGGTCTTGAGTAAGCATGTGTCTCAACTCTCCATATCCTAACAATGTTCCAATGTGATGTCCTGTTGTCCCAATGCAAAGACCCACAATCCTTGAAGGAGGAATGGTTATTAACTCCAAAATGTCTGATAGCTTCATGATAGAGCTTGAAATATGAAAAGTTTATTATCCTCATCAATTGTGATGCAAGAATTGTAGTTATGTAACAGGTAAATGAATAAGAGAAATCCAGACTTCTGTTTGTCTATTGCAGCATGTATTGTCAACATTGGCCCCATCATTTATTAACTCTCTTGTTTCTGATTTTCTGCTTTACATAAAGACTCCTGGCATGCTTCCTGATTTTTAGTTAAACATTTTTTCAGATCTTCTTGGCTGACATAATAAAAGTCTCTAGTGATTTGTCCCATTGGCAGCTGCCATGAATGTAGGCAGGATCTGTAATCTCATAGAATAGTCAAAGGTGATATAACTTCCATGATTACATTTGGTAAGATTGCCATATATGTCTTACTAAAAGACTCTATAATTCTCTTAAATGATGACACTCAAACTAATTCTTTATTCACAATCATCTGACAGAATAGAGCAGCTTAAAGGCTTCTCCTGAACTTGGTGCAAACCCCATATACATGGAGTATTGTGGTAGTAGGAAGGAGCTCTGGTAGCATAGTGGCTAAGGCACTTGACTGCTAACCAGAAGGCTGGCGGTTCAAACCCACCAGCCACTCCTCGGAAGGAAGGTTGGGCAATCTATTTCCGTAGTGATACTGCCTCGGAAACCCAAGGAGGGGTCGCTATGAGTCGGGGCCGACTCGACGGCACATAACAACAACAACAACATTGTGGTAGGAAGCCTACATGCATAGGTCTGGTCCTGACCCAATTAAGCCTACCTGTAGATGTGCCTGCTACCTGCCTTGAGCTCTGGCTTCATTCCTACAACTCTCATTTGCTTCATACCTATTGTCAACATTGGCCCCATCATTTATTAACTCTCTTGTTTCTGATTTTCTGCTTTACATAAAGACTCCTGGCATGCTTCCTGATTTTTAGTTGAACATTTTTTCAGATCTTCTTGGCTGACATAATAAAAGTCTCTAGTGATTTGTCCCATTGGCAGCTACCATGGGCCTGGCCTGTATTTCCCCTTCTTGGACCCTATATTGCAAGGATAGATATAAGAAATATGTAGGTTTCTTTAAAAAAAAACTAGGTATAAGAAGAAGAAAAAGAAAATAGATAGATAGATAGATAGATAAAATAATTATTTCCCCAAAGAAATAAAAGAAAAATTTATCTTTGCTTTCATTTTTACCATATGAAAAACAACATACTCATACTGACCCTATAAAACAGTGTAGAACTGCTCCATAGGCTTTTACCACTGTAAATGTTTACAGAAGCAGACTGCCTCATCTTTCTCTGACAGAGTCACTGGTGAGTTTGAACCACCAAACATTTTGATTAGCAGCCGAGTATTTTAACCACTGTGTTACCAGAGCTCCTATAAAGTTGCTATGAATCCTGCCATGGGCATCAGGGATGACGGCATCTAACAAATTTGCTAACCACCCTGACTTTTGTCTACTCCAAAAAATTACTAATGTTCATTTATAGGGAGCTCTGGTGGCACAATAGTTAAGGCATTTGGCTGCTAATCATAAGGTCAACAGTTCAAACCCACCTGCCACTCTGCAGGGCAAAGATGAGGGAGCCTACTGTAAAGATTTACAGTCTTGGAAATCCTATGGGGTAGTTCTACCTGTCCTTCAAGATGACTATGAGTCAGAATAGACACAGTATCAATGATTTTTTTTTTTATTATTTCAAATTTATCCATGTCAAGGATAACAAATTTTGAAAAAAAAAAAGATAGAGTATCCTTAAGTGCTTTGAGTCTCTAAAGCTGCTCTATTCTGTTAGATGATTGTGAATAAGCAATTGGTTTGGGTATCATCATCTAAGGGAATTATAGAATCTTCTAGCAAAACTACATAGTTGAAGAACTACAGATTTTTTTACCCCCTTAAACCCAAAAAATGTCATAGTCTATTCTGACTCCTAGCAATTTTATAGGAGCTCTGGTAACACAGTGGCTAAAGCATTTGGCTGCTAACTAAAATGTTTGGTGGTTCGAATTTACCAGTTACTCTGTCAGAAAAAGATGAGGCAGTCTGCTTCTGTAAAGATTTACAGTGATGGAAGCCTATGGAGCAGTTCTACACTGTTTTATAGGGTCAGTATGAGTATGTTGTTTTTCATATGGTAAAAATGAAAGCAAAGATAAATTTTTCTTTTATTTCTTTGGGGAAATAATTATTTTATTTATCTACACTGTTTTATAGGGTCTGTATGAGTATGATGCTTTTCATATGGGAAAGCAAACATAACTAAAAATTTTGCTTTAGCATTTAATGCGAGAGCTTGAGAGGAATTTAAGACTCTGTTCTTAAGAAGTTAAGTCCAAATACATCGATTTTTTTCTGTTTATGGTTAACCATCTTAAATTTTGGAAGGAATATAAAATGCGATAGCATATACAACATTTAAATTTATGCAATCAAAACATTCTCAAATGTGGACAATATTTACTACCACTAGCTCTTCTTTAGCATGATATAAATCCAGTGCTGAGTTTCCCTGGGACTGCTTGTGTTTCAGAAAGAGGTACTTAATTTAGTCTCTTAAAAGAGTGAAGCAGAAAAATTGATATGTGAATCTCTCTTTCCTCCCTTTCCCCCTCTAGCTCCAATCCTCTCCAGAGGAGGCTACAGGCCACATCAATATACTTAGTGGAGTCTTACCCATCACAGGAAGTACAAAGAGGACTGGCAATTAAAGACATTCGTTTTACTGGACTAGACACATGTCTCCCCAGCACTTGATTCAGATGCCCACCTTTTTTAGTGCAGGTCATCAGGCAGTAATAACTTTCTGTCTTCACAGTGCAGAGCTTTATTCAAACTGAACAAGAAGGAAAATGCTGCAAATTTTTACCTATTCCTGAGTCACTGATTCTTAAGAAACAAAACAATTGTCCCCGATGGTTGTGTTCTCAAAAGGGTGGAAGTGGCTCCTCATCTTAAAGCCCTTGATGAGCTGTAACAGTATATGCATTTTAACTGAGTGGGACCACATAATAATAATAGTCATGTGCCTATATACTAAAGACTAATTGTTTCCATAAATTTGTGGTTTTCTTCATTTTTTTTGGCTCTGGATGAGGAGAGACCCATTGTTGCATCTAGATGGCAGCTTGCAAGCTTTTAAGATCCCAGTCACTACTCACCACAGTAGGAGGTGGAACAATGTTTTGTGTAGTATGTTATGCCAATTGAGCTTGACATCCTCTGTGACTATGGTCCCGAGCCCACAGATTCAACTACTTGGTCCCTCTATGTAGCTGACTGTGACCAAGCAGGGACTATAACCTTGCCACTTGTCAGCTCCATTATACACCTGGGAATTCAGATCATACACATAAAGCTATAGGACCACTGTCTGCCAACCCTATACGTGGTCTTGGGTGCACTCCCCACTTCATAGACATACCTAATATTTCAGCCTGTCTACCCGTCTATCCACCCATATACCCGTGTTTGCCTTCACTGACCATGCCGTACTATATGTGCAAAAGGGTTCATCTTTGTTGTCTGTACTTCCCACGTACCTCTCTATGTCTTTTTCTTCCTCAATGTCACTATATTGATCACTCACATTTGGTACATTGCCTTTTTCTTCACCCAAATCAAAATTTATCTCTATCCATCTAACAGTATTCTCTCCCCTCCCCTCCAACCCTTGGTAACCAACAAAGAAAATGTCCTTCCATAGATAAGCATTTCCTAGACTTTTACAATAATGGACTAATAAAATATTTGTTCTTCTGTGATTGACTTATTTCACTCAGAATAATGTCTTCCAAGTACATCCATGTTATGCAGTGTTTTGCAGAATCTAGAGTATTCTTTAGCATTGCATAGTATTCCATTGTATGTATGTACCATAGTTTGAATATCCATTCCTCAGTTGATAGACACCTAGGTCGTTTCCATCTTTTGTCTATTGTAAATAGTGCTGTGATAAACATGGGTGTGCATATGTCTGTTCTTGTCATGGCTCTCACTTCTTTAGAGTATATACTTAGAAATGGAATAGCTAGGTCAAATGGTATTTCTAGTTCCAACTTTTGAAGGAATCGCCATACTGCTTTCTACAATGGTTGTACCATTTTACAATCCCACCAGCAGTGTACGAGAGTCCCAATCTCTCCACATCCTCAGCAGCATTTGTTATTTTCTGTCTTGTTGAACGTTGCTACTAGTGCTGGGGCAAGATGGTATCTTATTGTTGTTTTGATTTGTATCTCTCTAATAGGTAATGATCATGAGCATTTCCTCATTAGTTTGTTGGCCACTTGAATATCATCCTTGGTGAAGTGTCTATTTATGTCTTCTGCCCATTTTTTAATTAGATTCTTTGTCTTTTTGTTATTGTGGTGTTGGAGTTTTCTATAAATTCTAGAGATAAATCCCTTGTCAGAATGTCATTACCAAATATTTTTTCCCAGTCTGGAGGTTTTCTTTTGAGTTTTTTGGAGAAGTCTTTGGAAGCACACAAAAATTTAATCTTTAGAAAGTCCCAATCATCTGGTTTCTCCTCTGCTGTTTGTGCATTTTGAGTTATGCTTGATAATCTATTTATGCCATATATTAGCACCCCTAAATTTACTCCTCATTTTTCCTTGAGGAACTCTATAGTTTTGGGTTTCACATTGAAGTCTTTGATCCATCTGGAGTTTGTTTTTGTGTGTGGTGTGAGGTACAGATCTTGTTTCATTTTTCTGCAAATGGATCTCTAGTTTTGCCAGCACCAT
>NW_006921702.1:2571909-2582243 GCF_000298275.1 Orycteropus afer afer | reverse complement strand
TATAAAGTTAGTGATTGGTTTTTCCATATCCCTAAAGAATGTTGAGGGGATCTGGATTGGGATTGCATTGAATGTATAGATTGCTTTGGGTAGAACTGACATTTTCACAATGTTCAAACTTCTTATGCATGAGCATGGGATGTTCTTCCATTTATGTAGATCTCTTATGGTTTCTTGAAGTAGTTTTTGTAGTTCTCTTTGTACAGGTCTTTTGTGTCCCTGGTAAGATTTATTCCCAAGTATTTTATTCTTTTCTTAGCTATTATAAATGGCATTGAATTCCTTATTCTTTCTTCAGCAATCTCTTTGTTAGTGTAGAGGAATCCAACTGATTTTTGAATGTTGATCATATATCCTGCCACGATGCTAAATCTCTCAATTAGGTCCAGTAGATTTTTGACTGATTCTCTTGAGTTTTCTAGGTATAGGATCAACAAATAGGGATAGTTTGACTTCTTTCTTACCAATTTGGATGCCTTTGATTTCTCTTTCATGCCTTATGGCCCTGGCTAGGACATCCAGCACAATGTTGAATAGAGGTGGTGATAGTGGGCATCCGTATCTTGTTCCTGTTCTCAAGAGGAATAGTTTCAGTCTTTCTCAATTGAGAATTATGTTGGCTGTTGGTTTTGCATGGATACCCTTTATTATGTTGGGGAATGTCCCTTCTATTCCTATTTTGCTGAGAGTTTTGATAAAGAATCAGTGTTGCATTTTATCAAATGCTTTTTCTGCATCAATTGATATTATCATGGGGTTCTTCTCTTTTGTTTTATTTATATGGTGGAGGACTTCGATTGTTTTTCTAATGTTGAACCATCCTTGCATACCTGATATGAACCCCACTTGGTCATGATGAATGATTTTCTTGGTATATTGTTGGAGACTATTGGCTAGGATTTTGTTGAAGATTTTTGCATCTCTATTCATGAGGATGTTGGTCTGTAGTTTTCCTTTTGAGTGATGTCTTTGCCTGGTTTTGGTATCAAGGCTATGCTTGCTTCATAAAATGAGTTAAGGAGAATTCCTTCCTTTTCTATGTTTTGGAATAGTTTGAGTAGAATTGGTATCAGTTCTTCTTTGAATGTTTTGTAGAATTCTCCAATGAAACCCATCTGGGCCAAGACTTTTTTTAACTGGTAATTTTTTGATGACCTGTTCAATTTCTTCTTTTTTGATGGATTAGTTCAACTTTTCCATATTAGTCTGTGTTAGTTTAGGTAAGTGGTGTGTTTCTAGAAATCTGTCCATTTCGTGCAGATTTTCAAATTTGTTGGAGTAGAGTTCTTCATAATATTCCGATATTATCCTTTTCATTTCACTTGGTTCTGTTGTGATGTCACCCATTTCATTTCTTATTCAAGTTATTTGTATTCTCTCCCTCTTTTCCTTTGTTAAATTCTCCAGTAGTTTGTCAATTTTATTGATCTTTTCAAAAAACCAACTTCTGGTCTTGTTGATTTTTTTCTATTGCCCTTGTATTGTCTGTTTCATTGATTTCTGCTCTAATCTTGATTATTTCCTTTCTTCTGGTGACTGTGGGCTTTTCACGTTGTTCTTTTTCTAACTGTTGGAGATGTTGATTTAAGTGTTGATATTAACGCTTTCTTCTTTTTTGATGTGTGCATTTATTGCTATAAATTGGCCTCTGATCACTGCTTTTGTTGTGTCCCAAATATTATTGTATGTTATGTTTTCATTCTTGTTTGATTCAAGGAATTTTTTAATTTCAATTTTTTATTTTTCTTTTACCCAGTGTTTCTCACACAGGGTGTGGTTCAGTTTCCATGTGTTTACTCTTTTTCTGTTGATCTTTCTATTGTTGATTTCTAATTTGATAGCATTATTATCTGAGAAGATGCTTTGCAGTATTTCAATGTTTTAAAATTTATGAAGGCTTGTTCTGTAGCCTAACATATGGTCTATCATGGAAAAAATTCCATGTGCACTGAAAAAGAATGTATATTGTGCTGTTATTGGGTGAAGTGTTCTGTAGATGTCTATAAGGCCAAGTTGGTGGAGTGTATTATTTACCTCTTCTGCCTCTTTGTTGAGTTTCTTTCCAGTTGTTCTATCTTTCAAAGATAGTGGTGTATTAAAATCTCCCACTATGACTGTGGCGTCATCTGTTTGGCTTTTCAACAGTTTTAATATCTGATTTATATATTTTGGGGCTCTTTCATTGGGTCCATAGATATTTATTATGGTGATATTTTCATGTTCAATTGATGCTTTAATCATTATGTAATGTCCTCCTTGTTTCATATGGTGGCTTTTGTCTTAAAGTCAATTTGATCAGAAATTAATATTGCCACTCCTGCTCTCTTACAGTTGCCAGTTTCTTGATATACCTTTTTCCGACCTTTGACTTTTAGTCTATTTTTGTCTTAATCTCTAAGGTGTAACTCATGTAGGCAGCATATTGATTTTTTTTTTTTTTTTTCGTTATTCAATCTGCAACTTTCCATCTCTTGAGTGGTGCATTTAATCCATTAATATCCAGTGTAATTATTGACAAGTATGAATTGGTTGCTGTCATTTTGGTATGTGTTTTTTCATAGTGTCCCTGGTTTCTTTTTTCCAAATTATTTTCTGTGCTGAACTCATTATGTTTATGAATCGTGTTATCATTTCCTTTTTTGCTGTTGTTTTCATATTTGCTGAGTATTTGTGCTTGTCCTCTTTTTTACTGTGATATGAAGGTTTATCATTTTTCTTTGAGGTTACCCTATGATTTATAATTTTCTCCCTGAGTTTAGAACAGTCCATTCTGTCTTGCAACTCTCTTAACTTCCTCACCATTTAGAAGTTCTGTAACTACAAAGTCTTTTGTCTTTTCCCTCTTTTTGTTTGTATTTGTCCTCACTTGCCAATTAATGTCTCTGTTCCCTGTTTACAGTCCTATAAGCTCATTTTACGTTGGCTATGTTCATAGCTGTGGTTTCTGGGTTATGTAATCTTATGTATTAATGGTCGGTTGTTATTTGTTATTTTTGGTTCTCTGTTCAAAGGACTCCCTTTAGCATCTCTTGTAAGGTTGGTCTGGTTTTAACAAATTCCCTTAATTTCTGCTTATCTGGAAATCTCCTAATTTCACCATCATATTTGAGGGATAATTTTGCCAGGTATATAATTCTTGTTTGAAAATTTTTCTCTTTCAGCGTTTTATATATACCATCCCATTGTCTTCTCAGTTGCATGGTCTGTGCTGAGAAAACAGAGCTTATACTTACTTGCTCTCCTTTGTAGGTAACTTTTTGTTTTTCCCATGCTGCTTTCAGGATTCTGTCTTTGGTTTTGGTGAGTTTGATGATGATATGTCTGAGGTATTTTCTTTTGGGGTCTCTCCTTTTTGGGGTTTGTTTGACTTTCTGAATGGGTATGTTCTCCTCTTTCATCCTATGAGGGAAGTTCTTCTCCAGCAAATCTTGCACAATTTTCTCAGTGGTTTTGTTTTTTTCTTTCTGTTCTCGAATTCCAATGACACATAGATTATTTCTTTTGATGGTATCCCACATGAAACTTAGGCTTTCTTCATTTTTGTTTTGATTTTTTTTTCCTGATTGATCTCTTTCCAAAGAAGTATTCAGGTATTTGTCTTCAATCTCATTAATTCTGTCTTCCATTGCATCTATTCTACCCCTTTGCCCTTCCAATGTGTTATCTATTTCTAACAATTTAGTATTAATCTTCTGGATTTCTATCTGTAGATTTAGAATCATTTCTAATTTTTTCATTTGTCATTTTGTTCTTGTATTTTCTTCCAAAATTCTTCTAAGTTTTTTCTGTGTTTTCTTTGGTCTGTCTCTCAATCCTTTGAAGATACCTAAATATAATTATCTTGAATTCCTTATCAGAGAGTTCTAATGCTGTTTCTTCCTCAGGGGTGTGTTCTGGGTCTGTATCCTGTTCCCTTGTTTGTACCATGTTATCTTGCTTCTTTGTGTGGACTGTGATGTTCTGTTGCTCAGAGCCATCGTGGTGTGGTATTAAGATCTCTGTTAATTGTGAAGAGCAGCCAAGCATGATTCAGGCTCTTCTTGGTTGTTTTTTATTATTGGCCCTTTGGTGGAGAAGGAGGTGTTGGCTCTTGCTCTGTATGTGAAGTTGCAGGAGGTGTGAGTATACTTGTATCTTATGGGGACTGTTGCTGTCTCCCACTCAGTTAGGCAAAAATTACAATTGAATAATTATCAAAAAACTAAAAGCACATGGACAAAAATTACACCATGAAACCACATAGGAACATTAACCCAAAAAAATAAAAAGGAGAGAAAGAAGAAAAAGAAGAAGAAAACAGGAAAACTATCTGGTGATAGTGCAGTAAGAGAAAAAAGGTAAAGAAGGAGAATAATGATAACAAAAAATGCTAAAAAAAAAAAACAAAAAAAACAAGCAATGGGGTTAACCATGAGAAAAAATAAAGGAGGGAAAAAAGAGAAAGGAAGAAAAATTTAATCAGGAACTGGGAAAAGAAAAAGAAAAAGTGTAATCTAGGACCTTTTCAGTTGTGCAGGTCCGGAGAGTTCTTGGGGTTACTGGAAAGCCAAACCTCTTCTTAAGCCCCTGGAATCTGGTAGAGCACTGTGTCTTTAGGTTGTCTCTAGCTGCTGGTTACATGTTGATTTGTTTTGTCTTGGTTTTATGGTTTAATATTTTGAAAAGGTGAAGCTGGTGTATTTTATTTTATTATTGATTCAGGTATGTTGGGTCATTCTACTGTTTTCCTTGTCATGGTGGAATCACTGTGTGGAATGTGGATATGTGTTTCTGTTTGTCATAAAGAGTGTTTGGAGTTCAAAGCGGGAGGTTTTATGATAATTGGCTGCATATGGTTTCTTCTTTTGAATGAATGAAGTTATTGGTAGAGAAGTTGGGAGCAGAAGAAGGAAAGCTTCATGTTGTTAGTGTCGGTTTCTAGGGCTTTGTGCAATGTAATATTGATGATGTAGTTATTTACAAGATGCGGCTCAATCCCAGGTAAGATTCTCATCCCTAGGGAATTGCAACCCTCTGCCAGGCTCACTTACTCTCAAAGACCCCACCTCCTAGGCCCCCCAGCGCCAAAAATCCATCCAAGGCAAATTCCCCAAACCACACTCAGCCGCGGCTCCCTCTCTCTCCCCACCCCGTCTGCCCACAGTGCTGGCACAATCCCACCAGACTGCTAATGGCTCTGGAGTTTGTCTGTGATACCACCCACCTGTGGTACCAAAGATGCACACAATTTTAGCTGTGTTGGAGCCAGGGAAGCACCCGCCAGCAAACTGCAGTCCTGTTATCCATGACAAAGATAAGCACTAAGTCTCCCAGATTGGCCCAAGCCCACTGAGAGGGGAGGGAGCTCACCTCCCTGGTGCAACAGTGAGCTCTCCACCTGAGCCTCAGCAGTGGTGCGCGTGCCCGCCTGCATCCACATGACTCAAAGCACCAACAAAATCAGGTGCTGGAGGCAGATCCCTGGAGCTTCCCACTGGGGCACTGGAATGGTCACTGGCATGCTGACACAGGGTTTCTTCTTTCCTGGCTCATAGGGATCCCAGGTGGCCACCCTCACCTACCAGTCAGTGACCAAGCCAGGGAAGATTCCAATGGCCTCTCTTGGCTGCCCATCCATTCTCCGCCAGGTAGCTTTTTCTTAAATAATCTCCATGTGCCTTTCCTCTAATTCTGCCCTTCTGTGTTTGGTGCACTCTGATTCAGTGAGCTGTGCATAGCACCAAAATCCCTAATTCAAACTGCTGTACCTAGTTTTTCAAGCACTTAGATGCTAGAGGGAAAGACTGTGGTGCTTACTGATGAGACTCCATTTTGAATCTAGCCACAGTATTTTCACTTGCCTCATATGCATGTGAAAGCTGGAAAATGAATAAGGAAGACAGAAGAAGAGTTGATGCCTTTGAATCCTTTGAAATCTTGGTGCTGGTGAAGAACACTAAAAATATTATGGGCTAGTAGAAGAATGAACAATCTGTCTTGGAGGAAGTGCAGTGAGAATGCTCCTTAAAAGCAAGAATGGCCAGACTTCGTCTCACATACTTTGGTCATGCTGTCAAAAGGGACCATTCCCTGGAGAAAGAGATCATACAGAGAAAAGTAGAGGGACAGGGAAGAAGGGGAAGACCATCAATGAAAGGATCAACATAGTTGCTGTGATAATGGAATCAAGCATAGCAGGGATTATGAGGATGGTGCAGGACCAGGCAGTATTTAGTTCTGTTGTACATAGGGTCCCTATGAGTTGAAGCCAACTCAACAACATCTAACAACAAGAATGCATTTGTCCTAAGAACTTATTGTTTTTCCCTCCCTTTTTCCTGACCCCTTCTTTCAAACTGCTGTCAAAGACATTTTTTTCCTCAAAACAAAAATCTGTTTCATACTCTTAAGTAAAAGTTGTTTACAGTTCTCCAGAAGTTACCTTTTGAAATTCAATTTCTTGAAATGCTATGGTAGATTGAATCATTGGCCTCAGATGTTCTCACCTCATTGTATCTACCCCCTTTGCCTTTCAGTTTTGGCATTCCCTGGAGAAGGATATCATGCTTGGTAAAGTGGAGGGTTAATGAAAGAGGAGAAACCCCTCAGTGTCAGGTACTGATACAATGGCTACAACAATGAGCTTAGGCACAGCAAAGATTGTGAGGCTGGTGCAGGACCAGGCAGTGTTTCATTCTGTTGTGCATAGGACTACTGTGAGGTGGAGCTGACTCAACAGCCCTAACAACAACAACAACAACAACCTTCAAAGGAAGACCTGGCAATCTACTTCTGAAAAATCAGCCATTGGAAATTCTATAGAGCACAGTTTCACTCCAGTAGACAGAGTCATCCTGAGTTGGAATGGGCACAACTGCAACTGGTTACCACACACATACACAAAAAACCTCATGCGCCCAACTTGTAGTGACCCCTTCTTGGGTTTCTGAGGCAGTATCTCTATGGAAGTAGATTGCTCAGTCTTCCTTCTGGGAAGTGGCTGGTGGGTTTGAACCGCCAGCCTTCTGGTTAGCACACAAATGCCTTAGTCACTATGCCATCAGAGTTCCTGTATTGAGATTAGCCATACCTTAAACTCTACAAGGGATGTAAATATTTTTTATTCAGTGCTGGCTGGCACATAGTAGGGATCACATTTTCTTTTGTATTAAACTGAACTTTCCTCCTCTTGGATTAATTCCTCTTATTGCATCTAACCATAAATTCAAACTTCCTAGGGAAAACTCAAGTATTTGTGTTCATTTCAACCCTCACTCCTTCGTTACCTCTCACTATGAATTCTGTTTACTTCTTATAACCAGGAACATTAATCATTCTTGTATGTTTTCTTCCAGTGGGACATGATGGACATGATTATTCATATATAGGAGTAAACAAATTCAGCTTGTTTCCTTCTGGGAACCAATAAACCTAGAAGCTATTAATTTAGACTGGAGAATAGGAGTTTTAAAAGCCTCTCCCTTTTTAATGATGCATTCTCTGTAATTCTATTGTATTACATTTGGGAAATAACATGAGAGTCCTCTTGTGGCTAATTTAACACCTGTTCTAGCATGGGAAGGCTTATTCTTTTTACCATCCATGCATTAATTTTATTACTTTGCTAAATAAGTGAAAAAAACAAAAAGAAAGGTTAAACATATTTCACAAGAATTAAAGGAAACCAAATTAAATGTAGATTCTAGGTAGTATTTGCACTACTCAAACATTTCCAGGAGCCAAGAGCACTGGATTGAGGTCTGAATGAACACTATTATTCATAATCATTGCACAAACCTCTGACAAATTTCAGAATCTTTTGGTGCCTGTTGCTTTGTGAGGAATATGAAGAAAATAACTTTATTTTCCTCAACTTTTGACAACTTTAAATGGATATTTGAACTTCTGAAGAAGGCAGTGTGGTTTTTGTACTAGAAAAATATTTCAGTTTAAGAGTCAATGGAATGAGGACTTGGGATCCTTATTAACTGTATGAAATTTTTTTAAAAATTACAAATTCTCTCTGAGCCTCATTTTTCCCAACCATATAGTGGAAATAATAGTAATTGTTAGTATTTTTAGTTTCTATTGAATCTTACTTATGGTGTCTTTATGTACAACAAAACAAAATGTTAAACAGTCTTCATGATATTTTAGCCCAAAGTTGTGGCAACTGTATCAGTCCATCTCATTGAAAGATTCCCCTGGTTTCACAGACCAAGGATATTAGCTATTTTATTTATTTACCAGATATCTGGATATTTGCTAGATATCATACCCTTCTCCAGTGCCTGATCTTTCCAGACATCATATATGAAATAAACTAGTTGAAGTCTTGCCATCTTGTCTTCTAAGAAACATTGTGTTTATATTTCTACTAAGACAGATTAGTTAAAATAATGAAATAAATGGCTGCAGGTGTATGTTGACAGGGAACTGCCAAAAGTTCAAGATGCATTTATAAAAAAACCTGGAACAAAGGATATCATTTCTGTCAGGAGATGGATGTTGGCCAAAAGCAGAGAATGTGAGAAAGATGTTCACCTGTGTTTTGCTGACATTTGAAGGTGATTATTGGCATTTTAAGATATGAAGGCATTTGACTATGTAGATCATTACAAATTATGGATAACATTACATAGTATGGAAATTTCAGAACACTTAATTGTGTTAATGTGGAACCTGTACATGGATCAAGAGACATTTGTTTGAACAGAACAAGAGGATGCTACATGGTTCAAAACTGGGAAATATATGCAGTGGAGTTGTATCTTTTCACCTAATTTACTCAATCCATATGCTGAGCAAATAATCCAGGAAGTCACATTATATGAGGACAAATGTGGCATCAGGATTGGAAGAAGATTTATTGTGAAATTAAAAGCTACAATTTTAGAAATACTTTAGGTACTTTTATTTAAATTCTCTCTGTTGAGTTAAAAACATAATAAAGCTTCTTTCTCTGTAATTGGAAGACGGATGCAGCTGGGATTGCTGAGTTCATCTTGGATTCAATTACGTATCTGTTTGTCATTCACTGTGCTACGGTGTGCCTAAGGCTTCTCAGCAATAAGAGGAGGCAGTAATTAAACCACCTTTATGGAGTCATTTGAGTTGAGAAAATTGTGTCAGAATGTACAATTCTCAATTGATTTCATATCTTTGCTTCTTCTTCCTCTGTCTTGACAGTTTTATTGCAATATAATTTACATACAACAAAGTTGAGAGAATTTAATGTTCTTAGTATATTTACAGAATTGTGTAACTATTACCATAAGTCAATTTTAGACACAATTCATCAGTTCAAAAAGAAAGTTATTAACATTTATTCCTCCACCCCACCTGTGCTCCAATTCCCACTCCAGCCTCAGTCCTAGTGACACCTAATCTACTACTTCTCTCTGTAGATTTCCTTATTCTTGATATTTTATATGCATGGGATCATACAATGTGTACTCTTTTGTGGCTGGCTTCTTTTACTTAACAGAGTGTTTAGAAGTTCATTTATACCAAAATGTATATTACACATTCCCACCATCAAGATTCCATTTTATTCATATTCTGGCCATCAAATGTCATCCTTTGTCTTTTTATTTTTTATCATTATTATTCTAGTTATTCCAGTGGGTGTGATATGGTATATCATCATAGTTTTGATTCACATTGCCCTAGCAAATAAAGGTGTTGAAAATCATTTTATGTATTAGTTGGCCATTTGTATATCTTCCTTAGAGAAATTATACTCCTTGGATAATTTCTTAATAGTTTTTTTTTTTTTTTTTTTTGGTGTGTGTGTGTATGTTTATTATTGAGTTTTAAGAAATCTTTATATATTTTTGAAACAAGTACATTACTAGATATGTAATTTGTAAATATTTTCTCCTATTCCTTTTTTTTTTTTTTTTACACTGGAAAGGGAAAATTAAGTCAGCTTCTACCTCTGAAGGATATGAACACCCCCCCAAAAAAAAACAACAATAAAAACAAACCAGTTGCTGTATGTCATAGAGTTAATTCCAACTTACTCTGACTCCATGTGTTTCAGAGTAGAACTGTACCCACAGAATTTTCAATGATAGATTTTTTTAGAAGTAGATTGATAGGCTTTTCTTTTCTTCTCAATTTATCTGAATATCCAACATTTGGTTAGCAGCCAAGCACTTAACCATTTGCACCATCTAGGGACTCCTTCACTGATAATAGTAAAACTTAAACACTTTTTTGGGACTTCTGTCAAGATGGCAGAATAGGCAGACAAGCTACACAGATCCTCTTCAACAAAGAAAAGAGAAAATAATTGACAGAGATACAGAATATAAACCTGGATCCCTGAGTCTTTGTTTGTTTGTTTGTTT
>NW_006921702.1:2559434-2571494 GCF_000298275.1 Orycteropus afer afer | reverse complement strand
CTCCTACATCCCTTCCAAGTGGATGGCAGTGGTAGCTGGGCACCATCTAGTTCTTCTGGTCTCATAGTTGTATAGGTTGCAGATTGGATGGTGTACCAGTCGCTAGGACTGATTGTTTCCATTAATTTGGATCCCTGAGTTTTGAAGGGAAGTATACAGAAGTGGATTAGGCACCAACTAGTGGAAAAACCTGAATGAAAACATGACCTAAGAATAGGCAGCATTTGCCAAAAATGGCAGGGACATAAGGGAGGCTTACAACAGGAAAGGAGACAGATGGTGAGTGTATAAGTGCTGCCAACTAACAAATAGAGGAACATAGTACCCTGGTTATATAGATAACATCCAAATAAAACAAAGAAAATGAAAATCGTGGGAAAGTCATTCCAACATAAAATCACCAAACAAATATAAACACAAAAACATCACAATACCTCGGAGACAACAGAGCATCACAGTCCACACCAAGAAGCAAGACAAAGTAAGAGAAACAAAGGACCAGGATACAGACCCAAAACACATCCCTGAGGAAGAACCAGCATTGGAACTCTCTGAGAAGGAATTCAAAAGAATTATATTTAGATACCTTCAGTGGATTGAGAGACAGATCAAGGAAAACACTGGAAAAATTAAGAAAAACACAGAGATAACCCTATAATAATTTTGAAAGACAATACAAGAACAAAATGACAAAATAAATGAAAAATTAGAAATGATACAAAATCTACAGATAGAAATCCAGACGATTAATACTAAATATTCAGAAATAGATAACACATTGAAAGAGCAAAGAAGTAGAATTGAATCAATGAAAGACAGAATTACTGAAATTAAAGACAAATACCTCAATATTTATTTGGAAAGGGATCAATCAGAAAAAAAGATTTAAAAAAAATGAAGAAAGCCTAAGATTCATGTGGAATACCATTAAAAGGAATAATCTATGTAAAATCGAAATTCTAGGACAGGAAGAGAAAAATAAAACAATGGAGAAAACTGTCAAAGATTTATTGGAAGAGAATTATCCTTGTATGATGAAAGATGAGAATAGATCCATTCAGGAAGTCCAATGCACCCCAAAAAGAAGAGACCCCAAAATAAAATCACCAAGGCATATCATCATCAAACTCACCAAAACCAAAGACTAAGAAAGAATTCTGAAAGCAGCATGGGAAAAATCAAAAGTTATCTACAAGGGCCAACCAATAAGAATAATCCCAGATTTTACAACAGAAACCATGGAGGCGAGAAGACAATGGGATGATATCTATAAAATCCTGAAAGAAAAAAAATTTCCAACCAAGAATTATATACCCAACACAATTATCCCTCAATATGATGGGGGAAATTAGGCCATTTTCAGATAATCAGAAATTAAGGGAATTTATTAAAATCAGACCCACCTTACAAGAGACACTAAAGGGAGTCCTTTGGTCAGGGAACCAACAACAGCAACCAACAACCAACTATTAATACATCTGATGATATAACTCAGAAACCAGACCAATTACAGAAGTAGCCAAAGCAAATAAGCCTACAAGATTGTAAACAGGGAACCAGAGACATCAGTTGGCAAATGAGGACAACTACAAACCAAAAAGAGGGAAAAAAAATGTGTATTTACAGAACTTCTAAATGGTGGTGAAGTGAAGACAAATGCAAGATAGAATGGATTGTTCTAAACTTGGGAAGAATATTATAAATCAGAGGTCACCTCAAAGAAAAATGATAAACCTTCATATCAAAATAACAAAAAGGACCACCACAAATATTTAGCATATACTAAAATATCAGCAATGAAGGAAGTGCTAAACAAAACAAGCACAGCACAGAAAATTATATGGAAAAAATAAATCAGAAACACCACAAAAAAACACATAAGAAAATGACAGTAACAAATTCATACTTGTTGATAATTACATATCTGACTAGGGAATTATCTCTAGAATTTATAGAAAACTCCAGCACCTCAACAACAAATAGATTAACAATCTGATTAAGAAATAGAAGACATGAATAGATACTTTACCAAAGAGGATATTCAGGCGGTCAGCAATTACATGAAGAGATGCTCATGATCATTGGCCATCACAGATATGCAAATCAAAACAGCAATGAGATACCATCTTACCTGAACACTAATTGCAAAGTTCAACAAGACAGAAAATAACAAATGTTGGCAAGGATTTGGAGAGATTGGGAGTCTCATACACTGCTGGTGGACTGTCAAATGATACAATCACTGTGGAAAACAGTATGGTGATTCCTTAAAAAGCTGGAATTAAAAATACTATTTGAGCCAGCAATTCCATTACTAGGTATATATTCTAAAGAAGTGAGAGCCAGGACAAGAATAGACAAGAATATCCACACCCATGTTCATTGCAGCACTATTTACAATAGCAAAAAGATGGAAACAACCTACGTATCCATCAACAGAAGAATGGATAACCAAACTGTGGTACATATGCACAATGCAATACTATGCAACCCTAAAGAATAATGTAGAATCTGCAAAACATTGCATAACATGGATGAACTTGGAGGACATTATGCTGAGTGAAATAAGTCAATCACAGAAGGACAAATACAATATTAGTTCATTATTGTAAAATGTCAAGGAAAGGTTTACATATGGAAAGAAATTTTGTTGGTTACCAGAGGTGGGAGGGGAGAGGAGGAACATTGAAAAAAAAAAAAAATTGACCCATGTCACTTTAGTTTTGTATATTTCATTGTACATAAATTAAATTTAAAAAATTAAAATAAAGAAAGCAGTGCAAATTATAAAAATAAAATAAAATAAGAAATAAACATTTGTTTTCTTAATTCTGTTTCTGCCATGCAACTTCCCTTTTTACACAAGCTGTTAAAGTGCATTTAGCATGTATAGCCAAACTGACCTTTCTTGAATCTAACTGAAGTTTGGTGATATAGAAAGATACAGATTTGGAACCAGCAAACATATTGTTTGAATGATATTTGCAAATTACTTAAACTTTTTGAGATTGTTTGAATGTTCTTTGCAAGTTACTTAAACTTTCTGAGGGCTGTTTCTTGTTCCAGATAATAATAACACTGTCTTACAGGGATAGGAAGATTAGATAAGATGGTACATATAAAGGGACAAGCTCAATGCCACACACACAGTAGAAGATAAATGAATGACTTCTTTCATCATTCCTTATTTGGGTCATGGTGTATGGATACAGAAAAAAAAAAAAATACAAATGGTTAAATTAATTACTGGACAGGCTTCAATTCTCCTCCACTAAACTTCCATAGCACCCTGCCACTGTGGAACTGAGCAGAACTTCAAAGAAATGCTAGAGATTAATATTATGACTAGAATACAGAAAGCACAACTAAGTGACAGGATGGGAAGTCATTCAGTCAGAGTTCTTGGACATAAACTTGAGAAAATAAACTTATCCAATATATATATTATGAATTGTAAGAATTACTAGGAAGGCTTGCAGTCCAGCCTAAGGAAATTGTTAGGCATCTGAGGTATATATGATTATTATGTTACTGCTGTAATGTACATCATTAAAAAATGCTCTGCTATCATCTCCCTAAATAATCTCTGGTTTCCCAGAGTCCCTGAATCAAACCCTCCATGTATCCACAACCACAGAAACCATGGTTGTCTGAGCTCAGATATGTGGCCAGGCCCAGGACACTTTCCATTCTCCTGTCATCTGTGAGAGAAATTGTCTACTCACTGGTGGTTCCCTAGAAGATGGTGAGGGCTTTCCTCCACCAACAACAAACAATAGGAAGAGGATTCAGTCCCCATAATACCAAAACTGAAATACCCAGCATAGAACTTTGGATTTGTGAGTGGGATATTTGTCACGTGGGTGGGTAAAAAAATGAGTGAAATGATTATACTGCCATAGGGATAATTGCAAAAATAAATACCCATTAAAACAAAACAAAATAAACCAGTATTTATTTAGTTGAATTCAACTCGTGGGACTCGTGTGTGTCAGAATAGAACTGTGCTCCAAAGGTTGTCCAATGGCTGATTCATCAGAAGTAAATGGCCAAGTCTTTCCTCTGAGAAATATACCATTATATAAAGTCAATCAAAACATTTAACAGTGCAAATCTAACATCACTATTCATTTTCTACTTTGTCATTTTTTGTACTTTCTTGGAGTTCACTAGAAAGGAAAACTTCATTGACTGGGAAGAGAACCTTTTCTAGATTTGATATTCCCTCAGGATTTGGCTTTCTAGGTGATATTTCCTAAGCCACTCCTTTCTCTGTCTTATTATCTGCTCTTGGAAACAGCTTATACCTGATTTGCCTATTTCTGATCTTGTCCTCTTCTTTCTCAATATAGTGGCCAGAATTAACTTTCTCCTTGTCTTATCACTCTACCTTAATGTCCTCTTTCCCTATTTCTTCCTGGTTATTTCTTACTTCCATCAGCTATCTGTCAGTTTGTCATATTATGGTGGATAGTATCTTGCTATGATGCTGACAGCTATGCCACCAGTAATTCAAATGTCAGCAAGATCACCCATGATGGACAAGTTTCTATAGAACTTCTAGATAAGGTTTTGTGATGCACTGCCAAAAATTAGCCAATGAATCCCTTATGGGTCACAACAGAATATTGTCTAATACTATGCTAGAAGATGCAAGTACTAGATTGGAAATCACTAAAAATACACAGTGGCTGCAACAATGAACTTGAGTATACCAGTGATTGAGAAGATGACATAATACTGGCAGAGTTTAATTCACTTGTACATGGGGTTATCATGAGTTGGAAAATTCTAACAACTACAATTTTTGCTTAATTATTCAGAACCTATTCTAAACATTACCTCCTCTCTGAAACCTCTCCTAATTTCTCTTAACTCTAGATGCTTATCCATGGATCTATTGTAACTATTTAATCTCTTTCTCTGAGATTATGTGTTTCCCAGTCACAGAAAGTAACTCACTAGTGTTTCTATCTTTTTTGTCAAACTCCTCCTCTAGATTGATCTCCTAACAGGGCAATCACTGATAACAAGCATATAATTTGGGTCCCCTGAATAATAATTCATTATTTTATTGCAGCCTTGGCCTTCATTTATTATTCCCAGGACCTACTGTTTGTTCAGTTTCAACATCCAAGATTTCCACTTGTGCTTCCAAAGGGCATGAGGCTATTCCAGAGTCTCCTCATCCCATTCACTCACTGAATCTATTTTCAGCACCGCAAGCAACAGATTAATTTGCTAGTCCAAGGACAATTACCCACCAATTAGTCTTCTAATTCTTCCTTTCTCTTTTCATATAAACATTTACACTTTCTGACACAACTTCCACTTAGCATTTATTTCTCTTTTTACCAAATTAGGCTAGTTATTACCTTATTTACATACAAGATTCACTATTTGAGAGGTACTCACAAATCACAATAATTAATAGTTACTCTCACTCAATATCACCTACCTACAAAGCAATTTAAATTTATTAACTAAGTTGGCTAATTGGTAAACAAGTATAAACATTGCCACCACTATAGAGAGTGGGGAATTGCGATGTTGAAGCTCTAAGTGATTTGTCTAAGCAATTCAGTAAATGAATGGCAGAGAGAGAGACAGAAAGTTTGCACACGGCAGTTGTTGGCTCCCTGCCCCACATCCAGACTACTGGCACAGTCCATGCAGCTCAACCAAAGAAGGGCAATTAGCTATGTAAATCAGGTAATTACATACATAAATACTCATTGCCTCATCCCATGTCTCTTGGCCGGAGACATCCAATTTAAAGCCATGTCTTCAAAGCCTATATTAACAAACTCTGCAGGGCTTTGTGGCTCAACCTCAGGGGGAGAATGAACTATCATCTAGTGATTCTTGTCTGCCACTTGAGAATGTGTATAGAATAGTTAAGCTCTCAAATTCAGTATTGCCTTAAATGAAACTCTCTTGTTATTTTGATATGAAATGTGAGGTCTCTTTGAGGTAGATAAATAAATTAATTACTGAATAGGTAACCTAGGTCACACATTTGTTAAGGCTTTCCAGGATAAGCAGTTAAGGTTTATATATATACATATATATATGAAAAAGACACAGGCTCTTCCTTCATGAGAATTATCATGAAGGCAGAGAGAAAGCTCTTTAAATTTATAAACCCAAACCAAAGCCCCTGTCATCAAGTCTATTCTGACTCATAGAGACCCTAGCAGACAGCATAGGACTGCCCAATAGGGTTCCCAAGGCTGCAAATCTTTACAGAAGCAGACTGACTCATCTTTGTCCCACTGAGCAGGTGGAGGGTTCTAACTGCTAACATTTGGGTTAACCCCAAATGCCTTAACCACTGTGCCATCAGAGTTCCTACTTTAAACTTAAACATGCCACTAATAATAGCCTGGGGAAAGAGAAACATTCTAAATTAGACAAACCTGAGTACAAAACTGCTTCCTTATTGTTTGCCTTCTGCAAGTAATTTCACTTTTCTGGGCTGAAGTCTGCTCACCGCTAACATTAAAAGAGCAATGCAAGTTGGATGTAATTTACTCAGGTGTTGGTTCTAAGCATAAGGTCTACATGCTCTTTCAAATTTCTTGGGAACGAATTACATGGGAGAGCAACATATTGTCTCAATAAATTCCACACAGCTAGCTTTCCCTTTAACTGGAAAAGATGAATATTTCTTTGGTTACATGTCAGAGTGTAGTGGTTGGTTTGTTGTGTGGGCTGCTAGAAGCTAATCTTATAAGAGGCATACTGAAGGTGAGATAGGATGATAGAGATAAGGATACATGTTTCCATCAATTCCTTATGATGAAGAGAAGAGAGCTGCAGGCCACTGGCTACTTGAAGGTTGGTTGTGTTCCAGATTATTTTATGCACATGGAACCCTTATATATTTTCCTATGAAAAGCTCTGGGAGGTGTTATTATCAATGGATGCTAGGCTAGATTAAGAACATGCCAAGAATCAAAAGTAGTGAGTAAATGTCTCGAGATTTAGAGTTAGGTCTGTGTGACTTCAGACCTCATATATTTATTGATTTTATCAAAAATACAGAAAAAGATACAAATAAAAGATGATGAATTTTCACAAAGTGAAAACACCTGAGTAACCAACACTGGATTTGTTACCACTGACAAATAATACTCAGAACTGGAGTTTGAGGGTCCTACAACGAGCCAGTCACTGTTCCAGAGACCATACCTGTTTTATATTTTATGAGAGTGTTCAATCCAGGAAAACAAAGTTAATTTATTTGATGAGAAACAGATTAGTTTGTGATTCTCACTAGCTAGATCATTATTCATGCCTTTTGTTACTCTTAGTTTTCCCTTACACTACTTGGCACTTTTGTAGATTCTCAATATACTCACAAAGTAGCTAATATTTCAGGTGTGTTCTTACCTTCTTGGGTACTCCAGAAAGTCAGTCAATTTTCTATTAGTGATGGATACACATGGGGGTGAGGGTCATACTGCATTTAGGAGATTTGAACACTGTGTGTAAGAGCTATGCTAGTGTGTGGCCTGTTGTCAAGAAATAAGAGTTGGAGCAAATACATTGATGACAAATACAAGAAGACACAAAGAAGCAAGGAAAAAAAAATGCTGGAGAGAAAATGAAGTTAAAGTATAGAAAGTACTATTTGAACTTATTCATTTTTGCTAAGGGAAGGCTGTGGAAATTAGATGAGGCAATCTGGCATCATTGTTGCCATGGAAGGCTACTATGGCTTCATTGTAATTACGGTTACGTGCCATCGAGTTAGTTCCAACTCATAGCTCCTCACACACAACAGAATGAAATACTGCCTGTCCTGTGCCATCCTCACAAGCATTGCTTTGCTTGAGTCCATTGTTGCAGCCACTGTGTCAATCCATCTCATTGAGGGTCTTCCTCTTTTTTGCTGACTGGCTACTTTACCAAGCATGATATCTTTCTCCAGGACTAGTCCCACCTAAAAACATGACCAAAGTACAATAGGTGAAGTCTAGCCATTCTTTCTTCTAAGGATCATTCTGGAGGTACTTCATCCAAGACACATCTGTTTTTTCTACTGGAAGTCCATGGTATACTTAATATTTTTTGCCAACACCTTAATTCAAATGCACCAGTTCTTCTTCTTCTTCTTTTTTGCTTCATTGCCCAGCTTTAGCATACATGTAAGGTGACTGAAAATATGTCTCGGGAAAGATTCACCTTAGTCTTCAAAGTGACATCTTCACTCTTTCACACTTTAAAGATGTCCCTTGCAGCATATATTCCCAGTGCAAAATGACATCTGATTTCTTGACTGCTGCTTCCATGGGTGTTGATTGTGGATCCAAGTAAAATTAAATCTTTGACAACTTCAATCTTTTCTCCATTAATCATAACTTTGCTTATTGGTCCAGTTGTAAGGATTTTTTTTCTTCTCTATGTTGAGGTGTAATTCATACTGAAGGCTGTAATCTTTGATCTTCATCAGTAACTGCTTCAAGTTCTCTTTGTTTTCAGCAAACAAGTTTGTGCCATCTACATTTTGTAGGTTGTTAATGAGTCTTCCTCTAATACTGATGCCATGTTCTTCTTCATATAATCAAGCTTCTTGGATTATTTGTTCAACATACAGATTGAATAAGTATGGTAAAAAGATCCAACTCTTACACACACCTTTCCTGATTTTAAACCATGCATTATGCCATTGTTTTGTTTTAATGACTACCTATTATCCTATGTAGAGGTTCCTTATAAGCACAATTATGTGTCCTGGAATTCCCATTCTTTGCAATGTTAACTATAATTCGTTATGACCACACACTCAAAAGCCTTTGCATAGTAAATAAAACACACAGGTAAATATTTTTCTGATACTCTCTTCCTCTTCTGAATCTGGCTTGCATTTCTGATGGCAGTTTCCTATCTATGTACTGCTGCAACAATTTTTAAATTATTTTCAGCAAATTTTACTTGCATGTGATACTAATGACATTGTTTTATAATTCCTACATTCCACTGGATCACCTTTCTTTGGGATAGACACAAGTATGGATCTTTTCCAATTAGCTTACCGGGTACCTGTTTTCCAAAGTTTGGCATAGATGAGTACTTCTATTGTTCCATCCATTTGTTGAAACATCACAACTAGTATTCTGTCAATTCCTGGACACTTATTTTCCTCCAATATTTTGAATACATATTGGACTTCTTCCTTTAAAGTTATTTGTTCTTGATCATATTCTGCCTTCTGAAATGTTTGAACATTGACCAATTATACTGGTAAGTGACTTTGTGTATTCCTCCCATCTTTGATGCTTCCTGTGTCATTCAATATTTTGCCCATATACCACTGCCACTGAGTTGATTCTGATGCAAATTTACTCTATAAGACAGCATAGAACTTCCTCATATGTATCTTTAAGAAAGCAGCCTACCTCATCTTCTCCCATGGAGCAGCTTGTGGGTTTGAACTTTTGACCTTTTGGTTAACTGTAAAGTGCTTTAACCACTGCAACACAAGAGCTCCTATTCTGCTCTTAGAGTACTTCAATATTACAACTGGTGGCTTGAATTTTTGATTCAGTTCTTGCAGCCTGAGAAATGCCAGTTCTCCAGTTCTTTTCATACTTCATTGTAATAATACTTTGTCTTCTTGAGCCACCCTCTGAAATCATCTGTTTAGCTCTCTCTTACTACATCTTTTCTCCCATTCTCTTTAGCTACTCCACATTCAGTAGGAATTTTTAAAGTCTCTTCTGAAATCCATTTTGATATTTTCTTTCTTCTTTATCTTTTTAATGACCTTTTGCTTTCTTCATGTATGACGTCCTTGATGTCATCCTACAATTTGTCTCATCATTGCTGTTCAATGCATAAAATCTATCCTTGAGATGGTCTCTAAATTCATATGGGTTATCATAAAGGCCATATTGCTCTTGTGGACTTGTTTTAATTGTCTCCAACTTCAACATGAATTGGTGGTCTGTTCCACAATCAGCTACTTTCCTTTTTCTGATTGATAATATTGAGCTTTTCTGTTGCCTTTTTCCACAGATGTAGTCTATTTGATTCCTGTGTATTCCGTCTGATGAGGTCCAGTGTGTAATCAACTTTATATTGTTGAAAAGGACATTTGCAGTGGATAAGTCATTGGTATTGCAAAATTCTATCATATGATCTGCAGCATCATTTCTATCACCAACACCATATTTTCCTACCACCCATCATTTTCCTTTGTTTCCAACTTTCCCATTCCAATCACCAGTAATTATCAATGTATTTATGTTGCATGTTTGACCAATTTCAGACTGCAGAAGTTGGTATAAGTCTTTAATTTCTTCACCTTTGGCTTTAGCATTTGCTGCATCAATTTAAATAATAGTCATCTTAACTGGTCTTCCTTGTATGTATATGAATATTGTCCTATCACTGACAGCATTGTACTTCAAGACAGATGTTGAAATGTTCCTTTTGACTATAAGTGATGTCACTCCTCTTCAACTTATTATTTCCAGCATAGTAGACCATATGTTTATTCAATTAAAAATGGCCAATACCAGTCCGTTTCAGCTCACTGATGCCAAGGATCCACCACTTGTCTGCCAGTTTGCAATAATGTGGTGGCCTGTGTGTTGCTATGAGTCTGGAGCCACTGGTATTTCAAAATACCAACAGGGTCACTCTTGAGGGACAGGTTTCAACAGAACTTACAAACTAAGCCAGACAGAGAGTAAGGAAATGGCCATCTGCTTCTCAAGTAATTGGCCATGGAAACCTTATGAATAGCAGTGAAGCCTGTCTGATATATTACTGGAAAACTTTATAAATAGCTCTGAAACATTGTATGATATAGTGCTGGATAATGAGCCCTTCAGGTTGGAAAGCACTGAAAGTATGACTGTGAAAGAGTTGCCTCCTTAAAGTAGAGTCAACCTTAAAGGCATGGCTGGAGTAAAACTTTCGGGACCTCCATTTGCTGATGGTGCATGACTAAACCTGGGAAGAAGAAGCTGCAAACATCCATTAATAATCAGAACATAGAATGGATGTGGTATGAATGTAGGAAAATTGGAAGTTGTAAAAAAAATGAAATGGAACACATAAATATTGGTATCTTAGGCATTCATGAGTTTAATTGGACTATTTTGGGCTATTTTAAATCAAACAATCATATGATCTACTATGCAGGGAATTACAAATTGAAGAGGAAAGGTGTGGAATTCATCATCACAAAGAATGTTTCAAGATCTATCTTGAAGTAGTATGTTATCAGTGACAGGATAATATCTTACCCCCACAAGGAAGACCTGTTGATAATTATATTATTCAAATTTATACACCTACCACTAAAACCAAAGACAATGAAATTGAAGATTTTTACTAATATCTGCAGTCTGAAATTGTCTAAACATGCAATCAAGATGTATTGTTTATTACTAGTGATTGGAATGCAAAAGTTGGAAATAAAGAATTACCAGTAGCTGGGGAATATGGCCTTGTTGGCAGAAATGATGGTGGATACCCATGATAGAGTTTTGGAAGACCAACAACTCATTGCAAATACCTTTATCAACAACATATACAGCAGCTATACAGTGGACCTCACCAGAGGGAATACACGGAAATTAGATTGACCATTTTTGTGGAAAATGATGATGGAGTAACAAAGTAACTTCAGTCGAAACAAGGCCAGGAGCTGACTGTGAACAGACAATCAATTCTTCATATGCAAGTTAAAGTTAAAGCTGAAGACAATTAAACGAAGTCGACAAAGGCTGAACTACGACCTTGATTACATCCCACCTGAATTTAGAGACCATCAGAAGAATAGATTTGAGGCACTGAACACCAGACAGATAACCAGATGAACTGAGGGTTGACTACAAGAATATCATACATGAAGAAAGCAAAACATCATGACAAAGACAGGAAAAGAAGAAAAGACCAAAATGGATGTAAGACTCTATATCTGGCTCATGAATGGAGAGTAGCTAAGGCAAATGGAAGAAATGACAAGATAAAAGAACAGAACACAAGATTTCAAAGAGCAGCATGAGAAGACAAAGTCAGTTATTATAACAAAATGTGCAA
>NW_006921702.1:2523547-2559334 GCF_000298275.1 Orycteropus afer afer | reverse complement strand
ACAAAATGTGCAATTACCTGGAGTTAGAAAACCAAAAGGGAAGAAAACATGCTCAGCATTTCTTCAACTGAAAGAACTGAAGAAAAAAAAAAAAAAAATCAAGCCTTGAGTTGCAATGTTGAAAGATTCTGTGGGCAAAATATTGAATGATGCAGGAAGCATCAAAAGATGAAGGAAGAAATACACAAAATCACTGTACCAAAAAGAATTGGCTGATGTTCTTCTATTTCAAGAGGTTGCATATGATAAAGAACCAATGGTAATGATGGAAGAAATTGAAGCTGCACTGAAGGAATTGGCAAAAAGCAAGGCTCCCAGAATTGATGAAATGTCCATTGAGATGTTTCAATAAAAATACATCCCGGGATGATCCTTTGTGGCTCAAAACCCTCTAATCATGCCTCTCAATCTCAGCAGGAAGCCAGAGTCCTTACAGTGCCCCTCAAGACAGCAGGCTCTGTGTCCCCTCTCTGACCTCTTTTCTAGATCCCTCTCACTCACTCTGCTCCAGCCACACTGACCGCCTGCTCATTCTTCTCAGAGCTCATTCCATTCTGGAGGCTTTTCTTCATCTATGTCAAGACCTTTAGAAGAACATTATCTGACCAATTGACTGGAAGAGATCCATATTTGTACCCATTTCAAAAAGGCAATTAAGCAGAATATTGAAATTATCAAACAATGTCATTAATATCACACATGTGAAATTTTGTTGAAGATAATAAAAAAAGGATTGCAGTAGTATATTGACAGGGACTTTCCAGAAATGCAAATGGGTTCAGAAGAGGATGTGGAATGAGGGCTAACATTGCTGATGTCAGATGGACCTTGGCTGGAAGCAAAGAATACCAGAAAAAGATGTTTACTTGTCTTTTACTGACTATGAAAAAGCATTCAACTGTGTGTATCATAAAATTAGAGATAAAATTTAGAAGAATGGGAATTTCCAAACACTTAATGATGTTATGAAGAACCAGTAGATAGACAAGGAGACTGTCATTCATTCAGGCCAAGGGGATACTTCATGGTTTAATCAGGAAGATGTGTGTCTAGGTTGTATCCTTCACCATACGTATTCAATCTGTATACTGAGAAAATAATCTGATAAACTGGATTATATGAAGAAGAAGGTGGCATCAGGACTGGTGGAAGAATCATTAACCACCTGAGATATGCAGATAAGACAACCAGGCTTGCTGAAAGTGTAGATGTTTTGAAGCACTTACTGATGAAGATTTAAGACTACAGTGTGCAGTATGGATTACACCTCAACATAAAGAAAATGAAAATACTCACAACTAGACCTACAAGTAGCATCATGATAAATTCAGAAAACATTGAAGTTGCCAAATATTTCATATTACTTTGTTCCATAATCAACAGAAATGACAGAAGCAGTCAGAAAAACAGAAAGTGTATTGCACTGAGCAAATCTGCTGCAAAAGACCTCTTTAAAGTGCTGAAGAACAAAGATTTCTATTTGAAAACTAAGGTGTGTCTGACCCAAGTCAGGGTATTTTCAGTAGCCTCATCTGTATGTGAAAGCTGGACAGTGAATAAGGAAGACTGAAGAATAGTTGATGCTTTTGGGTTGTGGTGTTGGCGAAAAATACTGAAAGTAGCATGGACTGCCAGAAGAATGAACAAATATGTCCTGTATGAAGTACAGCCAGAATGCTCCTTGGAAGTGAGAACAGCTAGACTCCCTATCCCCTATTTTGGTCATGATGTCATTCCCTGGAGAAGGATCTCTTGCTTGATAAAGCAGAGGATCTGAAAATGGAGAAGACCCTCAACAAGATGGATTGACACAGTGGCTACAATGATGGGCTCAGGTATGGCAAGGATTGTGAGGATGGCACATAACCAGGAAGTGTTTCATTTTGTTGTACATAGGATTATGAGTCAGATGCAACTCAAGAACAGCTAACAGCAACAACAATAATGCCTAGGATAATAATCGTTTGCCTTCTATTTCATTTTTTATGATTTCCAATTTTATTAGATTCATACTTCGTACAATCCATGTTCTGATTATTAATGGATGTTAGCAGCTATTTTTTTTCACATTCTGAGTCTTTGCCATACGAACAAATGAAGGTCCCAAAATCTTTATTCCATCCATGTCATTAAGGTTGAATTTATTTGAAGAGACAACACTTCACCAGTCATATGTTGAGTGCCTTCCAACCTGAGGGGCTTATCTTCCCTCACTATTTCAGACAATGTTCTACTGCTATTCATAAGGTTTTCTGTGACCTTTTTTTTTTTTTTCTTCAGAAATATACTGCAGTTTTCTTCTTCCTAATCTGTTTTAGTCTGGAAGCACCACTAAAACCTGCCCAGCATGGATGACACTGCCGGTATTTGAAATACTAGTGGCATAGCTTCTAGTTTTAGCTAGTTTTAAATGAGTAACAGTGTCATGTACCTGTTCTATCAATAGTATCTTTAGGGCTTCAATCTCCTTTCTCAAAAAAACAGAGTTTTGGATAAGATGACCTACATACGCCTTGACTTGCAACCTGAAATACATTGTGATCCTGTCTTGTTTATTGAGGATGAGCTGGAGTGATGGTGTTAGGGTCCTGGACCACTAATACCACTGAGAATCTGAGCACAGACCCTGGAGCCATTCCTGCCTGTGCACAAATCCTGGATCTGCTGAGTATTTTGGGTCAAGTTATTCAGATTTTCTATACCTGTGTTTCCTCATCTATAAAAAGTGATAATGATATCCTTAAAATATTTTTATGGGGGAAAATATATATATATATATATATGGCATGTAACAAGAGCAATGCCTGGACCTATTAAGCCCTACATAGGAGATTGTGTGGTTACTGAAATCATGGGTAATGTCCTTTATAGCACACAACAGCCAGGGTGTGGTTTCTGGTTTAGTACTTTATTCTGGGGTATGACATGTAATTGGTATTTGATACCCCTGGTTGGAAGGCCGAAGAGCTGAAAAAAAGAAATTATATGTAGACCAGGGCTTAATATCAGGACTCTCTCAATGTTTCTGCTTTACCCATTGCACAAAGGGCATGGGATGGCTTCATCTGACCTCTTCTAACTTCACAAGGGTGAAGGAGGATCCAGAACAGCAACAACAGCTCAAAGCTGATTTCTATGAGAAAGTGGTCAGAAATGCTGCCACCTTCTGATCTTTTTACCAATCCTGACACCAACTGTCCCTCTCACATCACTCTCTACTTCTCTGTTGATTTCAATAATTCATTGTAATGATCACACGGAACTCATACACAATACTGAAGATTTGGGGGTTTTCTGGGAAAGTAAAAGGTTACAATTCAGGATCATATGACAACCTACGATACAGTTCTTCAATCAGGACAACTTCTCAGCCATGTTGCAGGTCCACTGCTCCCTGCCCTTGAATTCTGTCCTGCTTGGGCCAGTATTGCAAAGCTCTTTTAGCTCTGCTATACTCAGAGAGGCACCCCACTACACCAGCAAGACTTCTGCCTGAAGACACTCAGATTTCTCACTTTGTGAGCCAGGAAGCCCAGCATTTTGTCTTGTTCTGTTCTCTTGGTTCTGCTGCCTCTATTGCTGCAAGCTCTCTGCCTTCTCTTCATCATCTCTCTGCCAAGGAAGTCCAGCACAGGGATCTTTGGTCCAAAGATGTGCTTCATTTCTGTTCCTTCTTTCTTGATGGCAGTGAGAGCCACACTTCCTGCCTTTGGGATGGCCAAGCAAATTGTAAAACTGAACAATCCCATCTTATGATTCCATACACTTTACTTCCATGGTCCAGCAATGGTGCAGTGTGCCTTATTTACATTATTAGTAAGCTATCCAATCCCCTTGGTGGGCCACAACATCTCATATTTGCTTAGTACCATCCAGTCGTCTGGTGGAAGTCACAAAGATCATGACTAGAAGAGCTATAATAAGTAATTCACGTCACTGAATCATCTCCTTTACTCATTCTTTTCAGCATAGTTTTATAGAAAGACCCACATGAATGTCTTTCTGAATCTTATCCAAACATTGTTTTAACCCTAGATTATAGGTACCAGTTGTTTTCAAGCTGACTCTTGACTTATGGTGACCCAATGGGATCTCTGGTAGCATAGAGGCTAAGGCACTTGACTGCTAACCAGAAGGCTGGCGATTCAAACTCACCAGCCACTCCTCGGAAGGAAAATGGGGCAATCTACTTCTGTAGTGATACTGCCTCGGAAACCCAAGGATGGGTCGCTGAGTCAGGTCTAACTCGATGGCACATAACAACAACAACAACAACAAATGTGTGTCAGAGTAGACCTGTTTTCAGAAGCATATTTTTCAGAAGCAATCTCCTAGTCTTTCTTATGAGGGAACTTTGAATGGACTTGAACCTCTAAGCCCAGTGCATTAACTATTTGCATCACCCAAGGTCTCCTCTTACCACTTACTCCCACTATATTACTTTTTCTTAGAAGGAGCTTGTTCCTAAGCCATTTATGACTTCTAGTTGACTTCATTACAGTAGCCATAGCAGAATCCTTTCACTTCCCTGAGATGGTTCTTATTTGTGATTTACAAATTAATGACGATTTTTCCAATTAAGCATAAACTTTACTTGTTGGTAAACAGAATTCTGACCATCTGATTTAATTTCCTAGGCACATGTGGGTGTGCCCCCTAGTTCTGTCTGGCATTTATGAATGACCCGAATCATACTGGCTGGCCCTCTCTTGCTCTTACCATCACGATGTAGATCAGAAGGATGTAGGCAGCTGGGGCATCAGGCAGATGAGGGGCTTTTGGAAAAGGATTACACTAACCCAAGAGGGAAGAAGGTGGGATTTTGCAGCCCTGATCTCTTTGGAGTATTTTCTTTTGGTGTGAATTTTTTATCTGTGGCTGTAAAAGATGGCAATAGGAGATGGTTTAAAAGTGGAGATTAGAAGGGGTTACTCAACATTTTTGACAGCATGCTGTTCTTTGTTGTCTCAGTGAGACCTGGAGTGAATCTGATGAGTGTTCTGGGAATATTGTTTAAAAAATAAAATAAAGCCCAGAAAGCAGTCATTTGTAAATAAAATAATGACCACCCAGAAATAACATACTCTCAATGAGAACAGCATACTACTTCATCTCTTGCAATGGAAAACAGACCATCCTTTGATCTTTCCTTTCCAGATTAATTTTTTTATTAAGAAGATAAATAGTACACAATCAACACTTCAATCTTGATAATGTGTAAAGCAGCTGATTAATTTAAAATGAGAAAACTGCACTCAGATGAACTTACCCTGCAAGGCGAGGCTCATGTATCATGAAGAAAGAATCAGATTAAAATGGTCAAGCTTTGTAATAAAACTAAAGCATCAGGCATCTGGGAATTCAGCCAGGGAGATGCTAGTAGCTCCATATTTTCAAGAGAAAAAAATAGAATTATAGGGTGTCTTGTAATAATTATTTCTGTTAGGTAGGGCTCATTGGCTGGTGAGAATGAGAGTTCTTACAAATAGAGATTTATTTGTAAGTATATTTAAAGTTTTAAAACTTTATGGCATACACTCATGTAGCATGTGTGCTATTTTTTTTTCAGGACTATTTACATGATGAAGGTTTAATAGGACTGAGTACAATATCTCAGAAGCACATGAAATGTACATAATATTGTATTATCGAGTCAAAGAATGGTCTGATATTACATTTTTTTAGTATTTTATTATGATATATAATATTATATTATGCATTACTATTATATTACATGGAGCTCTGGTAGCATAGTGCCTAAAGCACTTGACTGCTAACCAGAAGGATGACAGTTCAAATCCACCAGCCACTCTTCAGAAGAAAGACGGGGCAATCTACTTCTATAGTGATACTGCCTTGGAAACCCAAGGAAGTGTCACTATGAGTCGGGTCCGACTCAATGGCACATAACAACAACAACAACAAATTATATTACATACTATATGAAAATGAGGTATTATATATTGGTGATTATTTTAACCAAATACAGCAGATATTTCCCAAACAAAGTAGTCACCTTGAGAAGCTGTTCACATGCATTATGATGTGATAAACTCTCTATGGAATGTGTAGGTAGTATATGCTATAATTTTAAAATGATACTTATTCTCCTTTCCACTATTAAAGAAATAATACAATTATGCCAATTTTGAACATTCCTGTATTTCCATGTTATCCTTTTACTTTTTGCTCATCACATGTGTTGTTTTTATTTATTTATTATGTAAGTGTAATCATATTATATACAAACATTTATATAAAACTATATCAATTTAACATAAATAATAAGTACATTCCATGATATTATGCATTATGAATACTTTTTTTAATTGCAGTGACTGTTTGATTAATATAACAGTTAACTATTTCTCTCTTACTGGATTTTCTCCCTTAATTTTTTT
This sequence comes from Orycteropus afer afer, assembly GCF_000298275.1. Taxonomy (NCBI): domain Eukaryota; kingdom Metazoa; phylum Chordata; class Mammalia; order Tubulidentata; family Orycteropodidae; genus Orycteropus; species Orycteropus afer. Next base: position 2,552,933 of record NW_006921702.1, on the reverse strand, counting down.
CTTCTTTAAAGCAGCATCTCCTCATAAGTGGCAAATCTGTTTTAATAGATGGTTTTTACTTTGGAATAAGCACAAAACTTTCATAGTCAAGTCTGGTGATAAAGAGGTTGTTTTTTTTTTTTTTTTGTATTTTCCAATTTTAGAAAATTCTTTAAATATTACTGGGTTGTTAAATAGGCAGCCACCTCTTGGAAATGCATTCACCGTACTGTTTTTCTATCAGTATCTCTTTCCCTCAGAATTTTCTAGAGTGACCACTGGCTTGTGCTGGATTACAATGCCATAGTGTATGAAGAAAGGTGATGTATTTGGGAAATTTTATTACAAGAGGAAGTTTGCTAATGGCAAGGAAATAAACAACTCTTATTTGCTTTCCACAAATCCATGCCACCTCTCTTCCCCTGTGTGGTACACCATTGTCCTTAAATTTCTAGATCCCACCTCCAATTCAAGAGAAACTTATGTAGCCCAGGCTTAGGGTAACACAGTGTCCTGTCCTTTGTGCTTGGTTAGGAGGTAGACTTATGGCTACTTATGCAGCAGATACTTAAGATATTTTTAAAATAGCTTTGGGAAGATACACTTAATGTCTCACAGATGTGAAGCATGAAGGCCTAAGATCTACCTATTGTCACTTTTCTGGGTGCAAGGGCAACCTATGCATGAGAGCAGAAGACAAAGAAACTCTGAATTATTCAATTACTGAGTTGATAAACTTAGTTTTTAATGTGAGACAGTTAAATTGCTTTTTTTTCCTTTTCCGTACAACTGAAAAGATCATAATGATACCAGAATGCTGGATTATTGTGGGATGAAAAGAAATTTGGCAATAAATGATGGTGAATAAAGGTAGCCACTAGGGCAGAAAGACTAATAATGAGCAAACATTACAGGAAAGAAGAGAAGATCTATACATGAAAGGGACTATCCCATGTAAGAAACTGAAGGTTAGGCAAGTCAGTTGTTTAAAAAATTTAGAGCACTGATAAAATGATGAAGTCCTAAGTCCATGCTTTTCAACTACACTTCTGCCTCATCAGTGGGATTGTTCACAGATAGCATAAATAACCTATAAGGGTAATTGTAGAAGTTAACTCAGCTATGGGTTAGAAACATAATCAGTGTTGCATTATAGTGACACTGAAGCCTCCCTTGACACATAGGTGGTGATTGCACTAAGGTGCATTGGCTGGGAATGAAATCTGGGTCTCCAGTGAGAATTCTGCTGTTGAAGCAATACTTCCCCAAACATTTTAGGTTAAGACAGTATAAGCATGAAGATTGGTTCTCAGCCCCATAGTAGAAAGATTTATATGCAGAACACCCAACTCAGGGTGATGCACACACATATTCAACGGAGATACACCCCAATTGGCCATGGGGCACCAGAAAAGTAGAATTCACATGGAAGGGAAATTCGACAGTCAGGAGTGCATAGTTAAGAAGGGCACAGGGATGGGGAGGTCATAGGGAAGGGAGGGGAGGAGAGTGGGTTATGGTTAGGGATGAGCATCATGGCGTGAAGTCAAATGTACACAAACTGTGGAGTGTAAAACAAAATTTTGCTCTGGAAATTTTCACCCAAGGTACAAATAGAAAGAGAGGGGTGGGGGGGGGGAGAGAGAAAGAGAGAGAGAGAGAGAGAGAGAGTATAAACATCCTCACCACAAAAGTTAACTTGTCGAACCCAAGGTGGTAAAAACTTTTTGAAGAATTGTATTTCCTTCTTTCATTGAGGACACTAAAAACTCTTGTGAGGCTTTGATTTCAATGACATCAGTGGAATGTAATATTTGAGTGTGGGCACAATTCTTGAATAGATGGCAACTTGTCATCTGCATCCCTAGATTTTGTCAGCAGGTGTTCTGTAAGATGCTTGCCAAACAAGGTACAAAGAGAATTCTCATGAGGACGTCTTTCATTCTGCAGATGTCTACTTGTAGCAGCATTCATTCTAAGGACTAAAAATCAATTGCTGGGAGAAAAAAAAAAAGTTTTTTTACACATTGCTGTTATACTGTTGTTCTTGACATACAGCCATTGATTTGGATTGATTTGTGATTTAGGATAATTGAGACTTTTTTTTTCCTACTGTAAACTTCAAACCTAACCAAATTGATCAGTTTTAGTGAGTCAAGCGATCATAAAAGCGTACATAAAGTGACTCTCATTAGGGCTGGGGTTTAGCTACATACACTTGAATTATTTGTATGTATGATTAAGAAGGAAGAAAGAGAACCAACAGTAATTTAACATTTATGATGTGCCAGTCACAGTAGAAGAGGATTTATAGTCATTACCTCATTTTGTCTTCACAGTAATCACATGGAGAAAGCAATATTTCCTAGACAAGAAAAATGAGCTTCAGAGAAGGTCAATAATACAACTATGTTGAATCTAAACCCATATTTCTAGTTCTAAAACCACTGCTAATTCCTTTTATAACAGTCAGATTCAGGATTAAAATCTAGTTTTTGATATTCTGAAATCTTTACTCTTTGGTTAAGGAAGAGAGAGAGAGAGAGAAGGAGGGAGGGAGGAAGGGAGGATGGAGGGAGGGAGGGAGGGAGAGAGAGAAAAAATGAACAATTGTATACTTGGGAACTCCTGTGGCATAGTATCCAAGGCATTTGACTGCTAACCAGAAGGCTGGCAGTTCAACCCGCCAGCCGCTCCTTGGAGGGAAGGTTGGACAATCTACTTCTGTAGTGATACCGTCTCGGAAATCCAAGGAATGGTCGCTATGAGTCGGATCCGACTCCAGGGCAGTGAGTTTGGTTTTGGTTTATTATACACTTTGGAAAAATTTTTTGGGTCATCCCTCTGATTGTCTGGGCACCACGTGAGACCATAGCAGGGCCTGAGATGTCCTTCTCAGGCACCCAGGATTGACATGTCAGAGAACCCAGAGTTGACAGGGCTATGAGATGGGCAGCAACCAACCCTCAGCAGGAGGACTTCTCCCATTCTGCAACCTCTAGGTCTGACCACAGAGAGCACAGGGGCAAGGGTAGGAGCATGTGGCATCATGGGTAGACAGGAGGAAACGGGTGAGGACCCGAAAATGTGGAAATTTGTTGAGGGAGGCAGGAAATGGGAGAAGAGGAAAAGGGCCACAGAGAGGGATGCTGGGTTGGGGTACATGGAGGATGATCAGGAGTCCCTGCCTAGGGTGGCAACCCTACACTCCAACCACCACCACTCCCAGCCCTGCAATAGTGGCAAAATCGTGGTAGGGAAGGGGGACTTGCCCTACCACACATCACACATTGTATTGGAGATACATTGGCGGGGGAGCTGAGGGTGGTTCTTGTGGGTAGTGAGCTATAGAAGGGGACACTGGATCGAAAGTGGGGCATGACCTCCACTCTCCTATAAATCTGATTTTCCCATGATATCTAGTCTTTGGAACCTAACCATGTGGATTAGTGAGGAATGGGTATAATACAGTTCAGAAAAGTGGCTGCATTATTGCTAATATATTCATGATATTAAACACATAAAACTTTAAAAAATTCCCTATATAGTATAAATAAAGCATCATATTATTGAGTGCAAAACATAATTATAAATCAATTACAAAAAAGTAAAGAATGCAAATGGAAATTTAACAGGTTATACAAATCTTGAGGAACCTTGGTAGTAATCAAAGCACTCAGCTGTTAACAGAAGGTCCATGGTTCAAACCCGCCAGCGGCTTCCCAGAAGAAAAATATGGTAATCTGCTTCCATAAAGAATTGGTGTTGTTGTTTTTGTTATGTGCCGTCGAGTCAAACCCGACTCATAGCGACCCCTCCTTGGGTTTCTGAGGCAGTATCACTACGGAAGTAGGATTGCCCAACCTTCCTTCCGAGGAGTGGCTGGTGGGTTTGAACCGCCAGCCGTCTGGTTAGCAGGCAAGTGTCTTAGCCACTATGCTACCAGAGCTCCCCCATAAAGAATTACACAAAGAATTACAGCCTCGGAAAACATATGGGGCTATCGAACTGTTCCTATAGGGTCGCTATGAGTTGGAATCAACTTGATGGCAGTTAGTTTGCTTTGGGTTATACAAATCTTTGAATGTTTTAATTTTTTATTTGTAAAATAGAACAATTATTCTGACTTTGAAATGATATAGTATACAGGCTAGTATATTCTTGACATACAGGAGGTTTTAAAAAGTATTGAGCATTTTAATATTTGACTACAGATGTGGCTTAATTGCAATACCTTAAATTACATAAAATGTCAGATAGGTCATTAAAAATAAACTTGAGCAAGTATTAAAAACTATAAACCAGTCATTATTTTAATTATGCATTTTATTTCTTTTTTCTTCCTCAAAAAGTAGTATGTCTTTTTATTAAAGTATATAAATTTTTGGTAAGAAAAAACTATAAAATAAAATCACCAATAGTCAGCCCTTACAAATTAAAAACAAACTAATCACTTTTAGTAGTATTTGAACAAATATCTACTTATTCTAACCTAAGCAGTGGCTACACAAAGGCTTGGGGCAGAACCAAGATGTTGCCCCTCCACTTTCCTTCAACCAGTCATCTATGGGAGCACCAAGACAGATCTTCTGGTGATTCCAAAGTGGTCAATGTGTTGTGCTGCTAATGCGATGCTTTGTTCCCTTCCATCATCACAGTGTGATGGCATGCTCTACTCCAGGTAGATGTGAGTATGACCTTTGTCCCTCTGGTGTGCATAATCAACTGCTCATGCTTGAAGCCTCTGTGTCAACTCTGACTTTGGTCTTTTGCTCCCCAGAGTTGAGCCCTCAGCATTAAATCAGCCATTTTGCCATACTTCTTGCCTTAAGTACCCATAGGGTTTATATTGTATTGGGGAGATTTACTCATTCACCCTGTCTCAAAGATTCTGGGTCAGTGGAGAAATGGACTAAGATTAAGGTGGGATTTAAAATATCAGAATTATTACTAGTAAAGTATATTGTCTTCCCTGAAATTATAAACAGAATTCAAAAAGCCCTACCCATGTACCCTCTCCTCAAGACCTGCACTAGCTTCTTTTCTTGCCTACTTTTGAGACAAAGAAGTAAATAGAGAACTGCTGCTTGCTGACCCCCAAAAAAACAATTGTCATAGTGGCACTTCCAACTCATGGGGATCCAATGTATGTCAGAGTAAAAACTGTACTGTAGGGTTTTTAATGGCTGATTTTTCAGAAGTAGATCACCAGAGCTTTCTTCCAAGTTTCCTCTGGGTGGGCTTGAACCTCCAACTTTCAGTTGCTGTTGTTGTTGTTAGGTGCTGTTGAGTCAGCTCTGACCCCTGGTGACCCTATGTATAACAGAATGAAACACTACCTGGTCATGTGCCATCTTCACAAATCATTGCTATGCTTGAGCCCATCACTGCAGCCACTGTGCAAACCATCTCATTGAGAGTCTTCCCTTTCTAACTGACCCTCCACTTTACCAAGCATGATATCCTTCCCCAGGGAATGGTCCCTTCTGACAGCATGACCAAAATAGGTGAAACAAAATCTGGCCATTCTTACTTTTAAGGAGGATTCAGCTGCACTTCTTCCAGGACAGATTTATTTGTTCTTCTGGCAATCCATGGTATTTTCAGTATTCTTAACCACCAGCACAGTTCAAAGGCATCAACAGTTCTTCAGTCTTCCTTATTAATTGTCCAGCTTTCACACACATATGAAATGATTGAAAAATGCCATGGCTTAATTTAGGCGCACTTTAGTCTTCAAAGTGGAATCTTTGTGGGAGTTCTGGCAAGAGGGAGGAATTATGCATTTTATTTATTTTTTCTTCTTCAATAAGCAATAACCTACACTGACCCTCTCTTACAAAGCAATTAGAAATCAATATCAAACAATACAGAAGACCATCCTGGAATCCTGAGCTTTGAAGGGAAGGATAAGGAAGGGGACTAAATACAAACTAGTAGAAGGACCTGAAAGAAAACAATGAGTAAGGAGACAAATGGAGTTGCAGACTGCTGGTTCTTCTGAGGGCAGAGCGATATTGAATATTTGCAAGCATGTCCCTGTAGCAGCCTAAGAATCAGCTCTGCTATTCAAGGACTGCATGGGCTAGGACTGTATTAGTGCCTGACAACTAGGAAGGAAAACAGCAAAGACAGAGACAAACAGACTTGAAGACTTCTGGCTGTTTTGAGGGTGCAGCCATTTCTAATATCTGCAAGTGGCAAGACCATTTTGAAATATGCAAGTAGTGTCCTGACCTGAACAGTGACCTAAGAATAGGCTCCATTTGCCAAGGACAGCATGGGCAAATGCATGGGAAGGTGACAAATAGAAAGGTGCAATATTCCCTTTCTTAGTCTTATATCCCACACCCTCTTTGTGAACCAAGGTGTGACCATCCCCCTCACCAACCACCTTCTTGACCAGCATGGATTCCATCCCAATCTGTGCCCTGACAGAGCCTGGGGGCACTGTCCTGCCCCACCACACTTTTGTTTTTGGCTGTTTTTAAATTATTCTTTTTACCTTCTTCTTTCTTCCTATTTATTTATTTATCTCATTCCTTTACTTTTTTTCATTCTTTTTTCTTTCCATTTTCTTCATTCTCTCTCTCTCTTTTTAAATTTCTTTTGGTTCTTCTCATCTTTTGTTTTTCCTTTTGTAGTTTCCCCATTTCTTCTTTACTATTCTTCTACTCATGCTCTTTTCTCTTGTTCTCCCCTCCTCTGATATTGAGTATTTTTTTCTCTTTATCTTTCTTTGGTATTTTTAAATATATTAAGAAAATTTGTCTTCTCTTTTATTACCTTTTTGTTTTGGAAATTGTTCCTGTTTGTTTATGTGGTTTGCATTTGTTGTTCTCTTGTTTTTATTTTTTGGTGTTTTTTTTTTTAATTTAATTTTAATTTTTTTTTTTTTTTTTCTAAGTGGGAGACAGCAAGTGTTCCCACACAACCCAACCACACCTGTACCTCCCACAGCACCACCCACTGAGTAAGGGGCATGACTTGCTGTTGCACCAATTGGTCAATGATAGATGGCAGACATTACCACCTCAACTCACCCTCAACTACTCTTTATGAACAGCTAACAGAGATCTGTGCACACACTCTCATTCTCAATCACACCCTAACAGGAGGCAGGTGGTGAATGCAGAAGTGCTTACAACTAGTGAATAGCACAGTACTCTGCTCACACAGACATATCAAAACAAAATAAAGTAAAACAAACAAAGAAAAAAACTTGAGTGAATCACACCAACATACAGACACAAATTAAGCATAATAACAATGACATAACAATGTCTCAGAGACAACTGGCCATCCCAGTCCAAAGAAGAAAGTAGGACAAATGAGGGATGAGGATACAAACCCAGAAAATAAAATTAAAAAAAAAAAAAAAAAGGAAGAAGCAGCATTGGAACACCTTGATAAGGAATTCAAAAGAATTATATTTAGGTACCTTCAATGGATTGAGAGATAGCTTGAGGCAAACACTGACAAAATCAAGGAAAACACTGAAAAAATGGAGCAATACACAGACAAGACTCTAGAACAATTTAGGAAAACAGTACAAGAACAAATTGACAAAATAAACAAAAAAAATAAAAATGACACAAAAACAACAAGTAGATCCAGAAGATCAATTTTAAGATTTCAGAATTAGATACATTGAATGGGGAAAGGAGTAGACATAAATCTATGGAAGACAGAATTAATAAGATTGAAGACAAATACTTCAATACTACTTTGTTAAGGGATCAATAAGAAAAAAAAAAAAAAAAAAATCAAAACCAAATGAAGAAAGCCTAAGATCCATGTGGGATACCAATAAGAGGAATAATCTGCATCGAATTGTAATTACAAAATAGGAAGAGACAAATAAAACCACAGAGAAAATGGTCGAAGATTTCTTGGAAGAAAATTTTCCTAATATGATGAAAAACAAGAATATATCCAAGTCAAACAAACTTCAAACAGAATAGACCTCAAAAGAAAATCACCCAGACATATCATTATTGAACTCAGCAAAACCAAAGACAAAGCAAGAATACTGAAAGCAGAATGGAATAAATGAATATTTACCTACAAGATCAACCAGTAAACTAAGTTCTGATTTCTGAGCAGAAATCATGCAGGCAAGAAGGCAATGGGATGTCATATGTAAAACCTTGAAAGAAAAAAAAAAAAAAAAAATTCCAACCAAGAATTATATACCCAGAAAAACTGTCCCTCAAATATGAGGGTGAAATTAGATTTCCAGATAAGTACAAATTAAGGGAATTTGTTAACCAGACCAACCTTACAAGACATGCTAAATAGAGTCCTCTGGACAGACAACTAACAACCAATGTTAACACACATGGTGACACAAGGCAGAAACTAACCCAGTTATAGAAGTATCCAAAGTTAAATAAGCTTACAAGACTGTAAACAGGGAATCAGAGACATTGATTGGTAAGTAAAGACAACTACAAATGAACAAAAGGGAATAAATAATGTAGTTATAGAATGTCTAAATGATGAGAAAGTCAAGACAATTTCAAGATAGAACAAACTATTTAAAACTTGAGAAGAAAATTATAAATCACAGGATAACTGCAAAGAAAAATAATAAAACTCTGGATCAAAATAAAAAAGAAGACAAGCATGAATATTTAGCAAATATTAAAATAATATCCATGGAAGAGTTGATAACATGATTCATAAACAAAATTAATTCATCACAGAAAAGTATATGGAATAAAGAAATCAGCAACACCATGAAAAAACATAAAAAAACACATAACAAAATGACATCAATCAATTCATACTTGCTGATAATTACACTGCATATAAAAGGATTAAAAACACCATTCAAGAGACAGAGATTTGCAAACTGGATAAGAAAACATGACTCATTAACATGCTGTCTACAATAGCAAAAATAGACTAAAAATCAAAAGTTGGAAAAAGATATGCCAAGCAAATGGCAATTAAAAAAAAGCAGTACTGGCAATATTAATTTATGATTAAATAGACTTTAAGATAAAAAAAAAAATTATAAAAGTCAAGGAAGGACGATATATAATTATTAAAGGATCAATTGAACAATGGGACATAATCATAATAAATATCAACACACCTAATGAAAGAGCCTCAGAATACATAAATGAGGCTTTAACAGAACTGAAAAGTCAAATAGATGACTCCATAGTAATAGCAGGAAACTTTAATGTACCACTTACAACAAAATATAGAACAAGTGGAAAGAAACTCAACAAAGATACAGAAGAAATAAAAATCCAATCAACCAAGTTGACCTTATAGATATCTACAGAGCATTCCACCCAACAACAGCACAATACACATTCTTTTCCAGCACACATCAAACTTTCCTCAAGATAGACCATATCTAATGGCCACAAAGCAAACTTCAATAAATTTAAAAACATTGAAATATTGCAAAACATCTTCTCAAATGACAATGCTATAAAATTAGAAATCCACACAAGAGAGACCAACGGATCAAGAACAAATGCATGGAAACTGAATAAAACCCTCCTCAAAAATTACTTGACAATACTCATACTCACTGCTATAGAGTTGGATGCAACTCATAGTGATCTCCTTGGGTTTCCGAGGCAGTATGGAAGTAGGTGGCCCAATCTTCCTTCCAAGGAGTGGCTGGTGGGTTTGAACTGCCAGCCTTATGGTTAGCAGTCAAATGCCTTAGGCATTATTCCACCAGAGAATAAATAAAAAATTATTTTTAAAAAATTCTTTGAATCAAATGAGAATGAAAACACAAAATATAGAAATTTTGGGGGCACAGCAAAAGCAGTGACCAGAGGGCAGTTTACAGAAATAGATGCACATAAGGAAAAAGAAGAAATAGCCAAAATCAACACATTAATGCAACATCTCCAACAATTAGACAAAAAGCAGCCCCCCCCAAAAAAAAAGCTGACAGTCATCAGAAGAAAATAAATCAAGATTCAAGCAGAAATAAATGAGATAGGAAACAGAAAGACAATAGAAAAAATCAACAAGACTAGATGTTGGTTCTTTAAAAAGATTAATAAAATTGGTAAACCACTAGCAAACTTAACAAAGGAGAAGATGCAAATAATACAAATAAGAAATCAAAGGGACAATATCCCAACAGAAATAAAAAGGATAATATCAGAAAACTATGAAGAATTGTACTCCACCAAACTTGAAACCTAGAAGAAATAGACAGATTTCTAGAAACTCACTACCTACCTAAATTAACACATATTGAAGTAGAAAATTTGAACAGACCTATAAGAAAAGAAGAAACTGACCAGGTCATAAAAAAAATTACCAACAAAAGAAGTCATTGCCCAAATGTTTTCAGTGGAGAATTCTGCAAATCATTCAGAGAAGAGCTAACACTAATGTTACTCAAACTACTCCAGAACATAGAAAAGGTCAAAATTCTCCCAAATTCATTTTATGAAGCAAACATAACCCTGATACCAAAATCAGGCAGACACAACTAGAAAAGAAAACTACAAACCAATGTCCCTCATGAATGTAGATGCAAGAAACTTCAACAAAATATTGGCCAATACACTCCAACAACATATGAAATAATAATAATAATATTAACACATCATGACCAACTGGGATTCATACCAACTATATTGGTTAACTCTAGTGCTACTCTAACAGAAAATACAAGTGGATGACTTTAACAAACAAGAGTTTATTCTGTTGCATTTTGTTGTTGTTAGGTGCCGTCGAGTCGTTTCTGACTCATAGTGACCCCATGCAAAGCAGAAAGAAACACTGCCGGATCCCGTGCCAGCTCCATGATCCCTGCTATACTTGAGCCCATCATCGCAGCCACCATGTCAATCCATATCGCTGAAGACCTCCCCCTCCCTCGTCAACCCTCTACCCTACCAAGCATGACATCCTTCTCCAGGGAATGGTCCCTTCTTACAGCATGCCCAAAATAGGTGAGACGAAGTCTGGCCATTCTCGCTTTCAAGGAGCATTTCGGGTGCACTTCCTCCAGGACACATCTGTTAGTTCTTTTAACAGTCCATGATACTTTCAGCATAATTTGCCAGCACCACAACTCAAAAGCATCAATTCTTTTTTGGTCTTCCTTATTCATTGTCCAGCTCTCACATGCATACGAAGCAATTGGAAATATCATGGCTTCTATCAGGCGCACCTTAGTCTTCAAGGAGACATCCCCTCTCCTCAGCACTTGAGATTGTTCCTTCGCGGTTGATGTTCCCAATGCTACACATTGTCTAATGTCCTGACTGCTGCTTCCATTGGCATTGATTGTAGAACCAAGCAATGTGAATTCTTTGACAACCTCAATCTTCTTTCCATTTATTGTGATGCTGCTCATCACAATAGTTGTGAGGATTTTTGTTTTCTTTATATTGAGATGTAATCCATACTGCAGACTGTATTCTTCAACTTTCATCAGTAAATGTCTCAACTCATCCTCACTTTCAGCAAGCAAAGTTGTATCATCTGCGTATCTCAGGTTGTTAATGATTCTTCCTCCAATCCTGATGCCACATTTTTCTTCATGTAGTCCAGCTTCTCAGATTATTTGCTTAGCATATAGATTGAATAAGTATGGGGAAAGGATACAACCCTGACACACTCCTTTCCTGATTTTAAATCATACAGTGTCCTCTTGTTCCATTTGAACAACAGCCTCCTGGTCATGGTACAGGTTCCTCATGAGTACAATCAAGTGCTCGGGAAGTGCTGTTACATTTTAGGAGGCTACAAATTTGAGTTCAAAGTACCAGCTCTAGGGGCTAGCTGAAAGCTCCTCAACCATGGGCTTCAGCTCTGCCTCTTGCTTCAGGCCCACTGGAGCTAGAGGTGTCTCTTCACTCAGGCAGCTGCTGACTATTAAGGCTAACAAGTCCAAAGTTGAGAAATAAAATGACACAATACTAATATTACCAAACAACATTGCAGGCCACTAATTCAGATCCAGAGACAGTCCCAATATCTGCAGGAACCATGGCAGGCTGCTAATAGAACACTCGACTACATGCAGGGTCCAAGCATGCCAAAAAGCTGCAGAGACCTTTCCCAAAATATCTACTTATATACTGGAAGGTGACCACATCCCTAAGACAGATACACAGCTGCTCCAGTTGATTCCAACCTGGAGTTGATTACTAAACTCATTATGGTTAATAACTACAACCAGCTGCCAGTCATTCAAACCAGTCCCATCCAAGTTGACACCATAAACTTAGTTACCACACCAGGTGTGGAAGACTGACTCAACATTAGAAAAACAAAGTAATCAATTACATAAATAAAATAAAGGAAAATAATCACATAATCACATCAATAGACATAGAAAAGGCATTTGATAAAATCCAACACCCATTCCTGATAATACTCTCAGAAAAATAAGAATAGAAGGGGAATTCCTCAACAAAATAAAGGGCATATATCCGAAATCAACAGTCAACATTATTCTCAATGGAAAGAAACTGAAGCCATTTCCCTTGCTAACAGGAACTGGACAAAGATACCTTCTATCTCCACTTCTATTCAAGATTGTATTGGAAGTCTTAGCCAGGGCAATAAGGCAAGAAAGGGAAGTCAAAGACATCCAAATTGGAAAGGAAAGAGTAAGACTAACCTTATTTAGAGATGATGTAACCCTATATATAGAAAACCCAAGATGCTGAGTAAGAAAACTACTGGAATTAATTGAAAGATTTAACATAGCGGCAGGATACAAGATCAACATCAAAAATCAGTTGGATTCCTCTACACTAGCAAAGAAGTCTCTGAAAAAGAAATAAAGACATCAATAACATTTATAATAGCTACCAAAAAGATAAGATACTAAGGAACAAAACTCTCCAGGGACACAAAAGACCTATACAAAGAAAACTATAAAACATTATTTCAAGAAACTATAAGAGATCTGCATAAATGGATGTACATACCATGCTCATGGAAAACAATCCAGATTCCATCCACATTGTTGGATTGGAAAAACCAATCACTAATTTTAAATGGAAGGGACAGAGACCTTGGATAAGCAAAGCACTACTGAAGAAGAAAAATAAAATAGGAGGTCTCACATTCCCATATCTCAAACCTACTATACAGTCACAGTAGTCAAAACAGCCTGATGTTGGTACAACAACAGACACATAAACCAGTGTAACAGAATTAAGAACCAAGACATAGATCCATTCAACTATGGTCAGCTGATTTTTGAAAATAGGCCTAAATATGTTAAATGTGGAAGAGATAATCTCTTTAACATATGATGTTGATAAAACTGGATATCCTTTTGCAGCAAAATGAAACAAGATCCATACCTCACACAACACACAAAAACTAACTCCATGTGGATCAAAGACTTAAATGTGAAGCTAAAACTATAAAGTTCCTCAAAGAAAAAATAGGGACAAACTTAGGTTTGGTATAAACAGACTATCAAGCGTTACCCAAAATGCAAAAGGAGTAGAAGAGAAACTTGATGATTGGGACTTTCTAAAGATTAAATTATTATGTCCATCAAAAGACTTCTGCAAAAGTTTAAAAAGAGAACCTACAGATTGGGAAAAAAATATTTACTAATGATATATCTGACAAAAGATATATCTCTAAAATTTATAGAGAACTCCAACACCTCAAAATCAAAAAGACAAATAATTCAGTTAAAAAATGGGCAGAAGACATTAACAGATACTTCACCAAAGAAGGTATTCAAGCAGCCAACAAACACATGAAGAAATGTTCACAATAATTAGCCATTAGGGAGATGCAAATCAAAGCGACCATGTGATATCATCTCACCCAAGCATTAATAGCACAGTCAAACAAGACAGAGAACAATAGATGATGGCCAGGATGTGGAAAGATCATGCACTGCTGGTGGGACCATAAAATGATACAACCACTGTGGAAAACAGTATGACAATTCCCTAAAACTTTGGAAATAGAAATACCATTTGATCCAGTAATCCCATTAGTAGGTATATATCCTAAAGAAGTGAGAAGCAGGACACAAACAGATATATGCACGCTCATGTTCATCACAGCACTATTTACAATAGTAATGAGATGGAAACAACCTAAATACCCTTCAATGGAGGAACAGATAACCAAACTGTGGTACATATACACAATGGAATATTACACAAACCTAAAGAATAATGTAGAATTGTAAAACACCACATAATGTGCTGGACTTGGAGGACATTATGCTGAGTGAAATAAGTCAATTATAGAAGGACAAATATTATATTGTTCACTATTGTAAAAAGTCAAGGAAAGATTTATACATGGAAGGGAATTTTCTTTGTTGGTTTTCAGTGATGGGAGGGGTGGGGAACTCCTAGATAGTTTGAATATATGTGTGTGTGTGTGTGTGTGTGTGTATACCATCACTCATCTGTTAGTTTGTTGTACTGTGGTGGCTTGTGTGTTGTTGTGAGGCTGGAGGCTATGTCACTGGTATTTCAAATATCAGCAGGGTCCCCAGTGGTGAACAGGTATCAACAGAGCTTCCAGACTAAGAAAGACTCAGAAGAAGACTTCTCAAAGAATTGGCTAGTGAAAACCTCATGACTATCAGTGAAACACTATCTGATATATTACTAGAAAACTTTATGAATAGCTCTGAAAATTGTCCAATATTGTGCTGGATGATGAGCCCTTCAGGTCAGACAGCACTCAAAATACGACTAGGGAAGAGCTGCATTCTCAGAGTAGAGCCGACAATAATAACATGGATGGAGTGAATCTTTCAGGACCTCCATTTGCTGATGTGGCATGACTCAAAATGTGAAGAAACAGCTGCGAACATCCATTACTAATCAGAACATGGAAGTAATGAAGTATGAATCTAGGAAAATTAGAAGTTGTCAAAAAATGAAATGGAACGTATAAAGATTGATATCCTAGGCATTTTTGTGTTGTTGTTATGTGCTGTCGAGTCGGATCTTATTCATAGCGAGAGCTCCTTGGGTTTCTGAGGAGGTATGACTACAGAAATAGATTGCCCAACATTCCTTCTGAGAAGTGGCTGGTGGGTTTGAATCTCCAGTCTTCTGGTTATCAGTCAAGGGCCTTAGGCATTATGCTACCAGAGCTTCTATCCTAGGCATTAGTGAGCTGAAATGGACTGGTTTTGGCCATTTTGAATCAGACAACCATGTGATCTACTATGCCGGAAATGACAAGTTGAAGAGGAATGGCACGTCATTCATCATCACAAAGAATGTCTCAAGATCTATCCTGAACTATAATGCTGTCAGTGATAGGGTAATATCCATATGCCTAAAAGGAAGACTAGTTAATACTATTATTATTCAAATTTACCCACCAACACCAAAGCTAAAGACTAGGAAATTGAAGATTTTTATAACTTCTGTAGGCTAAAATTGATGAAACATGCAATCAAGATGTGTTGATTATCACTGGTGATTGGAATGCAAAACTTGGAAACAAAGAATCACCCATAGGTGGAAAATACAGCCTTGGTGATAGAAATAATGCTGGAGATCCCATGGTAGAATTTTGCAAGACCAATGATTTATTAATTGCAAATACATTTTTTCACCAACAGAAATGCTGGCTATACATGTGGACTTCACCAGACGGAGTACAAGGAAATCAGATAAACTATATCTGTGGAAAGAAGCTCAATATCTTCAACCAAAACAAGGCCAGAAGCTTATTGTGGAAGAGACCATCAACTGCTCATATGCATATTCAAGTTGAAGCTGAAGACAATTAAAATAAGTCCACAAGAGACAAAATATGACCTTGATTACATCCCTCCTGAATTTAGAGACCATCTAAAGGATAGATTTGATGCATTGAACACCAATGACTGGAAACCAAAGGAATTATGGGTGACATCAAGAACATCACCCATGAACAAAGCCAAAAGTCATTAAAAAGACAGGAAAGGAAGAAAAACACAAAATGGATATCAGAAGAGACTCTGAAACTTACTCTTGAATGGAGAGTAGTTAATGTAAATGGAAGAAATGCCAAGATAAAAGAGCTGAAAGCAAAATCAATTATTATAATGAAATGTGCAAAGACCTGGAGTTAGAAAACCCAAAGGAAAGAACATGCTCAGCATTTCTCACACTGAAAGAACTCAAGAAAAGAGTAAGCCTTGAGTTGTGGGCAAAATATTGAATGATGCAGGAAACATCAAAAGAAGATGGATGGAATACACAGAATCACTGTACCAAAAAGAATTGGTTGATGATCATCCATTTCAAGAGGTGGCATATTATCAAGAACCACTGGTATTGAAGGAAGACGTCAAAGCTGCACAGAAGGAATTGGCAAAAATCAAGTCTCCAGGAATTGACAGAATACCCACTGAGATGTTTCAACAAACTGATGCTGCACTGGAGGCACTCACTCAGCTATGTTAAGAAATTTGTAAGACAGCTAGCTGGCCAACTAATTGGAAAATATCTGTATTAGTACCCATAGTAAAGAAAGATGACCCCACAGAGTGTGGAAATTATTGAACAATATCATTAATATCACAGTCAAGTAAAATCTTTCTGAAGATAATTCAAAAATCATTGCAGCAGTATATTGACAGAGAGTGTCCAGAAACGCAAGCTGAATTCAGAAGAGGACATGGAACAAGGGATATCATTGCTGATGTCAGATAGATCTTGGATATTTACTTGTGTTTTATTGACTATGCAAAACATAAGATTGTGTGAATCATAACAAATTATGGATAGCATTGAGAAAATGGGAATTCCAGAATACTTGATTGTGCTCATGAGGAACCTATACATAGACCAGCAGACTGTCATTCAAACAGCACAAGGGGATAATGCATGGTTTAAAATCAGAAAGGAAATGCATCAGGATTGTATCCTGTCACCATACTGGTTCAATCTGTAGGCAGAACGAACAATCCTAGAATCTGGACTATATGAAGAAGAGCATGGCATCCGGATTGAAGGAAGACTCATTAGCAACCTGCGATATGCAGATGATGCAACTTTGCTTGCTGAAAATGAGGATGATGTGACATACTTACTCATGAAGATTAAACACTAGAGTCTGCAGTATGGATTACATTTCAACATAAAGGAAACAAAAATCCTCATAATTGGACAAATAAAGCAGAATCACAATAAATGTATAAAAGATTAAAGTTGTTAAAGATTTCATATTCCTTGGTTCCACAATGGAAATAACAGTCGAGACATCAGATCACATATTGCATTGGGCAAATCTGCTGCAAAAGACCTCTGTAAAGTGCTGAAAAGCAAAGATGTCTCCTTGAAGACTAAGGTGCACCTAACCCAAGTCATAGTATTTTCAATTGCCTCATATGCATGTGAGGAGCTCTGGTAGTGTAGTGCCTAAGGCCCTTGACTGCTAACCAGAAGGCTGGCGGTTCAAACCCATCAGCCACTCCTCAGAAAGAAGGTTGAACAGTCTACTTCTGTGGTGATATTGCCTCAGAAACCCAAGGAGGGGTCACTATGAATCAGGTCTTACTCGACCACACATAACAGCAACAACATATGCATGTGAGAGCTGGACAATAAACAAGGAAGATGGAAGAAGAGTTGATCCTTTTGAGTTGTGGTGTTGATGAAGAGTACTGAAAGTACCATGGACTGCCAAAAGAAGTAACAAATCTGTCTGGGAAGAAATGCAGCCAGAATGCTCCTTGGAAACGAGAATGACCAGACTTAATTTCACCTCCTTTGTTTATTGTCAGAAGGGACTGTTCCCTGGAGAGGGATATCATGTTTGGTAAAGTGGAGAGTTAATGAAAAAGAGAAAGGACTTCAAAGAGATGGATCTCTTTGGATTGACATGGCTGCTGCAATGATGGGTTCAGGTGTGGCAAGGATTGTGAGGCTGGCACAGGACCGGACAGTGTTTCATTCTGTTGTGTTTAGGCTTGCTACGAGTCGGAGCCAACTTGATAGCACCTAACAACAACTATATATATACATATACATATATGTATATATATGCAAGCAGCAACTATTTATATATATATATATAAGCAGCAACTATATATATATAGTTGTTGTTAGTGGTTACCAGGGGTAGGAGGGAGGAGGAAAGGGTAAGCTTTTGTTTGGAGGACATTGAGTTTATGCTAGTGATAATGGAATAGTTTGGAAAAGAATAGAAATAATGCTTGCATAACATGAAAAATGTCATTAATATCCCTGAGCAGAAATGTGGAAATTGGTATGTTGGCAAGTGTCTTGTGTATGTCTTCATCAAAATAAAAGTAAAAGTAAATGTTGTTGTTGTTGTTATGTGCCGTCAAGTCGGCCCTGACTCATAGCGACCCCTCCTTGGGTTTCCGAGGCAGTATCACTATGGAAGTAGGATTGCCCAACCTTCCTTCCGAGGAAAAAAGTAAAAGTAAATATATAAATAAAATTACTTATTTGTTTCTTAATACTTTAAAGAGATTTTTTGTGGTAGATTTGCCCAGTGCAGTATGACAGCTGAGTTCTTGACTCCTGCTTCCAGGGATGTTAATTATAGATCCAAGTAAAATGAAATCCCTGATGTCTTCCATCTTTTCTCCATTTATCAAGATGTTGCTCATTGGTCCAGTGGTGAAGATTTTCGTTTTCTGTATGTTAAAGTGTAATCCTTACTGAAAACTTTATGTTACCTTTGATCATTATTAGTAAGTGCTTAAAGTCATCTTCACTTTCAGCAAACAAGTTTGCTTTCAGTACCACACTTTAATCATGTTCACTACCCAAGGACTGTATCATCCACTGCTATCCAGTTGATTCTGACTCATAGTGACCCTATAGGAAGGAGTTGAATTGCACAATAGAGTTTCCAAGGCAGTACTTCTTTCTCTTTTTTTTTTTCAATTAATTATTTTTTTAAAAAAAAAACTGTGATCTGGGTGAAAATTTACAGAGCAAGTTCACTTTCCATACAGCAGTTCACATACAATTTGTCTCATGATATTGCTTACAATTTACCCCAATGCAACAGCTCCCCTCCCGCTTCCTCCTGATAGTTACCTCTTCCCTGTGTCCATCCCTTCATGCATTCCTACCCCCTGAGCTATCTCCCTGTGTAGAAACAACCCTTCTTTCTCCCATGATTGTTCTCTCCAAGGAGTGTATCTACCTCAGTTAAATGTTCAACTCATATGACTGTCTTTTGTTTGGTTGGAAGCCACAGGTGTGGGTTCAATTCTAGACCTGAAGGGCAGCTAGGGGCCATAGTCTCAGTGGTTCCACCAGGCTCTATCAGACCAGGAAACCTGGTCCCCTCTCTTTTCTTTTCCAAATGATTTTGAGTTTTGTTCCATATTGTTCTCCTTCTCTATCCAGGATCTCCTACATAGATCCCCCTCCAAGTGTTTGAAAGTGGTCGCCAGGCACTATCTAGTTCTTCTGGTCTCATAGTCGTATAGGTTGTGGATCACATGGTGTACCAGTCACTAGGACTAATTGTTTCCATGAATCTTTAGTTTCCTTCATTTTTCTTTTCTCTGGATGAGGAGAGACCCATAATTGCATCTAGATGGCTGCTTGCAAGCTTTTAAGATCCCAGTCACTACTCGTCAAGGCAGTAATTCTTTTTGAAAGCAGAGCTGCCTTGTTTTTTCCCCATGGAGTACGACATGCATTCAAACCATTGATGTTATTGTTAACAGCCAAATGCTTTATCCTATGCAATCAGAGCTCCTCCAGGTACTTCAAATAGTTTCAAATAAAACAGAGTCCAGGTGCTAGGGTAGGTATGCCCAAGGATACTGTTCTTGGAGAACCCAGTGAGGGTAGAGAGGGACAATTAAATATTAATTTAGCATAATGTTGCTTAGAAAGCAAGATAGTATTGTGCCACTCAGAGAAAATAATAGAAAATCACTCATAAATCTTTACAGAAACGTATGGAATGCTAGTCTTTGTAAAAAGTGCCAGGACTTACCTATTTTATAACAAAGCAGTTGCAGCACTGGCTGCATATTGGAGTCACCTGAGCAGTGTTTAAAACCACTGATGCTTGGGAACTATCTCTAGTGATTCTGATTTAATTCATGTTTGGTCTTGGTGAGATTTAAGCATTTTTTAAAAGATTCCCTAGGTGATTCTAATATGTAGTCAGAACTGAAAAATTCATAAGGTGTCTCAAAATGAAACCAACTTTATTTGCTAAACTTAAACTCCACTGAAATACATAACATCATAGAGATCCCACTAAGACAACATGCAGGCGCTCTGGTAGCATAGTGCCTAAGGCACTTGACTGCTAACCAGAATGTTGGCGGTTCAAACCCACCAGCCACTTCTCGGAAGGAAGATGGGGCAATCTACTTCTGTAGGGATACTGCCTCGGAAACCCAAGGAGGGGTCGCTATGAGTCGGTCCAGCACATAACAACAACAACAAGACAACATGTGATGGGTAATAAATAGAAAAAAAATTGTCCAGTTGTTAGGGGTTATGACTGGGCATCACACATGGGTCACCAGGCCCATCTTTCTGCCTAGTGGGGTAAAAACCTTATTTGTTTCTAACCTTAATCAGGAACTGAATTAATCACGGTTAGAATAAAACACACCTATTATGGGAGTAGCAGAGAAGAAAATTACAGACCATGAAATTTATTAAATAACAATGCATGCCCATGTTGTAAAGTATGACTGTCGTACTGAAGAAAAGGTGGAGAGAAAATTGTCCAGGGTTACACCTAATTAGCAACACATATTTTGGTTACTGATAGGCAGAAACAGTGGAAAGGAAGAAAATTCAAGGAGAATTCAGGATGGGTAGAAACTGAGACTATTCTCAAAAGCACACATATGAAACAGTATCAACAATGCTTTCTTAAAAAGAGAAATTGGAATTTTACCTCAGAATTCCATCATACAGTTTTATTCAATTGCCCTCAGTGTAACTGTGTTCTGTGAACTTGTGGATTTGAATGTGTAGTAGTTAGGTGTTAGGTACAAGGAACCTCTTTCTATTAGTCAGAGTTGCTCTGCTTTATACTTTTCTACTTACGGGGTATTGGGGTTTTGAAACAGACTTACTTAAAAGGGAAGATGGCAAAAGTTTTCTGCTTGATTCTTAAAAAACAAAAACAAAAATTGGCTGAGAAGCCGTCAGTTAATGGCTAAATATATATCATTTACCTCCATAGAGTGCACTCAATAATTCTAAATAAGCCCTTTACTTTTTTGGTTTTATTAAATCACAATTGGTGTACAGGGCCTCAGTTATTGCTCTAGATAGATTAATCAGCTGGGTGGACCCTAGATTCCAAGGGCAAAAGAAGTTAAACAGAGAAACTTTAAACTTAGTTATTTCTGTCCAATTATAATTCCTGTTATACATCAACATATTTTTAAGACTCATATTTATTTATCCACATTCAAATATTAGTTAATATTTTGCCACAAAAATTAGAGAAACAAAACATTAATCCTAGGATAAACTCCCCTAGTTAATATGACAAGTATAGTTAACACTATTAAAATGCCTGTGTCAAGCTGTTCACCCTCATATAAAAACATGCAAGTTAAATGAATTTGTTTATGTATACAATTAGAGAAAGACAATTGTAGCTCTGTTTGAATGAAGGGTAAAATGGTCTAATTGCTAGTACTATTTTAGCTTTTGAAAATTTGTAAATGCTCCATACTTGGAAAAGAAGACAAAGCCTGAAATCTTCTGAGCAAGCATTGAAGGGTTTGACAGCACTGAACATTTGAATGAGAACGTCAGGGAATGGATAAAGATGTGCAGCCCTGTGTCCTTGTGCTCACTTGTGCACATACTACCCTCTAACCCATGGTGGTTTTAACTCTGAGAGGATACCAGTTGACTAACAGGAAGCCATCTGAGGACTACCTCTGTATATTTTGAACATAGATTCATCAGTCTTTAGTAGTCTCAGGGATCTGATTAAATTATTTGATGTGTAAGCAGGTACGGAAGCATAGTTTTATGATTATCATAGCTTAGTTGAAAATGTAGGAGGTTGTGATATTTTATCCTAATTTTATTCTACATAATATGCTCCACTGAGAATTTCTCAAAGTCTAATGAACCAGCATAAATAAATTGTTGCACATAGGTTAATGCTGCCTACAAAAGAGTATATTTTCTTTTTTCTTAACATTTAATTTGAATCTGTTGTAATTTTGTTAATTCAAATATTTTGTTGCATTTATCACAGCTTTTTCAATAAATGATATATTATCTTATTATAAAGTATATATATATATATATATATGCATATGTATATAATTATATAATCATTGTTTTGCAAAGAACAGATTCAGTGAAACTAGTTTAAGCAAATAAGGGTAAACTTGGAAAAAACATTAGTGATTTCACAGATAGCAGTGTCAAAAAGCCAGCTTGTTCCAGTGAAGGTCCAAAAATAAAAGTCCTGGTGCTTCTTTCTCCACTCTCCCAGAAGCCTGATCTCTCTTTTGGTCTTTGTTCTTCATAGTGTTTTCTTTCTCTGTATCTCTCTCATTCCTGTTCTGGTAAACCTAGGCCAGACTCAGATTTATGGAGTCTCTCAGTTTAAATGATTAATATGGACTTACTTTTGTTTTTGTGCCCCAGTTACAAATTACTAGAGAAATAAACTATTATCCCAAGTTTGCATGTGCAGATTACTCAAGTCCCAGTCATCTACAACCTGGTCCAGTAAACCTACAGCTACCAATTCTCTAACCAGGAAATGTGAGCAGAAAACTGGAGGGGAGGTTATTCTCAGTAAACAGGACACCAGCCAGACCAGCACATCATAGGCAAATTCTGCATAGATATTTTCCTATCCAAAAACCTAACGTACTGCAATAGAGTTGATTCTAATTGATAGCAAATCCTATTGGGTTTCCAAGGTTGTAAATCTTTTATTATTATTATTATTATTTATTTTAATTTTGACTTTTTTTAATCTTATTATTATTAACTTTTTTTTTTATTATTATTGTGCTTTGGGTGAAAATTTACAGAGCAAATTCACTTTCCATACAGCAGTTCATATACATTTTGTCTCATGACATTGACCACAATTCACCACATTTCAACAGCTCCCCTCCCACTTACTCCCAACAGTCACCTCTTCCCTGTGTCCATCCCTCCATGTACTCTTGCCCCCTGAGCTATCCCCCTGTGTATAAACAGCCCTTCTTTTACCCATGATTGTTTTCTCCAAGGAGTGTATCTTCCTCAGGTTCAACTCCTATGCCTGTCTTCTGTTTGGCTGGAAGCCACAGATGTGGGTTCAGTTCCAGAACTGAAGGGCAACTAGGGGCCATAGTCTCAGTGGTTCCACCAGGCTCTATCAGAGCAGCAAACCTGGTCCCCCCCTTTTTTTTTCCCCATATGATTCTGAATTTTGTTCCACATTGTTATCCTTCTCTATCCAGGATCTCCTACATATATCACCCTCTAAGTAGTTGACAGTGGTAACTGGGCATCATCTAGTTCTTATGCTCTTCTAGTCGTATAGGCTGCAGATCACATGGTGTACCAGTCGCTAGGACTAATTCTTTCCATGAATCTTTGTTTTTCTTCATTCTTCTTTGCTCTGGATGAGGAGAGACCCATCGTTGCATCTAGATGGCTGCTTGAAAGCTTTTAAGATTCTAGTCGCTACTTTCCAAAGTAGAAGGTGGAACAATGTTTTGTTTTTAATGTTATGCCAATTAAGCTTGATGCCCCCTGTGACTATGGTCCCAAGCTTACAGGATCAGTCCCTCTGGGTAGCTGGCTGTGACCAAGAAGTGACTACAACCTTGTCCCTTGTCAGCCCTACTATACACCTGGGAATTCAGATCAGATAAATGCACTTATACGAGCATTGTCTGCAACCCTATAAATGGTGTTGGGTATACTACCAGCTTCACAGACATACCTAATAGGTCAGCCTGTCCACCCATCTATCCACTCGTATAGCCATGTTTGCCTTCACTGACAATGCAGTACTGTATATGCAAAAGGGTTCAACTTTGTTGTCTGTACCTACCATGTACCTCTCTATGTCTTCATCTTCCTCAATGCCACCATGTTGATCACTCACATTTGGTACATTGCCCTTCTTTTCACCCAAATAAATACTTATCTCTACCTATCTAACAGTGTTCCCTCCCCTTCCCTCCCACCCCTGGTAACCAACAAAGAAAATTTCCTTCCATAGATAAACCTTTCCTTGACTTTTACAAAAATAGACTAATAAAATATTTGTCCTTCTGTGATTAACTTATTTCACCCAGCATAATGTCCTCCAAGGTCATCCACATTATGCTGTGTTTTGCAGATTCTAGGTTATTCTTTAGGGTTGTACAGTATTCCCTTGTGTATGTACCATAATTTGGTTATCCATTCCTTAGCTGATGGACACCTAGGTTGTTTCCATCTTTTGGCTATTGTAAATAGTGCTGCAATGAACACGGGTGTGCATATATCTGATTTTGTCGTGGCTCTCGATTCTTTGGGATATATACCTAGTAATGGAATGGCTGGGTCAAATGGTACTTCTAATTCTAACTTTTTAAGGAATTGCCATACTGCTTTCCACAGTGGTTGTATCATTTTACAGTCCCACCAGCAGTGCATGAGAGTCCCAATCTCTCCACATCCTTGCCAATATTTGTTGTTTTGTGTCTTGTTGAACTTTGCTACTAGTGCTAGAGCAAGATGGTATCTCATTGTTGTTTTGATTGGCATCTCTCTAATGGCTATTAGGTGGAGGGTAGACGAAAGAGCGGAAGGCCTTCGATGAGATGGATTGACACAATGGCTGTAACAATGAGCTCAAGTATAGCAAGGATCATAGAGCTGCCGTGGGATCAGGCTGTGTTTCGTTCTGTTGTGCATGGGGTTGTATGAGTCCAAAGAGACTCGACGGCACCTAACAACAACAACAACAAAAATGGCTAATGATTGTGAGCATTTCTTCATATGTTTATTGGCCACCTGAGTATCCTCCTTGGTGAAGTGTCTACTCATGTCTTCTGACCATTTTTTAATTGGATTGTTTGTCTTTTTGTTATTGAGGTGTTGGAGTTTTCTATAAATTCTATAGATAAGTCCCTTGTCAGATACGTTATTACCAAATATTTTTTTCCCAATCTGTAGATTCTCTTTTTACTCTTCTGGAGAAGCCTTTGGAAACACATAAAAATTTAATTTTTAGAAGATCCCATTCTTGTAGCTTCTTTTCTGCTTTTTGTGCATTTTGGTTTATGCTTGATAATCTATTTATGCCATATTTAGGGCTCCCAAATTTGCCCCTAATTTTTCTTTGAGAAACTCTAGTTTTAGGTTTCACATTTAAGTCTTTGATTCATCTGGAGTGCCTTTTTGTGTAGAGTGTGAGGTACAGATCTTGTTTCCTTTTTCTGCAAATGGATATCCAGTTTTGCCAGCACCATATATTAAACATTATCTTCCCCATTTAGTGGATTTTAGCCCTTTGTCAAAGATCAGCGACCATAAGTTGTTGGATCTATTTCTGGGTTCTCAATTCTATTCCATTGGTCTATGTGTCTGTCAGTAAACCAATACCAGGCAGTTTTGACTACTGTGGCTATATGGTAGGTTTTGAGATCTGGCAGTGTGAGACCTTCTACTTTATTCTTCTTCTTCAATAGTGCTTTGCTTACCTGAGGTCTCTTTTCTTTCCATATAAAGTTAGTGATTGGTTTTTCATGTCCTTAAAAAATGTTGATGGGATATGGATTGAGATTCCATTGAATGTATAGATTGCTTTGGGTAGAATTGACATTTTCACAATGTTCTATCTTCCTATCCATGAGCATGGGATGTTCTTCCATTTATATAGTTCTCTTATTGTTTCTTGAAGTAGTTTTTTATAGTTTTCTTCGTATAGGTCTTTTGTGACCCTGGTAAGATTTATTCCCAAGTATTTTATTTTTTTGGTAGCTATTGTAAATGAAGCAGCTCTGGTAGTGTAGTGCCTAAGACACTTGACTGCTATCCAGAAGGCTGGCAGTTAAAACCCACCAGCCACTCCTAGGAAGGAAGGTTGGGCAATCTACATCTGTAGTGATACCACCTTGGCAACCCAAGGAGGGGTCACTATGAGTCGGGTCCAACTCGAAGGCACATAACAACAACAACAACAACATTATAAATGGTATTGAATTCCTTATTCCTTCTTCAGCAATCTCTTTGCTGGTTCGTGTAGAGGAATCCAACTGATTTTTGGACTTTGATCTTATATCCTGCCATGATGCTAAATCTCTCAATCAGTTCCAGTAGATTTTTGACTGAGTCTCTTGGGTTTTCTAGGTATAGGATCATATCATCTTCAAATAGGGAGAGATTGACTTCTTCCTTACAAATTTGGATGCCTTTGATTTCCCTTTGTTGCCTTATGGCCCTGGCTAGGACTTCCAGTACAATATTGAATAGAAGTGATGATAGCGGGCATCCTTGTCTGGTTCCTGTTCTCAAGAGGAATAGTTTCAGTCTCTATCCTTTAAGTATAATGTTGGCTGTCGGTTTTGCATAGATGCTTTTTATTATGTTGAGGAATGTCCCTTCTATTCTTATTTTGTTGAGAGGTTTGATCAGGAATGGGTGTTGGATTTTATCAAATGCCTTTTCTGCATCAATTGATATGACCATGTGGTTCTTCTCCTTTGCTTTATTTACATGATGGATGACGTTGATTGTTTTTCTAATGTTGAACCATCCTTGCATGCCTGATATGAGCCTCACTTGGTCATAATGAATGATTTTCTTGATATGTTGTTGGAGTCCATTGTCTGGGATTTTGTTGAAGATTTTTGCATCTATATTCATGAGGATTTGTCTATAGTTTCTTTTGAAGTGATGTTTTTGCCTGGTTTTGGTATCAAGTTTATGTTTGCTTCATAAAATGAGTTAGGGAGGATTCCATCCATTTCTATGTTTTGGAATAGTTTGAATAGGATTGGTATCAGTTCTTCTCTGAATGTTTTGTAGATTTCTCTGGTGAAACAGTCTGGGCCAGGACTTTTTTTAGTTGGTAATTATTTGATGACCTGTTCAATTTCTTCTTTTGTGATGGGCTGGTTCAACTTTTCACATCAGTCTGTGTTAGTTTAGGTAAATGGTGTGTTTCTAGAAATCTGTCCATTTCTTCCAGATTTTCAAATTTGTTGGAGTACATTTCTTCATAGTATCCTGATATTATCCTTTTGATTTCAGTTGGTTCTTTTGTGATGTCAACCATTTCGTTTCTTATTCATGTTATTTGTATTCTCTCCCTGTTTTCCTTTGTAAACTTTTCCAGTGGTTTGTCAATTTTATTGAACTTTTCAAAAAACCAACTTCTGGTCCTATTGATTTTTTCCATAGCCCTCCTATTTTCTGTTTCATTGATTTCTGCTCAATTCTTGATTATTTCCTTTCTTCTGGTAACTGTAGATTTTTCTTGCTATTCTTTTTCTAATTGTTGGAGAAGTTAGTTTAAAGTGTTGATTTTGGCCCTTTCTTCTTTTTTTATGTGTGCATGTATTGCTATAAATTGGTGTCTGATCTCTGCTTTTGCTGTGTCCCAAAGATTTTGGTATGTTGTGTTTTCATTCTCATTTGATTCAAGGAATTCTTGAATTTCTATTTTGATTTCTTCTTTTCTTCTCTCACCCAGTTTTTCTCTAGGAGGGTACTGTTCAGTTTCCATGTTTTTACTCTTTTTCTGTTGATCTTTCCATTGCTGATTTCTAATTTGATAGTGTTATGATCTGAGAAGATGTTTTGCAGTATTTCAATGTTTTTAAATTTATTAAGGCTTGCTTTATGGCCTAATATATGGTCGATAATAGAAAAAGTTCCATGTGCACCAGAGAAGAATGATATTGTGCTGCTGTTGGGTGAAGTGCTCTGTAGATGTCTATGAGGCCAAGTTGGTGGAGTGTATTATTTAGCTCTTCTGCATCTTTATTGAGTTTCTTTTGAGATGTTCTATCTTTCAAAGATAGTTGTGTATTAAAATCTCCCACTATGACTGTGGAGTCATCAGTTTGGCTTTTCAACTCTTTAAAAGTCTGATTTATGTATTTTAGGGCCCTTTCATTGGGTCCATAGATATTTATTATGGTTATATCTTCATGATCAATTGATACTTATACAGTATATAATTTCCTTCCTTGTCTCATATCGTGGTTTTTGTCTTAAAGTCAATTTTATCAGAAATTAATATTGCCACTCTGCTCCCTTACAGTTGCCATTTGCTTGATACATCTTTTTCCAATCTTTGATTTTTAGTCTATTTTTGTCTTTATCTCTAAGGTGTGTCTTTTGTAAGCATATTGATGGGTTGTGTTTTCTTATCCAATCTTCAACTCTCCGTCTCTTGAGTGGTGCATTTAATCCATTAACATTCAGTGTAATTATTGTCAAGTATGATTTGGTTGTTGTCATTTTAGTATGTGTTCTTTCATGGTGTCCCTGGTTTCTTTGTCCCTTATTATTTTCTGTGCTGAGCTCATTATGTTTATGAATCCTGTTATCATTTCCTTTGTTGCTGTTGTTTTAGTAGTTGCTGAATATTTGCCCTTTTCCTCTTTTTTTTTTAATTGTGATGTGAAGGTTTATCATTTTTCTTTGAGATTACCCTATGATTTATAATTTTCTCCTTGAGTTTAGAACAGTCCATTCTGTCTTGCAATTCTCTTAGCTTCCTCCCCATTTAGAAGTTTTGAAATTACACAGGCTTTTCCCTCTTTTTGTTTGTAGTTGTCCTCTCTTGCCAATTGATGTCTCTGGTTCCTTGTTTGCAGTCTAGTAAGCTCATTTTACTTTTGATATGTTCATAGCTGTGATTTCTGGGATATGTCATCTTGTGTATCAATGGCCAATTTTTATTTGCTATTTTTGGTTCTCTGTTCAATGGATTCCCTTTAGCGTCTCTTGTAAGGTTGGTCTGGTTTTAACAAATTTCCTTAGTTTCTGCTTATCTGGAAATCTCCTGATTTCACCATCATATTTGAGGGATAATTTTGCTGGGTATATAATTCTTGGTTGAAAATTTTTCTCTTTCAGGGTTTTATATATACCATCCCATTTTCTTCTCGCTTACATGGTCTCTGCTGAGAAATCAAAGCTTATTCTTACTGACTGTCCTTTGTAGGTAACTTTTTGTTTTTTCCATGCTGCTCTCAGGATTCTGTCTTTGTCCTTGGTTTTGTTGAATTTGATGATTATTTGTCTCAGTGATTTTCTTTTGGGGTCTATCCTGTTTGGGGTTCATGGGACTTCCTGAATGGATATGTTCTCCTCTTTCATTTTATCAGGGAAATTCTCCTCCAGCTTATCTTAGACAATTTCCTCAGTGGTTTTATTTTACTCTTCCTGTTCTGGAATTCTAACGACATGTAGATTATTTCTTTTGATGGTATCCCACATGAACCTTAGGCTTTCTTCATTTT
>NW_006921702.1:2511403-2522731 GCF_000298275.1 Orycteropus afer afer | reverse complement strand
ACAAAAAAAACAAAACCAACAAGAAATGGGGTTAACCAAGAAAGAAAATACAAGAAAAAAGAAGAAAAATAAAAAAGAAGCTGTAAACTAGGACCTTTTCAGTCTTGTAGTTCAGGTCTGGAGAGTTCTTGGTGTTACTGGAAAGGAGAACCTCTTCTTAATCCACTGGAATCTGGTAGAGCGCTGTCTCTTTAGATTGCCTCTAGCTGCTGGTTACGTATTGATTTGTTTTATCTTGGTTTTATGGTTTAATATTTTGAAAAGGTGAACCTGGTGTGCTTTATTTTATTATTGATTCAAGTGTGTTGGGTCGCTTTGCTGTTTTCTTTGTGACGATGGAATCACTGTGTGTAGTGTGGATATGTGTTTCTCTTTTTCGTAAAGAGGGTTTAGAGTTTGAAGCGGGAGGTTTTATGGTAATTGGCTGAATATGGTTTCTTCTATTGAATGAGTGAAGTTATTGACGGAGAAGGTGGGAGCAGTAGAAGGAAAGCTTGGTGTTGCTAGGGTTGGTTTCTAGGGCTTTGAGCAGGCTATTACTGATGACATATTTATTTGCAAGACCGCAGCTCAACCCCAGGAAAGACTCCTATTGTTAGAGGGTCACAAATTTCCATCAATTTCAGGCACACTCAAAGACCCCACCTCCACAGCCCCACAGTGCCAAAGCACAGCTCCAAGGCAAAATTCGCAGGACTGCACTCAGCTGTGTTTTCTTTGCTCTCCATGCCTTGTCTGCCCATGGTGCTGATGCAATCCCACCAGATTGCTAATGTCTGGCTCTAGAGTTTGTCTGTGATACCACCCACCTGCGGTGCCCAAGATGTGCACAATTTCAGCTGTGTTGGAGTTGGGGGAGTACCTGCTAGTGACCTGTGGTCCAGATATCTGTGACAAAGAAAAGCACGATGTCTCCCAGTCTGACCCAAGCCCCCTCTGTGACCGGCTGGGAAGGGAGGGAGCTAGCCTTTCTGGTGCAACAATGTGTTTTCCCCCTGAATCTCAGCAGTGGTGCCCGTGCCTGCCTGTACCCAAATGACCCAAATTACTGACAAAATCAACTGCTGAGCCAGGTCTCTGCCACTGCCTGCTGGAATATTGAAGTGGTTGCTGATATGCTGCTATAAGGTGTCTTCCTTCTTGGCTCGAGGATCTCAGGCAGCTGCTTTCACCCAGCAGACAGTGACTGCCCCAGGGAAGTTTCCAATAGCTTCTCTCAGGTGCCCATCTTTCCTCCGCCAGTAGCTCTTTCCTAAATAATCTCCCTGTGCCTTTCCTCTAATTCTGCTCTTCTGTGTTTGGTGCACTCTGATTCAGTGAGCTGTTCAGAGCACCAAAGTTCCTAATTCAAACTGTTGTTCCTGGTTTTCCAAATCCTTAGATGTCAGAGGGAAAAGCATGCTGCTCACTGGTGAGACTCATTTTGAAGTCCAAATATATTTTTTTAATTAAAAAAAACAACAACATTATATAGATATAATATGGAGAGAGAGTGAACATGAAAAGGCAAGCTACCCCCTTCAACCTTATCCCAACAGCATTTTTTGTGGTTGAGAGTATCTAAGAGAAAAGAAGAATCTCCATTGTCAACCACCTCAAGAAAGGCTGGGAAAAAAAAAAAAAAAAAAAAAAAAACACCAGAAAGGTGATGAGTGTAAGCGTGTAAGAGATGGGAAAGGTGGTTTGACAGGTGACGTTTATGAGTTCTGGAAATACTGTTATATTTTAGGAAATGTAACTCTAGTGTAAGTGAGATGTATCACTTGAGTGCAATATCCCAAGTGATTTTCCGTGAAGCTTTTTGCCTGATGTAAGAGAGTAAATATCAACATAAGTTCTTCATATTCTTTATCTGTCACACAAAATTAAGACTACAGAAGCAATTAGGGTCTCTCATACACTTAGATACTTACATAAGTAAAATAAAATATGAAAAGAAATGATTAAACATTTCACTCAAAAGTTTAGAAAAATAAGAACAAAATAGAATAAAGGAAAGTAAAAGAAGGAATTAGTACAGAATTAGCAGAATGTTAAGATTTATAGAACAGATAATACAGAAAGAACTAAGACAAATTCTAAAGATGGTATGCAATAAATACAATTAAAAAGATAAACTGTTAACTGATGTAATCAAGAAATATGTTTATATAAGAAATGATAAATACAAATAACCACAGAAAAATGAAAATTTAAAAAGTGATGTTGTTTTATCCACATAGACCAAAATTATCAATATGTAAAAATTCTATTTTTATAAATTTTTCTATATCTATAATCACACACATAAATGTACAGTATTATTCAGGTCATTTTTTTTTTTAAATCTCATAAAAAGTACAAAAGTTCTGCTTTTTCATCAATAAGGGACTATTGTAATTGTTACATTCCTTGACCTCATGTACAACAAAACAAAACTCCAGTCTTATGCCATCTGCACAATCATTGCTATTATTAAGTCCATTTTTACATCCACAGTGTCATTCTATCTCATTGAGGATCTTCCTCTCTCTTTTTATTTATTTATTTTTCATAAGGAAGTATTGAATTCCTCTATCTATCCATCTAACCATAAAATGAAATAAAGTAACTCTGTAGTAAAATGGAAAGATATCTAGGATGTAAAATTTAGTAAAAAGAAAAATCAAGATGTAGCACATTGTGTATATAGCATTCTATTATTGTATTAAAAATTGAAAAAAGAGCAAACAGCAATTTTAGCCTTTTTTTTTTTTTTTTGGGTGTATAAAGCATGTCTAGAAGGACACATGAGAAAGTAGCTGGTTGGAAGCATAATAAGTAATTGCATAGATGTTGTTGTTGTTGTTGTTATTTGCCTTCAAGTCGGCCCCGACTCATAGCGACCCCTCCTTGGGTTTCCGAGGCAGCATCACTACGGAAGTAGGATTGCCCAACCTTCCTTCTGAGGAGTGGCTGGTGGGTTTGAACCGCCAGCTTCTGGTTAGCAGTCAAGTGCCTTAGGCACTATGCTACCATAGATAAGGGATAGAAATGTCAGTGAGAGTTCTCATATCATTCTTCCACTATTTGATTTTGAACTGCAGGAACTTTTTATGAATTCAGTAACAAATGTGAGCATAAAAGGGATTATAGTTATTTACTCTTGGTGGGAAAAACACAAATTCAAATGGATCTGAGTGAGGTTCATTGACATTTGTGAAACACATTCTAGGTATTTGACTAATAGCTTATTACATTTGCTACAGAAATTTTCAGTTCACTCAGTTTAAATTTCCATGTCAAGTAGTAATTATTTTTCCTCACAGATATTTTGAGAGTTTTCACCTGAATTACCAAATTTTGGGGCTTGAATTTTTTTCTCTGTACATTAACTTTTCACTAACTAATTATGTTTAAAAACTTGATATTAATAACTTTAATTGTTTTTTTGCCAAGGAAGCATTGCTCTTCTAACTGGTATGGCAAAAAATTAAGTTATATCTGCACATCACTTACAGTGTTTATACTAAGTAGAATAGATTATGTAATCAATACATTCATATTTTACTATGGGCATATGAAATTTGAGGTAAAAAATTATTTTTTGATTACTCTTTTAGGTTGAAATTATTGATTTCCTTATGACCTAAAAGAAGTACTTATGACTGAGCTTAGCTTCTGGCAGAGTTGGAAATGTCATGACATCCAGAGGAGATACAAGTGTAGCAGGTCAATCATCTGTTCAAAACCCATGTACAGTAGTAAACAGCTAGGTCATGAAAGATTTTCCAATATCCTTATCATTTAGTTTTGATTCATTGGTTAGTTAAGAGTGTGTTGTTTCATTTGGGTATATTTGTGAATTTCCCAAATTTCCTTGTTATTGATTTCCAATTTAACTTCATTATTATTGCATAACATATGCTGTATGATTTCAATTATTATAAATTCATTGAATATTGTTTTTTGGCCATGTATATGAACTATCTTGTGTAATGGTCCATGTGTACCTGAAAACAATGTGTATTTTGCTATTAATTATGTGGAGTAATCTATAGTTGTCTATTGAGCCTAGTTTGTTTAGCATGTTCATAACCTATTTTCCTGTTGATTTTCTGCTTAGTAGTTCTATCTGGTAGCATAGTGCCTAAGGCACTTGACTGCTAACCAGAAGGGTGGTGGTTCAAACCCACCAGTCACTCCTTGGAAGGAAGATGGGGCAATCTACTTCTGTAGTGATACTGCCTTGGAAACCCAAGGAGTGGTTGCTATGAGTCAGGTCCTATTTGAGGGCACATAACAACAACAACGGCAGTTCTATATATATTATACTAGAAAGTAATATCAATTATTAAGCAGATATTTTACACACAGTGAGATAAATTTATGATTTTGTTTTTAATTATGTATCTCAAGAAATAATGACAACAAAGAATCTTGCATTTCAAAAGTACTTAAAAAAAATAAGCAACTAGGTATAATTTAACTTTAGCCCATTATGAATCATTTAAAAGATCAGACTGAAAAAAATATCAAGACTCTGAAATATGACATATAGTAGAAACGACAAACATTTAAATTGAGAAACAACTGAACATAAGAATGTGAACAATCTCCCATCACTTTTGGATGGATGCTTTCATGAAATATCCACTCCTTTTTCATGTTAAATAATGACAAGAGCCATCGCTTCCCATGTTCTGCTGGGTTTATTTTCCACCCCCATTCACAGGTTTTTTTTTTTTTTGTGTGTGTGTGTATGAAATATCCCAGAACAGCTCTATTTTACTTATTTATTCTCATATCACCAATATGTGTTGTTTTTCCTCAAGTATTTATATTTTTTAAAACAGACAATTCTATTTAGAGTGATGAATTCTTTACTGCTCATAGCAAAGACATTATGTATTTACCAAAAACACATTTTCATTTCTTCCTGGCCCTGCTTCTAGATTACTAGTCCTCAAACCTTTAGTCTCATGATCCTGTTACACTTTTAAGAATTGTTGCTTAACCAAAAAATGTTTTTTAAAAAATATGTAGTCTATGTATTGCTTTTTACTGTATTATAAGTGAAAATGACATTTTTAAAATGATTTAATTATTAATTCATTTTAAAACCACAATCATATACCTATTACTTGTTAACATAAATAACACATTTTTAATGAAAAATATATATTACCCATAATAAAAACAGAGAAAAAGGCATTACAACATGTTGACAAATCTCTTCAATGTCAACATAATTAAAGACAGCTGGATTAATTTATCTTCTTCTATATTCAGCTGTTGCAAAGTGTTGGATTCTGTAATCAATCTGTTGTTTTGATTGAAGTATATGAAAAAATCTGACCTCATGTGTTGTTGTTGTTGTTGTTATGTGTTGTCAAGTCAGACCCGACTCATAGTCACCCCTCCTTGGTTTTCCAAGGTAGTATCACTACGGAAGTAGATTGCCTAACCTTCCCTCTGAGGAGTGGCTGGTGGGTTTTAACTTCCAGCCTTCTGGTTAGCAGTCAAGTGCCTTAGACATTATGCTACGAGAGCTCCTTTCTGACCATATATACTTGAGAATGCTGTTAAAATACTTCTCCATTTTCCAAATATATATTTTTGGTTCATCTTCTTTGATACTACACCAAAACTCGACAAGAGTTCAAGTTTTTCTTAAAAGTTAGTTGTAATGTGGAGTCTTAAAACATAAATGAGCCTTACATTCCCTTACTTATTAAAGTCCATTGATCAAACTTGCACTTGGAATGTATCTTTTATCTATGCATAATTTTTTCATGATATATTGGTCATTTGGAAAATATTGTTCACTGCCTTAAGCAAATCTTATTTTAGTTGTTTGAAAGTTAAAAACCTGAAATGATCACTTTTTCACAAACTGTGGGTCAAGTGTGAAAATGGGACAATTATCAAAGAAAGTATAATCCATAATACTTGATTCAGATGTGGCCCTTCAGAATAAAGCAAGGGATAACCTCCAAATGAGTGGAGCCAAGGAAAGTAGAGAATAATAAACCACAAAGGTTTCTTCTCTCAAACAAAACCAAGGGCTAAGAAAGAAAACTCTTACAACCACAGAAGGGTAGTTTTAGTCATGTCTACCCAAAAAGATATACTCTGGGATTTGTATTTTCTTTATGTTTAGGTGTAGTCCTTAAACTATGGACCTATGAGTGCTAGCTTTGTACATTCTGAGGTAAGGTCTATTGAGGTTGCCCAGACCTTGTTCTCCTACTAGATATTATAGATGTATGTAATGCATCTTCCTGGTTTATAGGTCAACAGCCCATGAAGAGTCATGTATGCATCTGAAGGGGAAGATTGTATACTACCCAGATAATATGCAATTTAAGCAGATTTTGGACCTAGATGGAGCTTGCAATATCTTTCTTGAGGTAAGAGTGACTGATTCTTTATTTGTGAGGAATAATTAAACAGATATTTGGGCACAAGAAGAGTGGACTGTGACAGAAACTGCTATGGATCCCTAATATTCTGTTTCCTTACCCTAAGTACAAAGCTATGTGAAGATTATAAGTCTGAGCATCCTTGAAGTTAAGTGGGACCAATGAATTCTGACAGTGTGAAATATTTGCTGTGCAATATCAGAAACATTTATATTGACCATTTCTTGAGTGAGAAAAATACTTTATTGCATTCAATAAAATACTTGTTTGCTTGTTGCTGTTGCCATTGTAACATTAATCTTATTTAGTTAATGCTGCCAATAAAATGGTAATTCACATTTTAAAGCTTACAATATGCTTATGTAATAGTTTCTTTGAGACATACTGGGCCTGCCTTCATAATTCAGTGAAAAATATTAACGAGGAGTGTTGTCTGATTACTGATTCAATTTAATGCAGACTATGGCATAGGAACTAAAAATCTAGCAAACATGTCCTTCTGAGAACAAGAAAGACTGAGAAGTATGCTAATTATTCCACAATAAGCAACCAAAAGAAAGAAAAATGTTCAAAAGCAGTAGTATCAACAAAAGACAGATTATGGTCTTTTCTAGAAAATAAAGCTTTCTATATTCAATAAGAGGAATGGTGTCACATTCATCACCAAAAAGAACATCTCAAGATCTACCTTGGAGTACATTTTTGTCAGTAAAGGGGTAATTTCCATATGCCTAAAAAGAAAATCAGTTAATACTATGATTACTCAGATTTTACACCAACCACTAAAACCAAAGGTGAAAAAATTAAAGATTTTTACCAACTTCTACAGTCTGAAATTGACCTAACATACAATCAAGATGTATTGATAATTACTGGTGATTGAAATGTGAAAGTTGGAAGCAAAGAAGGAGCATAAGTAGTTGAAAGATATGGCCTTGGTGACAGAAATGACACAAGAGATTGAATGATAGAATTTTGCAAGACCAACTTATTCATTACAAATACTTTTTTTTCAAAAACATAAATGGCAACTATACACATAGACCTTGCCATATAGAATATGCAGAAATCAGATCAAATACATCTATGGGAAAAGACAATGGAGATGCTCAATATCATCAGTTAGAACAAGGACAAGCGCTGACTGTGAAAAGAACATCAATTGCTCCTATGCAAGCTTAGGTTGAAGCTGAAGAAAGCTAAAACAAATCACAAGCAAATAATATTTTGCTGAAGATATTTCAAAAATGATTGCACCAGTGTATTGAGAGGGAACTCCCAAAATTCAAGAAGGATTCAGAAGAGAATGTGGAAAGAGGGATATTGTTGCTGATGTCAGATGGATATTGGTTGAAAGTAAAAAGTACCAGAGTGATATTTATCTATATTTTATTGAGTATGCAAAGGCATTTGACTGTGTGGATCATAACAAATTATGGGTGACATTGATAACAATAACATAACACTTAATTGTGCTTATGAGGAATTTATACATATAACAAGAAACAGTAGTTTGAACAGAATAAGGGGATACTGCATGGCTTAAAATCAGTAAAGGTGTGTGTCAGGTTTGTACTTCTTCAATCTATATCCTAAGCAAACAATATGAGAAGTAGGATTATATGAAGAAGAAAGTGGCATCAGGATTGGAGGAAGACTCTGATACATATGTAGCACAACCTGGCTTGCTGCAAATGAAGATTTGAAACACTTACTGAAGAAGATCAAAGGCAGTGGACTACAGTATGGATTACACCTCAACATAAAGAGAAAAAAAAATCCTCACAAATGGACTGATAAGCAACATCATAATACATAGAGAAAAGATTGAAATTGTCAAGTATTTCATTTTACTTGGAATCACAATCAATAGCCATGGAAGCAGCAGTCAAGAAATCAAATGATGTATTATTGCCTTAGGCAAATCTGCTGCCAAAAGTCTCTATAAAGTGTTAAGGATTAAGGTGTGCCTGACCCAAGCCATGGTCTTTAGATAGCCTTTTATGCATGTGAGAGCTGGACAATGAATAAAGACCATAGAATAATTGATTCATTTAAGTTCTGATGTTGGAGAAGAATATTGAATATACCATGGGCTGCTAGAAAATGAATAAATATATTTTGGAAGAGGTAGAGCCAGAATGCTCCTTAGAAGTGAGAACAGCCTAATATCATCTCTTGTACTTCTGTCATGTCATCAGAGGGACCAATCCTGGAGAAGAATATTTTGTTTGGTTAAATAGAGGGTCAATGAAAAAGAGGAAGCCATTCAACAAGATAGACAGACACAGCAGCTGTGACAATGAGCTCAAGCATGATAAGCATTGTGAAGATTCTGCAGGACAGGGCAGTGTTTCATTCTGTTGTACTATGATTTTGAACAGACTGAGCAGCACCTAATTGCAGCAGCAACATATTCAATAACTTCAAAAATATATTTTGTAATCTGCTTCTCTATTTGGTTATCTCATTATTTAGAACTGCAATATCTTCACCCAATCCTATAAATATAGGTTTGATAATCTGCACTATTCCTTTGTTGCCGTTGCTGTTGTTAGGTGTCATGTAGCCATCTCTGACTCATAGCAATGCTATGCACAGCAGAACAAAACACTGCCCAGTCTTGTGCCAGCCTCACGATCCTTGCTATACCAAAGCTCATCATTGCAGCCACTGTGTCTACCCATCTCATTGAGGTCCTTCCCCTTCTTCATTGACTCTCCACTTTACCAACCATGATATCCTACTCCAGGGAATGGTTCCTTCTGACAACATGACCAAATTAGGTGAGACGAAATCTGGCCATTCTTGCTTTGAAGGAGCGTTCTGGCTGCACTTCTTCCAGAACAAATTTGTTTGTCCTTTTAAAAGACTATGGTACTCTTACAATTCTTCTCCAACACCAGAACCTAGAAACATCAATTCTTCTTTGGTCTTCCTTTCTCATTGTCCAGCTTGCACATGCTTAAAAGAATATTGAAAGTACCATGGTTTTGATTAGGTGCACCTTAGTCTTCAAGGAGACATCTCTGCTCCTCAGCACTTGAAAGAGGTCTTTTGCAGGCAACTTGTCCTATGCTGTACTTCATCCAATGTCTTGACTGCTGCTTTCATTGGCATTGATTGTAGAACCAAGCAATATGAAGTCTTTGTCTTTTCTCAATTTATCGTGATGCTGCTTATAGGTCCAGTTTTCTGGAGGATCTTTGTTTTCTTTCTTTTGAGGTGTAATCCATACTGCAGACTGTATTCTTCAATCTTCATCAGTGTGGTAGTTATGTTTCTGTGTCAACTTAGCTGGGCCTGGTTGAGTGGCTGGGCAGCTGGTGGTAGTTATCCCCCATGATGAGACTGGCAATCAACTCCATGGTGGGATCTACCACAAGCAGCTGAGTAGCTGCCTTTGGGATGTGGTCTGCTTCCTATATTTAAGCAGCAGGTTTGGAATGGTCTGTAGCTTATGGCACACTTGGACCCTGCATGTAGCCGTGTCGTTGCTCAGCAGCCTGCCATGCTTTGCTGACCTTGGAACTTACAATGGCTTGCCATGTGGTTTGGTAACATCAGGATTTTGCCTTTTTACTTGTCAACCTTGGGGTTCTCAGCCTCAGCAGCTGTCTGAGTGAAGAAATGCCTCTAGCTGCAGAGCTGGACCCCAAGATTGAGGGGCTTTCACCCAGCCCCTAGAGCCTGGCACATTGAACTTGCACTTAAAACCTCCAAACTGAAAGAGAATAAGCTCCCGTTTGTTAAGGTCATCCCATTTGTGCTGTATTCCTGTCAGAGCAGCACTAGGTAACCAGAAAAATCTGGAAGTGCTTCAAGTCATCCTCACTTTCAGCAAGCAAAATTGTGTCATCAGCTTATCACAGGTTGTTAATGATTCTTCCTCCAATCTTGATGCCACATTCTTCTTCATATAGTCTGGCTCCTCTGATTATTTGCTCAGCATATAAATTGAATAAGTATGGGGAAAGGATACAACCATGATGAACTCTCTTCTTGATTTTAAACCATGCAGTATCCTCTTGTTCTGTTCAAATGACCGCCTCCTGGTATATGTACAGGTTCCTCATGAGTACAAGTAAGTGTTCTGGAATTCCCATTCTTATCAATGTAATCTATAATTTGTTATGATCCACACAATCAAATGTTTTGGCATAGTCAATAAAACACAAGTAAACATCTTTCTGATTTTCTTTGCTTTGAGCCAAGATCCATATGACATCTACAATGATATCCTTTGTTCTGTGTCTTCTTCTGAATCCAGCTTGCACTTCTGGAAGTTCTCTGTCAATGTACTTTTGAAACAGGTTTTGAATTATCTTCAGTAAGATTTTACTTGCATGCAATATTAATGATATTGTTCTATAATTTCCATATTCTGTGGGATCACCTTTCTTTGGGATGGGTACAAATATGGATCTTTTCCAGTCAGTTGTCCAGGTAGCTGTCTTCCAAATCTCTTGGCATAACCAAGTGAGTGTCTCC
This sequence comes from Orycteropus afer afer, assembly GCF_000298275.1. Taxonomy (NCBI): domain Eukaryota; kingdom Metazoa; phylum Chordata; class Mammalia; order Tubulidentata; family Orycteropodidae; genus Orycteropus; species Orycteropus afer. The sequence continues at coordinate 2,511,857 of NW_006921702.1, read as the reverse complement.
AGTGGGACATCCATTTGTTGAAACATCTCAGTGGGTATTCTGTCAATCCCTGGAACCTTGTTCTTCGCCAATTCCTTCAGTGCATCTTCAACTTCTTCCTTCAATAGTATTGATTCTTGATCATATGCCACGTCCTGAAATGGAGGAAGATCTACCAGTTCTTTTTGGTACAGTGGCTCTGTGTATTCTTTCCATCCTCTTTTGATGCTCCCAGCATCTTTCAATATTTGGCCCATAGAATCTTTCAATATTGCAACTTGAGGCTCAAATTTTTTCCTCAGTTCTTCCAGCTTGAGGAATGCCAAGTATGTACTTCCCTTTTGGTTTTCTAACTCCAAGTCTTTGCACATTTCATTATAGTAATTGGTTTTGTCTACTCTAGCTGCTTTCTGAAATCTTCTCAACTTTTTTATCTTATCATTTCTTCCATTTGCTTTGGCCACTCTCTGCTCAA
>NW_006921702.1:2496040-2511303 GCF_000298275.1 Orycteropus afer afer | reverse complement strand
ATTTTTATTGATCTCTTGCTTTCTTCATGGATGATGTTCTTGATGTCATCCCACGATTCTTCTGGTTTTCATTCACTGGTGTTCAATGCATCAAATCTATTCTTTAGATGGTCTCTAAATTTAGGAGGAATATATTCGAGATCACATTTTGGCTCTTGTGGACTGGTTTTAATTGTCTTCAACTTCAACATGAATTTGCATATGAAGAGTTGATGGTCTTTTCCACAATCAGCTTCTGGTCTGGTTTTGGCTGAAGTAATTGAGCTTTTCTATCTCCTCTTACCACAGGTGTAGTCAATCTGATTCCTGTGTACTCCATCTGGCAAAGTCCACGTGTATAGCCACAGTTTGTGTTGTTGAAAATAGGTATTTGCAACGAATAAGTCATTGATCTTGCAAAATTCTATCATGTGATCTGCAGCATTCTTTCTTTCCTAAGGCCAAATTTTCCAACTACCGGTGATCCTTCTTTGTTTCCAACTTTTGCATTTCACTCACCAGTGATAATTAACACATCTTGATTGCACGTTCAGTCAATTTCAGACTGCAGAAGTTGATAAAAATCTTCAATTTCCTCATCTTTTGCTTTGGTGATTGGTGCATAAATTTGAATAATGGTCATATTAACTGGTTTTCCTTGTAGGTATATGGATATTATCCTATCACCGACAGCATTGAACTTTAAGACAGATCTTGAAATATCCTTTGTGATGATGAATGCCACACCATTCCTCTTCAAATTATCATTCCTGTCATAGTAGATCATATGATTGTCTGATTCAAAATGGCCAAAAGCAGTCCGCTTCAGCTCACTAATGCCTAGGATATGAATGTTTATGTGTTTCTTTTCATTTTTGACAACTTTCAATCTTCTTAGATTCATACTTCATACATTCTATGTTCTGATTATTAATGGATGTTTGCAGCTGTTTCTCCTAAATTTGAGTCATGCTATGTCACCAAATGGAGGTCTCAAAAGCTTTACTTTATCCATATCAGTAAGGTTGGTTCTACTCTGATGATGCAGCTCTTCCCCAGTTGTATTTTGAAAGCCTTCTGACCTAAGTGGCTCTTCCTCCTGCACTGTATCAAAGTGTTTCTGGGCTATTCATATGTCGTTGTTGTTGTTATGTGCCATTGAGTCAGCCCCAACTCATAGCGACCCCTACTTGGGTTTCTGAGGCAGTATCACTACGGAAGTAGGATTGCCCAACCTTCCTTCTGAGGAGTGGCTGGTGTGTTTGAACCGCCAGATAGTTGCCTAGTAATGTAACAGACAGTGTTTCTCTGCTATTCATAAGGTTTTCTCTGCCCAATTCTTTGAGAAGTGGATGGCCTCTTCTTTCTTCCTAGTCAGTCTCAGTCTGCAAGCCACACCGAACCTGTGCACCATGTGCAATTCTGTTGGCCTTTGAAACACCAGTGGCACAGCTTCAAGCCTCACAGCAACACACCACCACACTACAACAAACTGACAGGCAAGTTTGTCTCCCTTAGCTGTTTGAAATTTCTTCACCCTCCCTTTACCTGGATCCCTGCCACTTGCTTCCTTTTTCTTGGATGCCCTGGCTTTCCTTTCCTTTCTCCTCTGCTTTTCCTGCCTAGGGTCTTGATTGGGGGGCTGGTCCTTTCCTTTCCCTGGATCCCTCTGCCGCTTGCCCTTCTCTGTCCTGGAAGCCCTGGGTTTCCTTTTCCATTGCCCTGTGCTTTTCCTGCTGCTTTAGGGGGGGTGTACATCCCTCCCTTTACCTGGATCCCTCTGCTGCTTGCTTGCTCTGTCCTGGACACCCTACTTTATTATTGTTTATTGTTGTTATGTGCCATCGAGTCAGACCTGACTCATAGTAACCCCTCCTCAGGTTTCCAAGGCAGTATTACTATGGAAGTAGATTGTCCAACCTTCCTTCTCAGGAGTGGCTGGTAGGTTTGAACTACCAGCCTTCTGGTTAGCAGTTAAGTATCTTGGGCATTATGCTATCAGAGCTCCTCCCTAGTTTATATATATATATATATATATATATATATATATATATAAGCACTCTATCCCATGCAACAGACTCCCCCCCCAAAAAAAAAAAACTTCACTTAAACCTCACTTGATACATAAAACTTATGTTAGATAAGTATTAAATTTCTAGTATTTTTTCACATTTACTATGTTAATATTATATCAAATTATTATCCATGTGAGTACTATATTAAATGCATGATAGATTCTGTCCACATATATTCCAAACATATTTTAAAGTAAAGTTATAAATATTATTGCTTAAAAAATGTAGGGAATCATTCTGTCCATAAATGCTATACACTTAAAAAGTAAGTTTATTGGATTCATTGCAATTATCAACTTTTTGAGTTGCCTTTCTTTTGTACATCTGGGACTGGAGTTACCAGTGTGTTGTATCATTGCAAAGAGCATTACTGGGGCTCATGCTTGGAGTTGCTGGACCAGCAGGCCTGGATGTACAAGATGGTTCCCTCAAAATGTATCAGAGACCTATTATCAATTAATATAAATCTATCCTTGCCCAGTAACTGTTCATGTTGGATCCAGTTGCATATTAAGCCAACGTAGTAAATGTTAGACTTGACAGGCCACACAATCTCTTGTTTATTAGAAACAAGTAGTGTACTCCAAGAGAACCACCGAGACAAGAAGTTCCAATTACATGGGAAGGAACCATAGGAGGCAGTTATCAATAAAGTTGTTGAAGGGATCGGACCTCATATGTTAAACAAGCCTGGGGGTGGGTGCCCTAGTGACCCTGCATAAACTTAATTTCTAGCCAGCACGTTTTCATTCATTAGAGCTAGTATCAGTTGCATTTAGTGTCCTGACATTTACATTCCACTGTGGTGCTTGCTTTTCCTTGTGTCCTGTTTGCTTAACATCTATGATTTGCTTTTCACAACTGGTGCCCCTGTTTTTGGTGATGCCCTAAGCACATGCTTACCTTTGTTATTGGGAAATTCATCACTGCTTTTGATGGTTAATATTATATATCAATTTGGCTATGCTATGATTCCCAGGGTTTTGGCAGACACTATATAATCATCTTCCATTTTGTGATCTGATTTGAGCAGGAAATCATTTGAAAGTGGAGTTTCCTTGGGGATGAGGTCTGTCTCCAGTATGTAAATGGATAGGCTGGCAAATCTTACTCTCTCTCTGTAGTTTTCTCATCAACTGATTTCTAGTACTTGCAGAAGTGTCTGGCCTATTGCCTGATCTGCAGATTTTGGGTTTGTCAAATCCCACAACTCCATGAGTCAGCAGAGACCTCCATCCTGCCATTTTGCTTATAGATTTTGGGTTTGCCTGCCACATCCGGCCAAATTGCACAGGTCATGAAATGAAGCAACACAAAAGGATTAATAGTTTTCTTTTTTATTATTTAAGGAATGGGGGCCAGGCAGACACCCTGCATGTTCTGCGAGAGTGACCCCGATGCCTTTGTTCTACTTTATTTATATGTTTGTACATAATTACATCATTAGTTTTGGAATCCATACAATCAGCTTATTCTCTACAGAGCTAAAATTTTATTCCTCTATGTGCTCAAGGACAACAGGTGGTCATTAAAACAATCACAGAAATCTTCTCAGGAAGGAGTATAAAACGATAAATGTTTACTAGGACACAGTGCCCACCAGCCACTCCTTGGGAGGAAGATGGGGCAATCTACTTCCATAGTGATACTGCCTCAGAAACCCAAGGATGGGTCTCTATGAGTTGGGTCTGACTTCATGGCACATAACAACAACAAGACTCAGTGATGCAAAGTATGAAACATCCCAATAAGGTAAAAAAAAAAAAAAAACATGAAGAATAACATCTACTTTTAATACTTTGATGTTTTGCCAATTAAGCATTTAACAGTGAGAGAGAACTTGCCATCTCTTAAAGCAACATTCAACCACAGAGAGGGCTTGCCCTCTCTAAAAGCAAACAATCAGAAGAGAGGTCTTGTCATCTCTTCACTGTAATTAGAACATGTGCCTCGCAATCATGTTCTTTTAGGGGTCTTTTTCTTGGTTCCCAACATTTGCCAGCCCCTACAATTACATGAATCAACAGTAGAAGTCTTCAACCTGTCACTTGACCCATGGATTTGAGATTTGCTAGCCCCTACAATTGTGTGAACCATTTCATTGAGGTAAATTTCTTTCCATATATATACATATGCTTTACTGGTTTTGCTGTTCCAGTGAACCTGCACTTAGGCACTTGGAGACTTTTTCTAGAGGAAGAAAATCTTAAGAATGAGATTTTTTAATTGGTTCTGAAGTCTGAACCAATCATCTCAGTCTTTCAGGCTAGACTGAAAGGTACTAATGATTCTGTTTCAAGTACTAAAGAGGGCTTTATGAAACTATGGGATGATGTGGCAATAAAAATATACAAAATATTTCCACCATTGTATTAAATTTTTATGAGATATAAACCTCTGAATGATTCTGTATTTGATGCTTTTCAGCATTTTTTTTTTTTTTTTTTTGTCAAACTGAGAAGTATAATAAAGCAGAGTGGTTTTTTGTACTTTCACTAGATGAATTGGTGAAAGAAAAAGATGAGCCCACGGTTTCAAAGTCCCATGTCAAGTGCCTCATAAAAATTGCTATTTGCACCCTGAAATAAAGCCTTATTTCTTGTAGCAATAGAGCTGATATAGTTGAAAACTAAACTGAGAGTCTATCTTAAGTATAGTTGAATTACACAACAACTGAATTGCAAACCTCAAATTTATCTGAAGTTAAAGTGAGAGCACTGATTGGGAAGGAATAGAATCCAGAAAATAAAGATGGGGGCATGTGGACAGATGATTATGAAACTGGTGACATTGAGCCCCTAATTTTTTTAATCACTTTTGCCAATAAAACTAGTCCTATCATTCACATCTGAAGAGATTAATCCAGCTTTGTTTGCTAAACCACTTTCCCAGAAAAAAAAAAAAAAAATTCACTTCCACCTCCATCTGATGAGATTAATCCAGCTGAGTCTAAATAGTCCTTGTCTAAAACATCACCTGGGGCAGTGTCTAGGGCATTGCCTGAGGTAGATGTTTTGGAAACCTTGCTGAATGGCCCCAGGACACATCTCCATACCCATTTTTGTTTCTATACCTATAACTAGACTTAAATACCAGTGAACCTCAAGAAGTGAAGCATAAACTGTGACCTATGAGGAGGTATACTACATTTCAAAGGAAGTCCTTAATTTTTCTAATATATACAAATAGAAACCTTGAGAATTTATGTAGGAATTGCTATTAAGGGAGTTGAATAATGATGTAAGGAACATAAAATTGAACCAGTCTGAAGTTATTAGTTAGGTCCACTAAGCAGAGATTCTTCATTCAGTGTTTCAGCTTAAGAGGTTAGAAAAAGATCTCATAGTTCATTTGGTTGGTTGACTGAAACATGAACCATGAGGTGGCCAATACTAAATGAAGTTGAAATGTCAGAATCATCTTGATATACTGTAGGAGAAGGTATCTATAATGTTAGGGGAATTGAAATGTTAGAATAGATTTATCATGTAGTTCCCACATATCCACACTGGAAGTGCTCAGAGAACACAACTCCAGGAACAGATTTGTGAAGTTAGCTCCAGCATCATTGAAGTCAGCTGTGATTTCTCTTCTATGTAGATCAGATATTACAGTGGAAATTTCTTTAACTCAATTAAGACAACTATCTACAAGAAGTTGTGACTGGATCCTGGAGTGGCAGGGACCAAGTGGTGGCACTTAATAACCAAAGACAAAGTGGATGTAGCTACCATAATGGACAAGAGAGTCAAAGCAGCAATCTGAATAGTCTGACTTACAGGGACTTAATGGAGTTGGCTACTTAGTCATGGTATTGCTAGGAGTCAAACATATGGGAAATTTACTGAATACTCACTTGATATATACAAGTGGAAGAATTCTAGGTCAAGTGAATAGTAATATAACTTGAATCACCAAAAAAGACAATCAAATCCTATCAATCCATGTCCAGAGGTGAGATAATTTACTGACCCACAGCCCCTTGAGGGATAGGGAGGTTTTATCTACTATATTTCCAAAAATTTATACTGTTAATCTTTCTCCCAGACTTCTCAAAAGTGATCTAAGGCCCAGTGACTGTTCACTATGGAAAAGGAAATTACCAGGCTTTCAGGAATTACTTGATATTGGCTCTAAACTGGTGCTCATTCCAGGAGACACAAAACATCACTATGGCCCACCAGTCAAAATAGGGTCATATGGAAGTCAGGTTATTGATGGTATATCAGCTCAGGTCTGTCTTACAGTGGGTCCAATATGTCCTTGAGCCCCAGTACCAGAATGTATAATTGAAATAGATGTACTCAGCTACTGGCAAAATCTACATAAACACTTGACATATGGAATAATGGCTATTATATAGAGAAGGCCTAATGAAGCCACAGGAACTTTGGTAGCGTAGTGCCTAAGACATTTGTCTGCTAAACAGAAGGCTGGCAATTCAAATCCACCAAACATTCTTCGGAAAGAAGGATGGGCAATCTACTTCCATAGTGATACTGCCTCATGAACCCAAGTTGCTATGAGTCAGATCTGACTCGACGAGAGTGAGTTTGGTTTTTGGTTTAATGAAGCCATAGAACTGTCCCTACCTAGAGATATAGTAAACTAAAAGCAATACTACATTCTTGGAGCAATTGCAGAAATTAGTGCCACTATTAAGTACTAGCAGTATGGAGGTGTTGTGATTCCCACCACATCCCCATTTAACTCACCTATTTTGCCTCTCAGAAAACAGATGAATCTTGGCAAATGACAGTTATCATAAATTTAATCAGGTGGTAACTTCAATTGCAGCTGATATTTCAGATGTGGTTTCATTGTTTGAGTAAATTAAATATATCCTGATATCTGGTATGCAGTTATTGATCTAGTCAATGCCATTTTTCTTGATTCTTGTTTCTAAATATCATCAGAAGAAATTTGCTTTCAGCTTGAAAGGCCAACCATACACTTTGTCCTAGCTCAGGGATGTATAAACTCTCTAGCCCTATGCCATAATTTAGTTCACAATGACCTTCATCAGCTTTTCCATCTATAAGACATCATACTAGTCCATCACATTGATGACACTATGCTGATTGGACCCAGGAAGGAAGAAGTGTCAACAACTGGACTTATTGATAGAGTATTGTGTGATAAAGGGTTGGAAACTAACTTGACAAAAATTTTGGTGCCTTCCACCTCAGTAAAATTTCTAGGAGCCCAGTGGTATAGGGCATATTAAGATATTCATTCTATAGAGGATAAGTTGTTGCATTTGGCCCTTCAAGTATAATTGAATTACAACAACTGAATTACAAACCTCAAAATTATCTGAAGTTAAAGTAAGAGCATTGATTGGGAAAGAAATGGAATCCTGACAATAAAGATGGGGGCATGTGGGCAGATGATTTTGAAACTGGGGACACTGAACCCCTAAATTTTTTAATCACTCCTGCCAATAAAACTAGCCCTATCATTCCCATCTGAAGAGATTAATCCCATATTTAAACGAGGCACAATACCTAGTGGGCCTCTTTGGATTTTGGAGGCAACATATCCCTCATTTGGATGTGCTCCTCCAGCCTATTTGTCAAGTGACTCAAAAACAGGATAGTTCTGAGAGGGTCCCAGAAAGAGAAGGATCTGAAAGAGGTCCAGGCTGTTATACTGTGTCTCTACCACTTGGGCCATTTGATCCACTCGATCTAATGGTGCTTCAATTGTTAATAATAGCAGATGAAGGTGCTGTTTGGAGTCTTAGGTGGGCCCCAGTTGGTGAATCTGTATAGACACCCAGGATTTGGGATCAAAGCCCTGGCACCCTCTGCAGTTAATTACTCTGTTTTTGAGAAACAGCTTTGGCTTATTGTTGGGCCTTAGTAGAGGCTGAGTGCTTAACCATGGGCCACCAGTTTACCATTTGGCCTGAGCTGCCCATCATGAACTAAGCGTTATCTAACCTATATAATCATAAGTTTAGATGTGGACAACATCACTCCATCATAAAATGTGAGTAGTATATACAAAATTGACCTTGAGAAGGACCTGAAGGCACAATTAAACTACATGAAGAAGTGGCCCAAATGTTCACTTCTGTCTCATTACCATCCCTCTCCCAGTCTGCACCTCTGTCCTCATGAGGAGACCCTATGATCAGTTGACTGGGGAAGAGAAAACTTGTACCTAGTTTATAGACAGTTCTGCAAGATATACATTACACAAAAGTCAGGAGTGACAGCACTACAACCCCTTTCTGTGACTTTTCTGAATGAACAGTGGTCATAAGAAATGCTTCCAGTGGATAGAACTTTGAGAAATTTACCTGGTTGTTCATTTTGCTTGGAAGAAGTGGCCAAGACTGTGACTCTTTATGGGCTGTGGCTAATAGTTTGGATTGTAAGTCAGTAATTTGAAGGAAGATGATTGGAAAATTGGTGACACAGAGATATGTAGAAGAAGTATGTGAATAGACCTCTTTGGGCCATACAAATGAAGATATTTGTGTCTCATGTGACTGCTAACTGAAGGGTGATCTCAGCAGATTAATATTTTAATAGTCAGGTGGATAAGATGACATATTTTGTGAGTACAGGTCAGCCTTTTTCTCAGCCAATCTTGTTGTTTCCCAATGGGATCATAAACCAAGTGGCCATGTTGGTAGGGATGGAGGTTATGCATCGGCTCAGAAACATGGATTTCTACTTATCAAAGCCAACATGGCTACATCCACTGCTGAGTGCCCAATCTGCCAGCAGCAATGATTTCCCAATTGGCACTATTCATCAAGGCAGTCAGCCAGCAACCTGATTGCAGGTTGATTATATTGGATTGCTTCCATTGTGGAAAGGACTATGTTTTGTTCTTACTAGAATAGACAATCCGGATTTAGATTTGCCTTCCTTCATGCAAAGCTTCTGCCAAAACTACCATCTGTGAACTACAGAATGCCTTATCAATCATCATGGCATTCCATGCACCATTGATGAAGGTCAAGAAATGCACTTCCCAGCAAATCAAGTGTGGCAATGTGACCATACTCAAGGAATGCACTGGTCTTACCAACTTCCCAATCATCCTGAAAAGCTGACCTTATAAAACAACGAAACGGCCTTTTAAAAAGCAAGTATAATGTCATCAATGTGGCAGTACCCAGGAGGTTTGGAGAAATGTTCTCCAAGAAGCAGTATATGGTATAAACCAATGTCATATATATGGTGCTATTTCTTCCATAGCCAGGATTCATGAATCCCATTTCTAGACATGGAAATGGGAGTGGCACTACTCACTATTTCTCCAATTGTAAAATTTTTGCTTCCTGTTCCCATGACACTTTGCTGTGGGAGTGTAAATATCTTAGATCCAAAAGGAATAATGCTCCCAAGAGGAGACACAAGTATCTCATTGAATTGGAAGTTAAGGATGCCACTTGGCCACTTTTATCTTCTCATGCCTTGGCTCAACAGGCAAAGGAGTGGGTTATCTTATTGGATAGAGTGATCAATCATGATTATCAAGGTGAAATGAGATTGATATTACATCTGGGAGGTAAAGAATAATATGTCTGTGATACAAAAGATACTTCAGATTGTTTCTTAGGACTACCATGCCCTGTGATTAAAGTCAATGGAAAACTACAGTAAGCCAATTTTGACAAGACTAATAATCACCCAGACACTTTTGGAATGAAAGGTTGTACCACTCCACCAGATAAAGAACTACAACCAGCTGAAGTGCTTGCTGAGAGCAAAGGGAGAACAGAATGGGTGGTGGAACAAGGTAGTTCTAAATACCAGCTACAATCATGTGATTGCAAATGGAAACATCCATTAATAATCAGAACATGGAATGTACAAAGTATGAATCTAGGAATATTGGAAATTGTCAAAAATGAAGTGGAACACATGAAGATTGATATCCTAGGCATTAGTGAGCTGAAATGGACTGATTTGGGCCATTTTGAATAAGACAACCATATGATCTACAATGCTGGAAATGACAAATTAAAAAGGAATGATGTGAAATTCATCATCACAGAGAATGCTTCAAAATCAATCCTGAAGTACAATGGTGTCAGTGATAGGAAAATATCCATATGCCTACAAGGAAGATCAGTTAATACTACAATTATTCAAATTCATGCAATAACCACCAGAGCTAAAGATGAGAAAATTGAAGATTTTCACCAATTTCTTTAGCCTGAAATTGACTGAACATGCTATCAAGATGTGTTGATTATCACTGGTGATTGGAATGCAAAAGTTGGAAATAAAGAAGAATCACCAGTAGTTGGAAAATATGGCTTTGGTGATAGAAACAATGCTGTTGATCACATGATAGAATTTTGCAAGACCAATGACTTATTCATTACAAATACCTTTTTCAACAACACAAACGGAAACTATACACGTGGACATTGCCAGATGGAGTACGCAGGAATCAGATTGACTACATCTGTGGCAAGAGGTGATGGAGAAGCTCAATATCTTCAGCTAAAACAAGGCCAGGAGCTGACTGTGGAACAGACCATCAACTACTCATATGCAAGTTCAAGTCAAAGCTGAAGACAATTGAAACAAGTCCACGAGAGCCAGATATGACCTTGATTATATCCCTCCTGAATTTAGAAAACATCTAAAGGATAGATTTGATACATTGAACTCCAATGACCAAAAACCAGAGGAATTGTGCTGTGACATCAAGAACATCATCCATGAAGAAAGCAAAAGGTCATTGAAAATACAGGATAGGAAGAAAAGACCAAAATGGATGTCAGAAGAGACTCTGAAACTTTCCCTTGAATGGAGAGTAAATGGAAGAAATGACAAGATAAATAACTGAACAGAAGATTTCAAAAAGCAGCTCAAGAAGACAAATCCAATTATTATAATGAAGTGTGAAAAGACCTGGAGTTAGAAAACCAAAAGGGCAGAACACGCTTGGCATTTTTCAAGCTGAAAGAACCGAAGAGAAAATTTAAGCCTCGAGTTGCAATACTGAAAAATTATATGGGCAAAATATTGAATGATGCAGGAAACATCAAAAGAAGAATAGGAGAAATACACAGAGTCACTGTATAAAAAATAATTAGTCAATTATCATCCATTTCAGAAGGTGGCACATGATCAAGGATCAATGGTATTGAAGAAGAAGTCAAAACTTCACTGAAGAAACTGGCAAAGAACAAGCCTCCAGGAATTGACAGAATACCCATTGAGACATTTCAACAAATAGATGCCATGCTGGAGTCACTCACTTGTCTATGCCAAAAATTTGGAAGACAGCTACCTGACCAAATGACTGGAAAAAAATAAATCATATTTGTACCCATTCCAAAGAAAGATAATCCCATAGAATATGGAAATTATCAAACAGCATCATTAATATCACATGCAAGTAAAATCTTGCTGAAGATAATTAAAACACAGTTGCAGCAGTCTAGTGACAGAGAACTTCCAGAATTGCAAGATGGATTCAGAAGAGAATGTAGAATGAACAATATCATTACTGATGTCAGATGGATCTTGACTCAAAGCAAAGAATACCAGAAAGGTGTTTACTTGTGTTTTATTGACTATTCAAAAGCATTTGATCATGTGGATCATGACATTTATAGATAACATTGAGAAGAATGGGAATTCCAGAACACATGACTGTGCTCATAAGGAACCTGTACATAGACCAGGAGGCAGACGTTTGAACAGAACAAGGAGATGCTGCATGGTTTAAGATCAGGAAGGGAATGTGTCAGGGTTGCTTGCTTTCATCATACTTACTCAATCTGTATGTTGAACAAATAATCCAAGAAGTTGGGCTATATGAAGAAGGGCATGGCATCAAGTTGGAGAAAGATTCATTTACAACCTGAAATATGTTGATAACACAACTTTGCTTGCTGAAAGTAAGGATGACTTGAAGCACTTACTGATGAAGATTAAAGACTACAGTCTATGGTATAGATTGCACCTCAATATAAAGAAAACAAAAATCCTCACAACGGGATCAATAAGCAGCATTACAATAAATGGAGAAAAGATGGTAGTTTTTAAAGATTTCATATTACTTGGTTCCACAATCAACACCAATAGAAACAGTGGTTAGGACATCAGAGGTCCTATTGCATTGGGCAAATCTCCTGCAAAAGACCTCTTTAAAGTGCTGAAGAGCAAATATATCTGCTTGAAGACTCAAGTATACTCAACTCAAAGTCATGGTGTTTTCAGTCACCTCATATGAATGTGATAGCTTAACAATGAACAAGGAAGACTGCAGAAAAGATGCTTTTGAGTTGTGGTTGTGTCAGAGAATGCTGAAAGTACCATGGACTGCCAAAAGAACTAATAAATTTGTCCTGAATGAAGTGCAGCTGGAATGCTTCTTGGAAGTAAGAATGGCCAGACTTCATCTCACCTACTTTGGTCATGTTGTCATGTTGTCCTTCCAAGAGACCATTCATTCTTCAGAAGAATATCACGTTGGTAAAGTGGAGAGTCAGCAAGGAAAGGGAAGGCCCTCAAAGAGATGGATTGACACAGTGTCTGCAATGATGGGCTTAGGTATAGCAAGGGTTGTGAGGCTGGCACAGGAAAGGGTAGCATTTTGTCCTGCTGTGCATAGCATAGCTATGAGTCAGAGCTGAATAACCACACCTAACAGCAACAACAACATCATGAGACCAGTTGCAGAAATGAGGACTGTGATTGTCCTGAGTATTTCTTTCTTGTTTTGTAACATGCATCAATGTGTATGTATGTTTATATAGAAAATATCTTTGTTTTCTTCCCTTCTTTATTCCATTACTTATTACAAAATACAAGATGTAAAAGAGGATAGTGTGTTTTTGGTTGTACAGTTGGTGGTTATATCATATTAGGTGTAAGTAAAATTTTATAATTGTTTTTATTTATAAGAGGATTGAATATAGGTGCAAGGTTGACAAGAGGTGGACTGTGATGGTTAATGTTATGTTAGGCTATGGTTTGGCAGACACTATGTAATTACCTTACTTTTTGTGATCTGATATGAGGAGCTAATCAGTTAGAAGCAGAATTTCCTTGTGGGTGAGGCTGCTTAGTATGTAAATGGATATTCTGGCATACCTCCTTCTCTCTCTTGACCCTGCACTCTTTTGTCATCTGACCTCTGGTTCTTGGGATGTGAGCCTGCAGACATCTCTGATCTGTTGCCTATCCTGAAGATTTGGGTTCATCAGCAACCACAGTGACATGAGCTTGTAGAAGTATTCAGCCTGTGTAGTCTGACCCATATATTTGGATCTGCCAGCCTTAATAATTGTATAAGTCAATTCCTCACCATTGTGTGAACTATTTTCTTGCAATAAATTTCTCTCTCTCTTTCTCTCTATCCATCTGTATATCTATCTATCTATATCTGTCTGTATTTATATAGACTTCACTGGTTTTACTCCTCTAGAAAACCCAGACTAAGACACTTATATATTTTCTTGTGGGAGCCCTGGTAGTGTAGTGCCTAAGGCACTTGACTGCTAACCAGAAGGATGACAGTTCAAACCCAACAACCACTCCTCAGAAGGAAGATGGGGCAATCTACTTCCATAGTGATACTGCCTTGGAAACCCAAGGAGGGGTCGCTATGAGTCAGGTATGACTTGAGGGCACATAACAACAACAACACATCATACTTTCCTTAGATGTTAGTAAGATTCTTTATGAGAACAGGCACCTACAGAAAGATATTTAAGGCAACTGTTAGAAATTTATGGAGATTTCTCTATAATGAAATCTCTAAGTTAATAATCAATATATAGAAAAGTATCTGAACTAATTGAGGGAAGAATGTTAGGGACTTGCAGGAAATGAGTTCCTTAAAAATATTTACTTCATAAAATAAAATAAAGTTGAAAGAGTGATTATTATCTATTTTACCAATTATATTACAAAGTGTTTCATGTATCAAACACAGGTAAAAAGAGAATGACTTGAAAGGAAGTCCTTAATTAAATAAATAAATTGGAATTGAAAGGAATTAAAGAGTAGAATTAACCTTTTACAAATTAATAAATAATAATGTAAAATTAAGAAATATGATGAATCAAAATAATTCTTGAATATACAGTGTAATATAAAACAGTACAAGCTAACTTATTCTATGAAAGAAAGGAGTGCCGGAAGAAAACAAGTGAGAGTGTATTAAGAAAGATAAATAAGAGAAAAGTTATCCAGAAACAAATTAAAAAAAAAAAAAATAGAATTTCTTTATAAGATAACTGATCAATTCCTGTAACAAATGCAAAAATTTACATACTATTAAGAAATATACTTTTACTAATGATGAAAGGGATAAATGAACTGTGATATATTTATATAGTAGAAAAACATACAGAATCAAATATAAATGAATTACACTCCAAAACATAATGTAGATGAAACTCATGAAAATAATATGAGGGACAAAACCCAGACATAAAACAAAATGTACTTGTATAGTAGTTAAGGTTATGTGTCAACGAGGCTGGGCCAGAATGTGAGTGACTATCAACTCCATGGTTGAATCTGCTGTGAGCAGCTGAGTAGCTGCCCTTAGGGATGTGGCCTGCTTCTAGTATATAAGAAGCAGCTTTGAGAGAGGTCTCTGAGCTTTTGACACATCTGGATCCTCGTTTGGCCAAGTCTTTATCTCAATGACCTGCCATGTTACCTGCCAATCTTGGAACTATTTCTGGATTTGAACTAGTGGCCTTCCATATTGCTTCATAATCTTGGGCCTGTGCCATTTTAGTTGTCGACCTTGGGTTTGCCATCCTCAGCAGGCAGCAGCTGCCTTAGAGATATCTCCAGCTCCAGTGGGCCAGTAACAAGAGGTAGAAATTAAGCCCAAAGTCGAGGGGTTTTTGCTCAGTCCCTGGAACTAGTACTTTGAACTTGGACCTCTAGCCTTGTAAAACTGTAAGAGAATAAATCCTTGTTTGTTAAAGTCATCAACTTGTATTATTTTCTGTTCCAGCAGCACTGGATAACAAAAACAGTATTATAAAATTTCACTTACATGAAGCCTATTATATTTATGACCAGGAGATATTTATTTTGTATTTTTATATGAGAATACATTTTTATCATTTCTAATAATAATGGTTTTAAATAATATCACATATTAATATTGTAGCCTATCAAAATGTTATTATTTTAGATGGCGGACTAGGCAGAAGGATTGCAAAGACCCTCTTCAACAAAGAAAAGGGAAACCAAT
>NW_006921702.1:2475989-2481772 GCF_000298275.1 Orycteropus afer afer | reverse complement strand
TAAAAGAACTAACAGATCTGTCCTTGAGGAAGTGCAGCCAGAATGCTCCTTGGGAGCAAGAATGTGGCCAGACTTCATCTCACCTATTTTGGTCCTGTTGTCAGAAGGGACCATTCCCTGGACAAGGATGTCATGCTTGGTAGGGTGGAGGGTCAACGAAAGAGGGGGAGACCTTCAACGAGATGGATTGACATGGTGGCTGCAATGATAGGCTCAAGTAAAGCAGAGATTGTGGGGCTGGTGCGGGATCAGGCAGTGTTTCATTCTGCTGTGCATGGGGTCGCTATGAGTCGGAAACGACTTGACAGCACTTAACAGCAACAACAACATATTACCCATAAGGAACCCCAGTAGCACAAAAGGTAAAGTGCTTGGCTGCTAACTGAAAGATTGTTAGGTTGAATGAACCCACTCTTCCTATGAGAGAAAGACCTGGTGATCTGCTTTTGTAAAGACTATAGGCAAGAAAAGCTTTTAGGGCAATTCCACTCTGTGACCCATGGATCACAATAAGTCAATACTGTCTTGATGACACAAAAGGATAGCATACTACAATGCCAATATATAATCTTGGAAAACACATTTATTTTCTTTGCAGATCAATTTCTTCATCTGTATACCAGAGAATTTTTGGTGTACAAAGAAATTACAATCAAGATGCATTGATTATTAAAGGTGATTGAAATGCAGAAGTTGGAAACAAAGATGTATCAGAAATTGGAAAATATGGTATTGGTATTAGAAACAATGTGGGAAATGCATGATGAATTTTGCAAGACCAATGACTTATTCATTGGAAAAAACCTACCTTCAATAACACAAACAGAGACTATATACACAGACCTTGCCAGATGGAATATACAGGAACAAAAATTAATAAATCTGTCATAGATTGAATTGTGTCCCCAAGAATCTGTTCCAACTTGGCTGGGCCATGATTCTCAGTGGTTTAAAGTTATGTAACAAAGTAATTTGTGTGTTATGTAATGAAGTAATCATCCTCCATTATGTGATCTGATGTGATCCGTCAATCAGTTGTAATGGGATTAGGATGAGTTGCTACACCCTTAATCAGTCTCTGATCACAAGTAAGTGGAGTTTCCCTGGGTGTGGCCTGCATTACCTTTTATCTTATAAGAGATAAAAAGTAGAGAAGTAAAGGGCATTGAGAGAGGTACCTTAGTACCAACAAGAAAAAAAAAAAAAAAGCCAGGAGAAGAGCAGGTCCTCTGGATCCAAGATCCCTGTACTGAGAACTTACTAGACCCAGTGGATGATTGATGGTAGTACAAATGGAAATTTCCAAGAAATTCCAGGGAGAAAGATGATGAAAATATCCTCCAGAGCAGACAGAGATAGAAAACTTTCTCCTGTCCTGTAACTCGCATCCTGTATTTGGACTTGTAGCATCCTTAACTGTTAGAGAATAAATTTGTTTGTTAAGGCTGTCCATTCATGGAATTTCTGTCATAGCAGCAGTAGGTAACTAAGACAACATCTGTGGACAAAGACAATGGAAAAGCTCAATATTATCAGTCAGAACATGGCCAGAGGCTGACTGTGGAACACACCATCAATTGCTCATATGAAACTTCAAGTTGAAGCAGAGAAAAAAGAAAAACAAGACCTTGAGAACTGAGGTATAAACTTGAGTATATCCCACCTGAATTTAGAGACCATCTCAAGAATATATTGGAAGCATTTAATACTAAGGATCCAAGACTAGACAAGTTATGGGATAATGTCAAGCACGTCGTACATGAAGAAAGCAAAAGGCTATTAAAAAGACAAGAAGGAAAAGACCAAAACAGATTTCAGAAGAGACTCTGAAACTTGCTCTTGAATTTAGAGTAGCTAATGGAAATGGAATAAATGATGAAGTAAAAGAAATAACAGACGATTTCAAAAGGTGACTCAAGAGGATAAAGTATTATAATGAAGTGTGCAAGAACCTAGAGTTAAAAGCCAATGGGGGGGATGGCATTTCTTTTGTAGTCCCTACACTAGTTCCCTCTAGCAACTTAGTGCCTGAAAAACTAGGTGCAGCAGTTTGAAATGGGGATTCTGGTGCTCTGAACAGCTCATTAAGTTAGAGTACACCAAACTCAGGGGAGTAGGATTAGAAAGGAGAAAGGGTCAGTGCAATTACCTGGACAGGGAAAAAAAAAATAAAAACAGGTGAACCTGTCCTGTGGAGTGCCAACCAGCAGGTGAGAAAGGACTTCAGAGACCTCATTGGGGGAGTGCCGACTGGCAGGTGAGAAAGGCCATGGGAGACCTCCCTGGGTCAGTGGAGAGAATGCACCACACCATAGAACTTGTGGCCACTCAACCAATCTACCTACAGCACTTGCTTTTATTGGTAAACTTGGGGCCACTGGGTGGGAACAGAGATTTCTCTGGCTCTGGTACCACTGAAGCCCAACCAAGAAAACATTAACACCACAATTGAGTGGGTCCTGGGAGGAATTCCCCTCACAGATCGCAGATTGGGGCAGTTGTCATAGGTCAGCTTTTTGGCACAGAGGGCCCTGAAGAGCAGTGTTTTTGCATGCTTCTGAACCTGGCAGAATGTGGCAGCACCCTAACAATTGGAGTCTTTGCTGAACTTGAGCTGTGGGATTGTGAATTACAGTGTAACATCATCATTAGCAGCCTGTTCAAAGTCCTAGAAACTGTTCCTTGCACCTTGGAGCCTTTCTTCATTCTCTCTTCTCCTCCCACTTCCTTCACCTCTTCTCTGTCTCATCTTATAAAAAAAATCACATACAGCCACCTAATACCTGCAGACTTGAATCCTAAACTCCCTTTACAACAGAGACCTGCATCCACATTCCACATGTGATTCCATCATCACAAAGAAAACTACAGAGCAACCAATCACACCTGAATTAATAGTCCAAAAAATAAAATACTCCAGCTCCACTTTTTCAAAATATTAAATCATAAAACCAAGACAAAACATATCAATACATAACTAACATTTAAAGACAACCTCAAAATGTCTAAGAAACAACAGGCAACCTCAAAAAAAAAAAAAAAATGATAAGACATTAGAAGTAAAATCCCAAACAAAAGTCTCATTAAACATGGAGGAAGAGGAGGCAATAGAATTATCCAAGAAGGAATTTAGAAGGTATGTTTATAGAGTTTTACAAGAGCCTAGGGAAACCCCAAACAGAAGCTAGGAGAACACAGACAGTTCCTGGGAAGAACTTAGGAAAACCATTAAAGAACTAATTAACAAGATTAATGCACAATCAGAATTCACAAAAACAGCAGTGAGAAATCCAGTAGATGGGTAGTAAAACTGCAGAATTACACAATACAGTGGTAGCACAAAAAAAAGTAGGATAGAACTGGCTGAAGAATGCATATTCCAACTAGAAGACAAATCCCTGGACACCAGCCTTTATGAAGAAAAATCAGAACAAAGATTTAAGAGAAATGAAGAGAACCTAAGAGTTATATGGGATGGCATGAAAAATACAACAAAAGCCTCACTGGAATTCCAGAACAAGAAGCAGCAAAATAAATAAATAAATAAATAAATAATAAAAGAGAGAGAGAGAAAAAAAAAAATTGTGGAAGACCTACTAACAGAAAACTTATCATGAAGGAAGAAAAGATATTTGCCCAAGAAGCTCAAAGAACCCCATACAAGATAGATCCCAAGGGAAAAACACTGAGACATATTATAATCAAACTCTCCAAAACCAAAGACAAAGAAAGAATTTTGTGAGCTACCCAGGACAAAAGAAATATTACTTATAATAATCAGTTAGGCTGAGTTCCGATTACTCAGCAGAAACCATGCAGGCAAGAAGACAATGGGGTGGCATATAGAAAACACTGAAGGAAAAGAATTTCCACCCAAGGATCCTATACCCAGCCAAATTATCCATCAGATATGAGGATGAAATCAAGGCATTCTCAGACAAACAGAAATTAAGGGATTTTGTGAAAACCAGACTAACCCTACAAGAAATGTTTAAGGAAGTCCTTCCGATAGAGAACTCACAACAGAGAACAGCCAAATCAGGAAACATGACATCAGCACTAAAACCAAATCAGAAATAGAAACTCAATACAAGACCATAAGACACTGTACATTAAAAATCAAGGAAGCCAGTCTGCACATGACTACAGCAACTAACTGAATAGAGGGAATAAAAATTCTAGGTACAAACTTTCAAAGGGGGAGGAAAAAATGACAATGTTTTCATAGAACACGCTGTTCTAAAAATGTAAAGACAAGAATTCACTCCAAGGTAACAACAGAGAAAATTAACAATCCTTCTAAGCAAATCCAGAAAGAAGGAAACATATGGGTACAATAAGCACAAAACTAACAATAAAGAAGAAAAGAAAGGAAGCACTTGACAACAAATTGAACTCATCACAGAAAAGTATATGGACCAAGGAAATCTCCAACAACACAACAAAAAACACAATAGAATGACAACAGTCAATTCATACCTAATACTAATTAAACTAATGTGAATGAACTAAATGCACCAATCAAGAAAAAGAGAGTGGGAGACTGGATAAGCAAAGAAGACCCATTGATATGCTGCCCACAAGAGACCCACCTTAGACACAAAGATAATAACAAATTAAAAATTAAGGGAAAAAGTATATCAGGAGAATGGTAACCAAAAAAGAAGAAGAGTGGCAAAATTAACTTCTGATAAAATAGACTTTAAGGTGAAAAATAACATAAGAGACAAAGAAGGACACTGTATGATGCTGAAAGTGTGCAATGACAAAGAAGACATTATGATAATAAATATTCATGCAACCAATGAAAGTGCTCCAAAATATGTGAAGCAAATATCAATTGAATTAAAAGGGACAATAGACAACTCTGCAATAATACTAGGAGACTTTAACACACTGCTTTCAAGGAGGGACAGATCATCTAGAAAAAAACCTCAACAAAGATACATAAGAACTCAACAACACAATCAACCAACTTGACCTCATAGGCATATATAGAGCATTCCATCCAACAAAAGCACAATTCACATTCTTCTCCCGTGCACATAGATCATTCCTCAGAATAGATCATATGTTAGGACATAAAATAAGCCTCAATAAATTTAAAAAAAAAAAAAAAACATTGAAATACTACAAAACATCTTTTCAGACCACAAAGCTATAAAATTAGAGATGAATAATAGGAACAGCAAGGAAAAAACATCAATTGTGAAAGTTGAACAGTTCACTGCTCAAAAACTACTGGGTAATAGAAGAAATAAAAAGTGAAATAAAAAAAATATATATTCCTAGAAACAAATGAGCATGAAGATACATCATACCAAAACCTATGGGACACAATAAAAGCAGTACTCAGAAGTCAGTTTGTAGCAATAAATCCATACATCAAAATGAAGGAAAGGAACAAAATTAACACTATAACTCAACAACTTGAACAACTAGAAAAAGAACAACAAAAGAATCCTACAGTATCTAGAAGCAAGGAAAGATCAGAGCAGAAATAAATGAAACAGAAAGCAATACAAAAAAACAATAGAGAAAATCAACAAAACAGAAAGATGATTCTTTGAAAAGATTAACAAAATCAACAAACCATTGACAAATCTAACAAAAGAAAAGAAAGAGAAGATGCAAATTACAAGAATAGTAAACGAAAAGGATGTCATCACAACAGAACCAACTAAAATAAAAAGATACTGACAGAATATTATGAAAAACTGTACTCCAATATGTTTGAGAACCTAGAAGAGATGAACAAGTTTCTAGAATCACAAGATCTACCT
>NW_006921702.1:2469675-2475889 GCF_000298275.1 Orycteropus afer afer | reverse complement strand
CAAGCATAACACTAATACCAAAACCAGGGAAAGACCCCACAAAGAAAAATCCTGGCCCTGATGGCTTCACTGGAGAATTTTACCAAATATTCAGGGAAAAGTTGACACCTATACTATTCAAGATATTCCAGAACATGGAAAAGGATGGAATACTCCCAAACTCATTTTATAAAGCAAGCATAACACTAATTCCAAAATCTGAGAAAGATACTACTAACAAGGAGAACTATAGACAAATATCCCTCATGAAGATAGACGCAAATATCTTTAACAAAATCATAGCCAACAGAATCCAACAACATATCAAAAAAACAATGCACCCTGACAAAGTGGGATTCATACCAGGTATGCAAGAGTGGTTCAACATCAGAAAAGCAATCAATGTAATCCATCACAGAAAAAAAAAAAAAAGAAAAGAAAAGAACCATATGATTATATCAGTTGACACAGAAAAGGATTTGATAAAATCCAACACCCGTTCCTGTTCAGAACTCTCAGCAAAATAGGAACAGAAGGGAAATTCCTCAACACAATAAAAGCCATGTATGCAAAGCCAATAATCAACATCATTATTAATGGAGAAAGACTCAAGGCATTCCCCTTATGGACGGGAACCAGACAGGGATGCCTTCAATCACCACTTCTATTTAACATAGTATTGGAGTCCTGGCCAGGACAATATGGCAAGAAAGAGAAATAAATGACATACAATTTGGCAAAGAGAAAGTAAAACTATCTTTATTTGCAGATGATATGATCTTGTATGTAGAAAACCCAAGATATTCAATCAAAAAACTACTGGAACTAATTGAGTTTTTCAACAAAGTGACAGGATAAAAGGTCAACAAACAAAAATCAATTGGATTCCTCTACACCAACAAAGAATCCCTTGATAAAGAAATAAGGGGAACAATATCATTTACAGTAGCTACTAAAAAGATAAAATATCTAGGAATAAACCTTAACAGAGACACAAAAGACCTATACAAAGAAAACTATAAAACACTACTACAAGAGACCACAAGGGCACTACAGGAACAGAAGAACTTGCCTTGTTCATGGATAGGTAGACTGAATATTGAGAAAATGTCACTACTACCTAAAGCAATCTGCACATTTAATGCAATCCTGATCCAGATACCAACAAAAATTTTTAAGGACATGGAAAAACTAATTACTAACTTCATATGGAAAGGAAAGAGACCTCGGAAAAACAGAGCACTTCTGAAGAAGAAGAACAAAGTGGGAGTTCTCACACTCCCGGATCTTAAAACCTACTATACAACCACAGTAGTCAAAACAGCATGGTATTGGTACAATGATAGAAAGATAGAGCAATGGAACAGAATTGAAAGTCCAGAAATAGACCCATACATCTATGGACACCTGATCTTTGAGAAAGGTCCAAAACCCATTAAATGGGGAATACACAGCCTCTTTAACAAATGGTGCTGGCAAAACTGGATACCCACTGGCAAATGAAAGAAGACCCATACCTCACCCCACACACAAAAACAAACTCAAGCTGGATTAAAGACTTAAATGTAAAACCCAAAACTATAAAATTCATCATAGATAAAATAGGGGCAAATCTAGAAGCTCTAATTTATGGCATAAATAGACTATCAAGGGTAACCCAGCATGCACAAGAGGTAGAAGAGAAGCTAGATGACTGGGACCTTTTAAAAATTAAATACTTATGAACATTGAAAGATTTTGTCAAAAGGATAAAAAGAGATCCTACAGATTGGGAGAAAATATTTGCCTATGACGTATCTGATAAAGGACTTATCTCCAATATCTATGGAAAACATCAACACCTCAACAACAAATGTCAAACGACACAATTCAAAAATGGTCAAAAGACTTGAACAGACACTCCACTAATGATGGTATGCTGGTGGCCAACAAACACATGAGGAATTGCTTGTGATCATTAGTCATTAGAGTGATGCAAATAAAAACAATGATGAGATATCATTTCACCCCAGCAATAATAGTAAAGTTCAACAGGACAGAAAATAACAAATGCTGGTAAGGTCCTGGAGAGATTGGAACTTTTGTGCACTGCTGGTGGGATTGTAAAATGG
This sequence comes from Orycteropus afer afer, assembly GCF_000298275.1. Classification (NCBI taxonomy): domain Eukaryota; kingdom Metazoa; phylum Chordata; class Mammalia; order Tubulidentata; family Orycteropodidae; genus Orycteropus; species Orycteropus afer. The sequence continues at coordinate 2,473,799 of NW_006921702.1, read as the reverse complement.
TACAACCATTGTGGCATATGGTATGGCATTTCCTTAAAAAACTGAAAATGGAAATACCATTTGACCCAGCAATTACATTACTAGGAATGTATCATTAAGAGGTGAGAGGCAGTGCATGAACAGACATATGGAGCTCTGGTGGCGTAGTGCCTAAGGCACTTGACTGCTAACCAGAAGGCTGGTGGTTCAAACCCACCAACCACTCTTCGGAAGGAAGGTTGGGCAATCTACTTCCATAGTGATACTGCCTCGGAAACCCAAGGAGGGGTTGCTATGAGTCGGGTTTGACTCAATTGCACATAACAACAACAACATGTTCATCGCAGCACAATTCACTATGGCAAAGAGATGGAAACAACCTAAATGCCCGTCAATAGATGAATGGATAAATAAATTATAGTACATTCACACAACGGAATACTATGCTATATTAAAGAACAATGAGGGATACATAAATCATCTCACAATGTGTATGAGCCTGGAAGACATTATGCTGAGTTAAATAAGTCAATTGCAGAAGGACAAATACTGTATGAGCCCATTACAGTAAAAAGACAAAGAAAGGTTTGTTTGGGAAAGGGAACTCACTTTATTGGTTACAGGAGGAGAAAAGGGGGGGGGATTAATTTTGGGCTAGTTGGGGGCCACACGCTGATGTGGGAAAGGGGAGGGATGTGTGGAAAGAGTCTGTGACCATCATGATAACATTAGGAAAAGGGAGGAAACTGATTTGTGCACATATGAGATAGACGACAGATATTAACACCAACCAGTGTGTCCAAAATACTGCATTACCATTAACACCAAACACCAGGCTACAGATAAGCACATAAACATCATAGAGGATCAGATGAGGATCAGTAAACAGGAGTATACTCTAGACTAAGGATAGATTCAGCTCAGGCTAATCTTGCACAGATACCAGTGACACAAAATATCTGTGATCCTTATAGAAACAAAAGAAGACAGAACATAGAGTGATCCCTCACAGACACAACATTGTGGGAGAGAGATCCAATGGATCTACCATCTCAGAACCACAGTACTGGAGGACATGAGACTCAATTGGCACAACAAAATACATAAAAGCCTTCTTCCTCATCCTACGTTGGTGAGTAGCTATTGGGATCTTAAAAGCTTTCAAGCAGTTATCTAAGATGCAGTTAATGATCTCCTATCATCGGGAGGGAAGAAGAATGCAAAAAAAACAAAGGCATTTGGAAGCAATCAGCCCTAGGACACAATGGCCCTCGAGACCAGAACTAGATGGTGCCTCGTTACCTATGCCAACCACTCAGGAAAGGATCAAATCTGGAGATCCTGGATAGAGTGGGAAGAAAATGTGGAACAAAATCCAAAAACTCAATAATGACCAGAATTACTGGACTATTGGATTCTAGTGAGACCCCCAATACTATGGCCCTGGGATACATTCTGGGCCTGGAATAAAGTTCACTCCCAGTGACAATAGTAAAGAAGATGCAGACCACTATACCCAGGGTGACACACCCACATACTCTATGGAAATGCATCCCTTGCAGCAATTGACCATGGGGCATCAGAGGGACAACATTCACATAGAGGAAATTCAGGACACACAGCAGTGCATAACTATGAGGGGCAAGGGAGGAAGATTACTGGGGATGGAGGGGAGGAGACTGGGTTAGGATTGGACATGGCAAATGAGAGTGAAACTAAATGTACACATAATGTTGAATGTAAAACAAACTCTTAAAAAAAACTGTTTAAAAATAACAAGATTACAAATAAATAAATAACAGCCAATAGGGAAGAACATGCTCAGCATTTTTCTGGCTCAAGGAACTGCAGGGGGAAAAAAAAAAAAAAAATCAAGCCCCTAGTTGCAATATTGAAAGATTCTATGGACAAAAAGTTGAATGATGCAAGAAGCCTTGAAAGAAGATGCAAGAAATACACAGTCATTTTGCCAAAAAGAATTGGTTGACATTCAACCAATTCAGGAGGGAGAATATGAACAAGAACCAAAAATAATAAAGGAAGAAGTCCAAGCTGACCTAAGAGTATTAGTGAAAAACAAGACTCCAGGAATTAACGGAATACCAAATGAGATGTTTCAACAAATGGATGCAATGTGGAAAGCACTCATTTGTCTATGCCAAAAAATAGTTAGCAACTGGAAGAGATCTATATTCCAAAGAAAGATGATCCAACTGAATGTGGAAATTACTGAATAATATCAATATTACATGCAAGTAAAATTATGCTGAATATGATTAAAAAATGGTGGCAGTATTATATTGACAGGTTACTACTAGTAATTCAAGCCAGATTCACAAGAGGAAGTGTGGAACAAAAGATTTCATTACTGATGTCAAATGGATCTTGGCTGAACACAAATAATACCAGAAAGAGGTTTACCTATGTATTATTATTATGAAAAGGCCTTTGATTGTGTGGATCATAACGAATTATGGATAACATTTCAAAGAATCATAATTCCAGAGCACTTAATTGTGCTCATATGGAAACTGTACATAAACTAGGAGTCAGTTGTTTGAACAAAAGAAGGTATTGTGTGGTTTATAATCAGAAATGTTGTGCCAGAGTTATATCCTTTCACCATACTTATTCAATATGCATGCTGAGCAAATAATCCAAGAAACTGGACTCTGTGAAGAACACAGAATGAGAATTGATCATTAATAACCTGTGCTATGCAGATGCTGCAACCTTGCTTGCTGTAAATGAGGAGTATTTGAAGCACTTACTGATGAAGATCAAAGATGACCGCCATCATTATGGATTACACCTCAATTCAAGACAACAAAAATCCTCACAACTGGACCAATAACCAAAGTCATAATAAAGAGAGAATATTTCATAGTTGTCAAGAATTTCATTTTGCTTGGATCCACAATCAACACCCATAGAAGCAACAGTCAAGAAATCAGATGACATTGCATTGGGAAAATCTGCTGCCAACAACCTCTTGAAATACTTTTAACTTCTTTTAAACACTTGAACGTGTTTAAAAACAAAGATGTCATCTTGAGGACTAATTTGCTCCTGGACAAGGCATGGTATTTTTAATTGTCTTATATACATGCAAGAGCTGGAAAATGAATAAGGAAAATCAAAGAAGAATTGATGCCTCTGTATTATGGTGTTGGTGAAGAATATTTAATATACCATGGACTGCCAGAAGAACAAAAATTCTTTCCTGCAAGAAGTACAGCTAGAATGCTCCATAAAAGCAAAGATGACAAGATTTCATCTCATGTATTTTGCACAAGGTATTAGGATAGACCAGTATCTGGAGAAGGACATCATGCATGGTAAAGGGTCATAGAAAAAGAAGAAGACCCTCAACAAGGTGGTTTGTAACAGTAGCTTCAATAATGGGCTCAAACATGACAACAGTTAGGAGGAGGGCACAGGATCAGGCAGTGTTCTGTTCTGTTGTACATGGGGTCATTATGAGGCAAAACCAACTTGACTGCACCTAACAAAAATAACAATACAACAAGAATAGAAGCAAGTTATCTAAGTTTTGGCTGTGATGGCTAAGTGTTAACTTGTCTAGCTATGATTCATGGTGTTTGGCCAGTTCAGTAACTGGCTGCTCTTCCATAATGTAAAGTAAGGTATGGTGTGGTAAATTAAGGTAAGGTAAGGTAAGGTAAGGTAAAGTAATCACCATGATGTGCTCTACTGTGATAAACTAATTATTTGAAAGGGGTATTTCCTTGGGGGATGTGATCTGACTCCAGAATATAAATAGATATTCTGGCAGAGCTTGCTCTCTCTAGGATCTGAACTCTTCTTGACATCTGACCTCCAGATCTTGGGATGTAAACCTGCAGAATTCTTTGGCCTGCTGCCTGACCAGCAGATTTTTTATTCATTTATGCAAATTCACATATGGAGCTCTGGTAAAATAGTGCCTAAGGCACTTGACTGCTAACCAGAAGGCTGGCAGTTTAAACCCACCAGCCACTTCTTGGAAGAAAGGTTGGACAATCTACTTTCATAGTGATGTTGCCTCGAAAACCCAAGGAGGGGTCGCTATGAGTCAGGTCTGACTCGACAGCACATAACAACAACAACAGCATAAATATATATATATATGTTGTTGTTGTTAT
>NW_006921702.1:2468469-2469465 GCF_000298275.1 Orycteropus afer afer | reverse complement strand
TATATATATATATATATATATATATATATATATATATATATAAAATTAGTTTTACTCCTCTTGAGAACTAAGTCTGGGGCCAATATGGTTGCAACTGTATATGACTTTAACAAAAACAATAAGGACATGATTTTCTGTTCTATGTAAAAAGGTAATAACCTGATCCTTCAGTATATGAATTTAACTATTTCAAGACTTTTGCTATGTGGAAAATAATCTTATGAGGGTCAATGGTAAAATATTAAATAATCTACCAATAAAAATTGGTAAAAAAAAAAATTAATCATGAAGGAGATCATCCTAATAATATACATATGCAAATATAACCCAAACTTAGCTTTATACCCAATGGTCTTTTCCCTAATAAAATGTACTCATTGCTAAACAAATGGGAACTGTAACAGCTGCAAATTTGAAGCTTGGCAATTTGAGAGTTGTTTGCAGGCTATGCAGATTATTAGCACTTGTACTGTGCTTGGAAGCCATTTTTTTAAGAAAATAGAAAGTTATTTTACCTTAACATGGGTTTTAAAGCAAGTACATTGGTTTGGGGAGCACATAGAGCACAGATATAGATCAAACTGACACTTTGAATAAAAAAAATATCTTGAGAAAACTTGATTTCATATGGCTCTTAGAAACTGTGATCAGACTTTGACCTTAGAGAAGCAAAAATAAATTTTCCATGCTACCATATATAAGTCTGTGGCTTCGATAAGAAAAAACTCAAAAAAAAAAAAAAAAGAATTATTCTAGCAATGGATGTGAATGCAATCTTATAACTGTAGAAAGTTATAAGGAAAATATTTAAATCAGTCATATTTCTATTTCTCAGAGATGAGAGAGTTAAGAGTTGTTTTTACTAAATTGCATTTATTTGGTATATCAATTCCTCAGTATCTTTTTCTTTACTTAAACTTACATCAAATAAATTTCCCTAAATAATTACTTGTTAATTGTAGTAAAGTTAGTTATATCTTGTGATTGCATTTTATG
>NW_006921702.1:2461158-2468369 GCF_000298275.1 Orycteropus afer afer | reverse complement strand
ATACAGACACACACACACACACACACACATATATATATAAATACACACACACACATATAATTTTCTTTTTGGTAATAATTTTATAGCAGCCAGGGACGATGGCTGGAACAGGTAAGAGGGAGAGCCCCCAGGCAGGAAGCTAAGGGAGTTGGACTTGTCTGTTAGTTTTTTTGTACTGTGATGGTTTACATGTTGCTGTGAAGCTGGAGGCTACGCCATTGGAGTTTTGAATGCCAGCATGGTAACCCATGGTGGATGGGCTTCAGGGGAGCTTCCAGACTGATACAGACTCAGAAGATGGAAGAGGCCATCCAATTCTCAAAGAAAACCTTATAAATAGCAGTGAAACAGTGTCTGATACATTACTGGACAACTTTATGTTTAGCCCTGAAACATTGTCTGATATAGTATAGGAAGATGAGCCCCTCAGTTTGGAAGGCACTCAAGATACAACTGTGAAAGACTGGGAAAGAGCTGCCTCATCAGAGTAGAGCTGGCCTTAATGATATGGATATAGCAGAGCTTTTGGGACCTCCATTTGTTGATGCAGCATAACTCAAAATGAGAAGAAACAGTTTCAAATATCCATTAATAATTGGAACATGGAATTTTTAAGAAAATTGGAAGTTGTCAAAAATGAAATGGAATGCATAAAGATTGATATCCTAGGCATTAGTGAGCTGAAATGAACTGGTTTTGGCCATTTTGAATCAGACAAGCATATGATGTACTATGCTGGGAACAACAAATTGAAGAGGAAAGGAATGGCATTCATCATCACAAAGAATGTTTCAAGATCTATCCTGAAGTTCAATGCTGTCAGTGATAGGATAATATCCATTCACCTACAAAGAAAACCAGTTAGTACTATGATTATTCAAATTTGTGCACCAACCACCGAAGCTAAAGATGAGGAAATTGAAATTTTTATCAACTTCTCCAGTGTGAAATTGGACATGCCTGCAATCAAGATTTGCTGATTATCACTGGTGATTGGAATGCAAAAGTTGGAAATAAAGAAGAATCACTGGTAGTTAGAAAATTTGGCCTTGGTAATAGAAATGATCCTGGAGATCACATGATAGAACTTTGCAAGACCAATGACTTATTCATCGCAAATACATTTTCAACAACACAAATAGTGGGTATACATGTGGACTTCACCAGATGGAGTGCAGAGCAATCAGATTGACCCCATCTGTGGCAAGAGGTGATGCAATTGTGTAGATAAAAAAGCATGCAATTTTGTAGATAATAACAAATTATGGATAACATTGAGAAGAATGGGAACTCCAAAACACTTAATCATGCTCATGAGGAACCTGTACATAGACCAGGAGGTAGTTGTTTGAACAGAACAATGGGACACTGCAGGGTTTAAAATCACGAAGGGTGTGTATCACCTCATATGCATGTGATAGCTGGACAGTGAATAAGGAAGACGGAAGAAGAGTCAATGCTTTTGAGCTGTGATGGTTGCGAAGAATGCTGAAAAGTACTGTGTGCTACTGAAAGAACAAACAAATCTGTACAAACAAATCTATCTTGGAAGAAGTGCAGCCAGAATGCTCATTTGAAGGGAGAATGGCCAGACTTCATCTCACCTACTTTGGTCATGTTGTAACAAGGGATCATTCTCTGGAGAGGGAATGATATATGCTTGGTAAAGTGGAGGGTGAATGAAAAAGGGAAGGCCCTCAATAAGATGGATTGACACAGTAGCTACAATGATGGGTTCAGGTAAACAAGGATTGTGGAGCTGGCACAGGACTGGGCAGTGTTTCGTTCTGCTGTACATAGGGTCACTATGAGTCAGACATGACTCGGCACCTACCAACATACTTTACTTAATTATTCTTTTATATTGGAAGTGTATCATTTTCTGTGTGTGTGTTCTTATTCATAAAGACTCATTAAATATTTACATCTTAATTTACATTTATGATAATTTGCTTTTCTTTTTATTTTCTGCCAGTAGCAAATATTATTGGGCCAAATGATGTCTTTATTTTAAAGTTACTGGAACATGTTTTGAAATCATTTTCCAGAAAAGTTTTTTGTTTTCAACTTTGTGATCATAAGAAAAGTAGATTTATTCATTATTAAATTTGTATGGATTCATATAATTGATTGTGAGGTTCTCTGCCAGTTTGATCTTAATGTATGGTGGAGGAAAATCTCTCTTGTATTCAAGTTATCCTTGGGCACCTGTTCTGGTTATCTAGTGCCATTCTGACAGGAATATGCCACAAATGGGATGGCCTTAACAAACAGGAGTTTATTCTTACAATTGGAGGCTTAAAATCTGAGTTCAAAGTGCCAGGCTCTAGAGGCTGGGTCAAAGCCCCTCAACCTTGGGCTTCAGCTCTGCCTCCAGCTCCCAGCCCACTGAAGCTAGAGTCTTTTCTTCACTCAGACAGCTACTGGCTGCTGAGGCTGACAGGCCCAAGGTTGACAAGTAAAAAGGCACAGTCCCAATGTTACCAAACTACACAGCAGGCCATTCATTCAAGTCCATTGAAAGTCCTAAGGTTGGGAGAGCATGGTAGGCTACTGAGCAACAACATGGCTACATGCAGGGTTCAAGCATGTCATTAGCTAGAGATCATTCCCAAAGCTGTTTCTCATATATGGGAAGCAGACAACATACCCAAAGCAGCTACTCAGCTGCTCACAGTAGATTTCCCCATGAAGCTGATTACCAGTCTTATCATGGGGAACACTACATCCAGCTGCCCAGCTACTCAACCAGGCCCAGCCAAGTTGACACACAAACTTGACCACCACAGAACCCTAAGGAAGTGAGAAGTTCTAGGAGAACCAGATGTTCATGGATAAGCAGTTACCTGGTCAAAGCAGCTTTGAGATTTAGGGAGTTGCTAGAAATAATAGAGACATTATCCTTCTAAGGAAAGTAGATAATTTGAATCTATTTGTCCACTGGTTAAACTATTTATTTCTCCAGATATATTTCAAAAATAAAAAATAAATAAAGGTATCTTCTGCTGGAAAGGTCATGATTCATGATTCTCATAGTGAATGAATACAGATAATGCTTAAAGTTTTGAATGTATCCTTTCATCCTTTACATCCTTTTAGAAAAACTTCTTTTCTCTCATGACCTGGTTTCTAGTTGATGTGATAGTCATTTCTGTAAGCATTTTTGTCTTCCCTAATAGACAATATTCTCTTATAAATCTAGCATCTCCCTGGCTGGAACATTATAAACAATCATGAATAATTGTTAAGTGGAAAAATGTATGCATCAGTGCTTGGAAGGGTATTACATGTGAGAAACTAGTCATCAGGTTTAGTCCCACAACAGTTAGCAGTTCATTGGATTCTTCCAGGTTTTCTCCTCTCAAGCTCTTGAAAACTTGAGGGTTAGCTAATTTATATTCTCTTTCTTTTGTGTAACCATGTTTGGTGTGAGATTGATGGAAATAATGATCTATAAATCCATAAAAAGTTTTAAGGTTTGAAATTCAAGGACTGATATAGTTAAATAGGGGATACAATCACAAAGTTGCTAAACTTGCAATTTCCTTCAAAAAAGACAATTAAATACAACCAATTAACAGATACTATCACTTTAATTTCAAAGGATAGAAGGCATTTTAACATTGCTTAATAATAAGATTTTAACCTAAGAAGAAAGAATATTCTTTCAAATTGAAATTTAAAAAAAAATCACAATTAAGTATCCTTTGCTGTCATTTTACCAAGGACCATTGATATTTGGGGTTAGCTGGCATTTGGGAAATGATGGAAGGAACACCATTTTTCTCACTTTGGAATTCCATCATAAGTGACTGTCTACCATATAATTAGTGATGATGCAGAATTCCTTGAACTTGAGAGGTTGTGTCATATTGAACAGATTTGACTTGTATCTCTTTTATTCTCCAAGTGTATTTGGGTAGTTTTTCAAATATTTATCTGTAATCTTGAAGTTTTAAATAGAGCATTCTATTCACAGGCTTATAAAATGAATAGTATATAACAGTTTAAAATACAATGCAATGATTCCTTCTACTTTTCCTTTCCATGTGTTTTCTTTAGATATAAGGACTTTCCTTTTGAGCATTTTGTTTCAAATTCTTCCGGGGGCTGATTGTTAGCTAACTAGTGCTGATTAACTGATTGACCAGCTTTGCGCATAAATAATAATTTCCTGGCAAACTCCTCAAGTGCCTCTAATGCATACTTACATGAATTAGAAAAGACACCTTACCCTACCTTATTTTCCTAAGGCTGTTATAACTAAATAACTTTTTTTTTTTAACTTCTTATTTTGATTTGAGTGAAAGTTTACAAAGAAAATTGGTTTTCCTTTCAATTGTTCATACATGCCTTGTCACTTGACATGGAATGCAGTCCCCACAATGTAACACCACTCTTCCCATTTCCACTCTGTGGTTACCATTTCCATTTGTTCTTCTTCCTTAACTATTCCTGCCTTCTGAGCTTTTCCCTAGGCAAATGCTGACTTTTTGATCTGGAATGGTTGATTGTTCTAAGGAACGTGTACCTCCCTGGTGTTATTGTTCACTCCATAAACCGGTCAATTGTTCTGCTAAAAGTTGAGCCATCGAGGTAAGTATAGTTCCAGCCTTGAAGGTTGACTAAGGGCTATAGTCTTAGGAGCTCTGCCGATAATCTATCAAACCAATAATCCTGTTTTTATTTATTATTATTATTTTGAATTTTGTTGCATATTTTTCTCCCAGTTTATCCAGGTCTTCTATTATAATCCATTTCAGAGTGGTTAACAGTGGTCACTGGGCACCATCTAGTTCTGGTCTTAAGGTCATGAAGGCTGAAGTGCATGTGGTACACCAGTCCCTTGGACTAATTATCTCTGTGCATCTTTGAGTTTCTTCACTTTTCTTTGTTCCTGATAAGGAGGGACAAATAGCTGCACCTCAGAAGACTCCTTGCAAGCTTTTAAGGCCCTAGTTACCCTCACCAAAATAAGATAGAGAGCATTATCTTTGTGGACTATATTATGACAGTTGATCATGATATCACCTGTGACTATGGTCCTGAGACCGCAGGCCCAGCAATTTGTTCTCTCAAGGTGTTAATTATGGCTAAGAAGTTTTCATAACTTTACCCTAAGGGGGGTGTTCTGGTTACCTAGTGCTGCTCTGACAGAAATATACCACAAATGGGATGGCTTGAACAAACAGGAGTGTATTCTCTCACAGTTTTGGGGCTTTGAGTCAGAGTTCAAAGTGCCAGCCTCTAGGGGTTGGGTGAAAGCCCCTCAGCCTTGGGCTTCAGCTCTGCCTCCTGCTTCCAGCCCCCTGGAGCTAGAGGCTTTTCTTCACTCAGGCAGCTGCTGGCTGCTGAGGCTGACAAGCCCAAGGTTGACAAGTATAAAAGCATAGTCTTGATGTTACCAAACCACACAGCAGGCCATTAATTAAAGTTCCTTGAAAACCCCAAGGTCAGCAGAGCATGGCAGGCTGCTGAACAATAGCACAGCTACATGCAGGGCTTAAGTGTACCGTGCAGGGCTCTAGAGACCATTCCCCAAAGCTGCTTCTTATATATAGGAAATAGTTCACATCCCTATAGCAGATACTCAGCTGCTTGTGGTAGATTCCACCATGGAGTTGATTGCCAGTCTCATTATGGAGAATAATTACCACCAGCTGCCCAGCCACTCAACTATGCCCAGCCAACTTAACATACAATTTTAACTACCACAGGGGGAAAGACTTTAAAGAACAGAAATGTGTTGTGTCACTATTCTAAAGGCTGGAAGTCTGAATTCAGTACATTGGCTTTGGGAGAAGGTCCCTCTTTGTATCTTTCAGCTTTTAGTGGGTTCTGGCAGTCCTTGGGATTCTGAGGGTTTGTAGATGCATTGGCATCAGCCAGGTAGTTGAAAGTTTTTATATGTATTGATTCATAAAAAAAAGAAAAAGAAAAAGAAAATGAATTCAGACAGTCCACAAGAAAATTGCATTCTAAAGTCCCTTTTCTATCATTGAGAGTCTTCTTATACTTCTCATCTCTAATTCTATTTCCCAAAAACTGGAAAATTAGGATCTGAAGCCCCTTTTCACAGATGGAAAAGAAGTTGTAGAAAAGCATCTTAAGTACACGAACATATGTAAAGAAGGGAGAAGATGAAAGGAAGATGAAAGGGGCTACATGATATCTCTCATTCCTGTCACTCAATCCTTCTTAGCATTACATGTTTCCTCTGTTTGCACTTGGCCTAGACTTAACATTTTGGAAATTTCAATTCTGAGGGTCAGAGTGTGACCTGCTGAGCTCAATATTTTCTGAGTCAAGTATATGCCATTGCAGTTATGTAGATGTGAGACAAGAGCTCACCCATATCTTATCTAGGGACCTGTTAAAGAAGGAAGCCTCTGCAAAGGAGATAAGCCTGTGTGCCCTTGGTAAGTTTATAGCCAAGGTCACTGCAAAGTGGGTACTATTATATGTGGTGATGGTAAGCCCAGGCACAGGCCAGAGGCAGGAATGAGTTTCCTCAGTCTGACACCCTAAATCATGGATTCCTGGTGATTCTCTCTCTGAAACATCTCTGAATCTTCCTACCACTGCTTTCCTAGTCCAAATCGTTATCAGTTCAGTTCTGTATCACTCTCATTGATTCCTGAGTGTATCCTTTTTCTCACACCTGTTTCCTTCTACATCATAGCCAGAATCCTTCCTAAACACAAATTGATTCCACTGATTCACTGTAAAAAATGAATCCATTGGTCCATGTGGCTTACAGCAGCAGCTTCTATGAGATACCAGCTAGTTGAGTGAGTCTGAGTCAGCTTGAGAACTGACTGATGTAGAGATAGGTTGCTCAGAAGGGAGGTTGGGCAATCTACTTCCATAGTGATACCACCTTGGAAACCCAAGGAGGGGTCACTATGAGTCAGGTCTGACTTGATGGCACATAACAACAACAACAGGAATTGTGTATAATCTGCATCTCACATTGCTGTCACTAAAGGGCAATGATCACAGTTGTGGTACTTTATTCATGAGTATATGACACTTGTGAGAAGGTGTTATTGCAGGAAATATTGAGACACAGGCTTAAATAATAAAACTTAATGACAAGGGAAGATGGTGGACTAGGCTGAAGGATTGCACAGACCCTCTTCAACAAAGAAAAGGGAAACCAATTAACACAGACACAGAAGATAATCTTGGACCCCTGAGCCTTGAAGGGA
>NW_006921702.1:2434327-2453453 GCF_000298275.1 Orycteropus afer afer | reverse complement strand
TTTTGGTCAATGACATGAGACAAAGTATATGTGAACTGCTGTATGAAAAGTGAATTTACTCTGTAAATCTTCACCCAAATCAAAATAAAATTAAAACAAAACAAAACAAAACAAAACTTAATGACAAGGTCTTTAACATTCTCCATGACAGCTTCCTCTTTATCTTCTTTCAACTCATATTTTATCCCTGCCACTCTAGTTACTATTTTCTTAAAGGACCAGTTCTTTCTTTCATCTTTTCCCTTCTTTATGTATGCTCATATGCTTAAGATGCTCTTCTACATCTTCTTTGCCATCTATAAAGGCCTGTAAACATCATCAAGGATGTTTAGTCTTGCATACATTGCTGAAGTCTTCCATTTTCCCACCCAGGAGAGTTATTCAATTTCTCCTTTTCCTGGCTTTCTTAGCACTAGTACATGCTGACTACAATCCTTATCATATTGCTATGTAGCTACGTGTCTATTCTTCCCACTCTTACTGTGGGCATTCTTTAAAGATAGTTAGCATTTTATTCATCTTCATTTCCTCAAAAAAAAGGAGGGAAAAAAAAAACCTCACTGTCATCCAGTCAATTCCAACTCAAAGCAACCCGCATTGAGTTTCTGAGGCTATAAATCTTTACAGAAGTAGAACACTCCTTTTTCCTTCTGTGGAGTGGCTGGTAAGTTTGAACCACTGACCTTCTGGTTAGCAGCCAAATGTCTTATTTACTGTGATACCAGAGCTCCTTTGCAAGTAACATTTTCTTAGGCTGAATATAATAACCTTCATGGGCACATTTCCTACATGGACTTCTTGAGTATTGGGTATCCAAATCCAGAATTCTACTTGAAATCTTTTGCTCTCCTTCATGTCCCTCCCTGACTGATTCCTGGATTGTGGCTTTCTTCAATTTGTGTGTCCTTAAATCTAGGCTCAGAGATGCTGAACCACTTGTAGACTTCCTACACCCTCTGAAAACTTTTCTATTTAGCATACTATACTACAGTTATGAGCCGGTCCTTCTATTTCCCATCATAGGGTAATCAGATGTCACAATTTTCCCCAAACGTTCTTGGTTTCAGAATTGACAGGGCTGAGGGAACCACTTAATGCCAAACAAACCAGGGCAGTTGGTCACCTTTTATTTTACTGCAGAATTTTCCATTGCCATTGCCTGGTCTCATTCTTTCTTTTCTCCTTCTCCTTCTCCTTCTCCTTCTCCTTCTCCTTCTCCTCCTTCTCCTTCTCCTTCTTCTTCTTCTTCTTATCTCAGTAAGTGGCATAGTACTTTGACAGAGGAAATGCTCAGTGAATGTTTAAAGATATTTAAATGTGTAAAGAATGAACAAATAGATTAATTATTAAAGGCTTAACATAGATAAGGAAAACAAACAAACAGAAAAACATGAAATAAGATTCAAGTTGCTGATTATATGGAGCTGACTATTTGGGGAAGTTTTCACTGAAGCCACCCTGGCACAGCTGGAGCTGAAGCTTTAACCTAGAAACATGTATTTCAATGCTAATGACTTGATGGTGGCATGTGAGTCCCAGGGAGAGAGAACACAAATGCTGAGTAAGCTGCACACTTTTTATCTATTGCATTTTAAGTAGAAGGCAGAGTAGAGAAGAGGATCCTCTGAGGACACAGGCTAAACCTGCTTCTTGTAGTTCTGAGTCGGCAGTTCCTCATCCCTTCCTTGCCTTGATATTGATTTCATTTATTTTACTTCCAGATTTGTGGCAATATAACTTCAACAGATAGTTTACTATTCAGCAATAGTTCTTGTGACCATAAAAATACCTATTTCATTGTCGATTTTCCATCCTTCTAGTTTGGGGCAATAGATTTGATGATATGTTGTGTTATGTGGTGTGGGGGTGGAGGTGAATGATGAATCTTTAGGAAGCTTAGTCTCATTTACACACCAGTTATTTCATTTCAACCATTTGCTATATATATTTAAATCTACTTTTGCCCTTTTTGTACAAGGAAATGTCCTTGGATAAGCTTCATTCCTCAAAAAATAAAGTTAATGGCTCCTGACCCAAGTTGGGCTGGGGGTCTGAGTTGCTTATACTATACAGCTGGGGGGAAAGTATGTGGCCTGAGGAAGGACTCCAGAGGCTGTGTGGGAGAAAGTCACATGAAAGTCAAATAAACCACCCAGTGAAATGAGAGGAAAGGAGAGAGGTTCTAGACACGATGAGAGAAGGAAGATATAGAGAATTCCTTTGGAAAAAGGAAGTTCAGAACATAAGGTTAGAAGCAGAACCTAGAGAGACAATCCAGAGCAGGCTTTCTTTTTATTATTATTATTATTTTAATTGTGAGGATTTATATAACACAACATTTGCCATTTTAAGATTTATCACATGTACATTTAGTGACACTAATTATACTAATGTACAATCATCACTAATATCTATTGTCAGATTTCCTATCACCATAAATGGAAACTCAATGCTTCCTAAACAGCTTCCCTCCTGTTCTTGGTTGTTGTTCTTTTTAGTTGGCTTCAGGGACCCCATCTGTGCAGAGTAGAACTGCTCCATTGGGTTTTCAAAGCAATAACCCTTCAGAAGCAGATTACCAGACATGTTTTCTGAGATCTCTCTGAGTGCATTCAAACTGCCATTTTGACTAGTACTCAAGTGCCTAACTGTTTGCACCACTCAAGTATTCTCCCGCCCCTGGTAATCAATCAGTTATAAACTTGGGTCTTTATTGTTGTTGTTGTTGTTATGTGTTCGTCGAGTCAGCCCCAACTCATAGTGACCCCTCCTTGGGTTTCTGAGGCAGTATCACTATGGAAGTAGATTGCCCGATGGCAACCTTCCTTCCAAGGAGTGGTTGGTGGGTTTGAATCACCAGCCTTCTGGTTAGCAGTCAAGTGCCTTAGGCATTATATATTTGCCTATTCTAGCTATTTCATATAAGTAAGATCATACAATATTTGTCCTTTTTTGATTAAATGTCTATCAAAAGATGGATGGAGAAATAAAATGTGATCTATATATACAATGAAATATTACTCAGAGAATCCTTAACCCTAGGCAGGAAGTGGCTATTAAGGACCAACTCAGCCTAGCTGCTCTCTAGCTTTTAACATTGCTGAGAGGTCTAAGGAGCTCTGGTGGTGTCTTGCCTAAAATATTTGTCTGCTAACAATAAGATTGGCCATTCGAACCTACCAGCCACTCTGTGGAAGGAAGACTGGGCAATGTACTTCTGTAAAGATTTATCTCCTTGGAAACCCAAAGGGGGTCACTATGAGTCAGAATCAACTAGATGGCAGTGAGGTTTTTTTTTTTTTTTGGTTTTGGAAAGATATCTTTTCAAAGAACGTGGCCTGGGGCAGTAGAAAAAGTGGCAGTTGTGCAGTCAGAAGACCCAAACTGAATCCTGCTTCAGACCCTTCAGCAAATGTTTTAATATCCTTGAGCCTCAGTTTCATCATTTATAAAATTAGACTGAGAATCATGCTCTTCTGACACTGTTTTTTTTTTTTTTTTTTTGAGATAACTAAGTGAAGTGATTTATGTGAGTTGTAAAGCACAAAAGTGATATGTTCTATCACTGTTTCCACAATCTCCTTTCCTGATTTCTTAGACATAGGCACACAAAGAAGCTGGAACTTGCAAAGTCCAGCAACACTGTCAACAACACATACTCTGACCACAGGGTAGACCGGTTCTGTGCTATCATGGAGCTTGCAGTCTAATGTTGTTGTTAGATGCCACTGAGTCATCTCTGATTCATGGAGACCCCATATGCAACAGAAAGAAAAACTGCCTAATCCTCTGTCATTTCCATGATAATTGGCATGTTTGAGACTAATGTTGCAACCACTGTATAGTTACTTCCAACCTAGAGGGCTCATCTTCCAGCACTATATTGGATAATATTCTGTTCTAATCCATAAAAGTTTCATTGGCCAATATTAGGAAGTAGATTGCATTAATCTGAAGTTTTATTGAAACCTGCCCACCGAGGGTGGCCCTGCTGGTGTTTGAAATGCCAATGGCATGACTTCCAACATCATAACAATGGGCAAACCATCACAATTTAACAAATTGATGTTGTTGTTGTTGTTATTTGCCGTCGAGTAGGCCCCGACTCATAGCGACCCCTCCTTGGGTTTCTGAGGCAGTATTACTACGGAAGTAGGATTGCCCAAGCTTCCTTCCGAGGAGTGGCTGGTGGGTTTGAACTGCCAGCCTTCTGGTTAGCAGTCAAGTGCCTTAGGCACTATGCTACCAGAGCTCCTAACAAATTGATAGATTATGAAAAATATGTTGGGAACCATAATAAGAGCAAAAACCTTTTAAGTGTCAATAGTTAAAGGAACAATGAAAATACTGAAGGAAAGAAGACTTTGGATTAGTGTCTGTCTATTGGCCTATGAGCCACATGTGAAATTTTTTAAATGAAATTTTAATCAGCTCCAATAATCCAGTTTTAATCAGCTCTAATGATTCTGGATTGGGGCAAAGTTCTACAAATGTAGAGAGCTATGGGTGGCTCTGATGCCCATCAAAGTAAACCACTGATGTTGATGTATAGAGAAGGGAAAAAGGGGAGTCTATGCAGAGGCATAAGGAAGACCCTAGGTGTGGAACTAAAAGTATCCACATAAATAGCTAGTGGTTTGGTTTTGTACATGTAACTAGAAGTTTTTTTAAAAAATAAGGATGTGAACATAGGGGTTATATAGTAGCCTTCTCTGAAGGCTATGTAACAGAGCATAAGTAACTGTCCACAGATTTTGAGCAGGGAGCTACACCATCAGACCTAAACATTAGAAAGACACATCTGGCAGCAGAGTGTACATGTTTAGTAGCTATAGAAATGCTTCAGGTGAGAAATAAAAGAGGCTGTGGGATTGGAGGCAGAAGGTACACATCTGATGAAAAAGGTAGATTACAGTGCTTACATGTGCAATCATCCAATGGACCTTGGATGTGTGCTTAACCCATAGTAGGCTCTAGGTTTAGGATTGGGGATGTTGTGGCAGTGAATAAAATACACCAGCTGCCTTCATGCACTATATACTATGTTTTAGCAGTGGTTTCCTTTTGCTGTTGTTACTAATTACCATAAACTTGGGAGACGAAGTCAGCACAAATTTATTATTTCACAGTTCTGGACGTTAAAAGACTGCAGTGAATCCTATGGAGCTAAATTTAAATGTCGGTATGCTTGCTGTTCTCCTGGAGACTACAGCATAAAGTTTATTTCCTTGACTCCTCCATCTTCTGGATAGAGGTTATCTTCATCCCTTGTCATATGCTCCCTTCCTTCGGCAAAGCCAGCAATGACAGGTCAAGTCTTTTTCAAATTGCATCAGTCTGACATTGACTCTTCTGCTTCCCTTTTCCAAATTTAGAAGACCCTTGTGGGAAGAAGGATACAGGGAGTATTGATTGTGAAACACTGTTCATGGAGATGAAAAAATCTTATTGATTAAGGATAGTGGGTGCACAGCCAATTAGTGTAATTAATGTCACTGAAATGTATACCTGTAATATGTTGAAGCAGCAAATGCAATATGATACATATATAAAATAAGAGTAGCTTGTGAGCTGCTTACGTATGACAAAATACCTCATGGGGTTTGGTTTCTTGGTTTATGGATTTAAAGTCATATTCTCATGGAACGTTCCAGTTAATTGGCTAAATATTATTTGTAGCGCTTCTGTTCTACAATTAGTTCATTGAGTACTGTCTTAGGTGGCCACCTAAGCTGCAACAATTGGTCTCTCTTTGCCTGGAGCAACTAAGGAAGATGAAGAATTAGGAATAGGAAGAAATGGAATCCTTGGCTAATTGTGTCCATGAATAGCTGCCTCTTTTGTCATGATACCAGAAGAACTTGATAGTCCCAAGCAGTCATTACTGAACATTTTGATTGGGAAGCCTATAGGAGATTCATGATCAAAAGTGGGGAAATGAGGGGAGGAACAGTATGAAAAGAATTTGTGACCAGCATGATGTCATTGGGGAACCGAAGGACACTGAAACTTGCACATAAGATATAGACAACAGAGGCAAATACTACTATATGCATAATAGTGTCTTACCACTAACACAAAACACCAGGCTATGGATAAATGCATAAATAGGTGAGAAGGTCAGATGGGGGTCGATGAACAGGACTATACACTAGAACAAGGATAAATTTGACTGAAGATAATCTTATATACACATTTCTGCTACAAAATTATCCACACACTACAGAAGCAACAAAACACAGAGTTGGAGTAACCTCTTAGAGACAACCAAACACCTTGAGAGAGAGAATCACTGGGCCTGCTAACTCAGGACCATAGTTTTGGGGGACAACATGCTCAATTGGCACAACATAGTACATAAAATCTTATTCCACACCTACTTTGGTGAGTAGTGACTTGGGTCTCAAAAGCTTTCCAGCAGCCATCTATGATGCAACTATTTGTCTCCTCTCATCTGAATCAAAGAAGAGTGAAGAAATCAAAGGCATCTGGAAACAATTAGTCCAAGGGTAAAATGGACCATGAAGATCTCACAGTTCATGACCCTGAGACCAGAAGAACTAGATGGTGCCTAGTTACCAGTGTCAACCACTCAGAAAGAGATCAAAAGTGGAGATTGTGGATAGAGTGGGAGGGAAAATGTGGAATAAAATTCAGGAACACAAAAATGATCAGAATTACTGGTCAGATAAAGTCTGGTGGAATCCCTGAGACTATGGCCCTGAGTTACACTTCAGGCCTAGAAATGAATTCACTTTCATGGATTGGCCCTCAGCCCAACAATAGAAAGACCTACATAGAGAACACATACCCCAAGGTAATGTACTCATCTACTCTAAGGAGATGTATCACTTAGAGCAGTCATCCTTGAGATACCAGACGGGCAGCATTCACATAGAGGGAAAGCTAGATAGACAGGAATGCATAGTTAAGAAGGGCACAGGGAGGGGGTGGTCACAGGAATCGTAGGGGAGGAGAATTTTTTATGGTTGGGGATGGTAATCAGGGTGTGAAATCAGATGTGCATGAACTGTTGAATGTAAAACAAATTTGCACCCAAAGCACAATAAATCTAAAAAAAAAAAAAACAAGCAAACCTGCAATATCCGGGGATAGGGCACCAAGAAGAAGAAAAAAAAAAAAAAAAAAAAACGAGAGGGTGAATGTGAAATAGAATTTCAAATTCTCACAGAATCTAGACTTTCTGGAGTATTAAAGCTAGGTAATTTCAAATTGAACTATGACCTGAGATAATCTTTAAATATGAAACCTTAAGCCAAAAATAGCCCCTGAAGTCTTTTTTTAAACCAAACAATAGTCTGCTAACTAGTAAAAAAGAAAAAAAAACACAAAACAAACAAACTGATTTTATCTCATTGGTGGGGGTGGCAAATTGGAAAAGGAGAATGAGAATGACTGCACAGTTTGAAGAATGTAGTCAATGTTACCATATTGGAAACATAGAAATGTTTAAATTGGTATGTTTTGCTGCATTTCTGTGTTTTCAACAATTAAACCAAACAAATCTGTGGTTAAATTGGATCTACCAAGATAATCTGGAATAATCTCTTTATCTTAAAGTCAGCTGGTTAGCAAATTTGATTCCATCTGCAACCTTAACACTCCCTCCCCCCTTGCCATGTAATATAACATACTCACAGATTCTGGGGATTAAGGTATGAAGGGTGACTATTCTCCCTGCTGCATACTATGTTGTTGTTAATGGCTGTTGAGTCAATTCTAACTAGTGCCAACCCAAAGTATGCAGAGTATAATGTCTCTATAGGGTTCTCAAAGAGATCACTGTTCAGAATCAGAATGCCAGGCCTATTTTTCATGTGCCTCTTGGTGTATTTGAACTGAATTTTGAATTTTGGGGCTAGTAGAAGGCTGGTGGTTCAAACCCACCAGCCACTCCTCAGAAGGAAGATTGGACAATCTACTTTCTTAGAGACATCCCCTTGGAAACCTAAGAAGGGGTCACTATGAGTTGGAACTGACTTGAGGACAGTGAATTTTTTTTTTTTTTTTTTTTTAGTTGATGACTTAAATGTTTTCATCATCCAGGGACACTGTGGTAGTTAAGTTTGTGTGTCAACTTGGTTGGGCCTGGTTGAATAGCTGGGCAGCTGAATGTAGAATTCCCCATGATGAGACTGGTAATCAGCTATTGGTGGAATCTACTGTGAGCAGCTGAATAACTGCCTTAGGGATGTGGTCTGCTTCCTGTAAATAAGCAGCAGCTTTGGGAATGGTTTCTAGCTTATGGAATGCTTGAACCCTGCACATAGTCGTGTCGTTGCTCAGCAGCCTGCCATACTCTGTCGACCTTCGGACTTTCAGTGGACTTGAATGATAGTCTGCTGTGTGGTTTAGTAACATCAGGACTGTGCCTTTTTACTTGTCAACCTTGGGCTTGTCAGCCTCAGTAGCCAGCAGCTGTCTGAATGAAGAAAAGCCTCTAGCTTCAGTGGACCAGGAGCTGGAGGCAGAGCTGAAGCCCAAGGTTGAGGGGTTTTCACCAAGCCCCTAGAGCCTGGCACTTTGAACTAGAACTTAAAGCCTCCAAACTGTAAGAGAATAAACTTCTGTTTGTTAAACTCATCCCATTTGTGGTATATTTCTGTCAGAGTGGCACAGAGGTGACCAAAACAGACACCTATAGTAAAGATAAACAGATGAACAGATAAATGAGCTAAATACATGCATTTGTGTGTAGATATATTTACATACATACATAATTTCAAATTGACTAATGTGCATTGACAATAGCAAACAGGGTGTTAGCATAAGAGACCCAGTGAAAGTCCTTTGGGAAAGGTGATATCCTTGCTGACAGCTGAGCGATGATGCAGAGCCAGTGTTTCCTGGGCTGAGGCAGAGCCTACAACTTTACGGTAAATGAACTACAGAGAGCATTGGTTTGGGAATACAACACTTTCTAAACTGGTTATTTTTGGAAATCTACTTAGATTCCTTGTGCTCCATTTTCTTATCTCCAGGAAAATAGAATAATGATTCATAAGATTGCTTTCAGGGTTGAGTGATGTAGTATTTTACATACCATCTAGTGTCACTGCTGTTCCTCAATGCCTTATGCAACAGTTTCTGTAGACAGAAGGATCTCAGGATTTGTTGAATGAATGGATAGATCTTGATTTTTGGGTTTGTGCAACTGGGGTATTATTTTTGGAAATATTTTCAGATGTATTCCCAGACTCTTACTTTCTCTTTTGACCCTGGGGAATTCTCACCCAGTAAACAATGTGTTTTAATACTTTAGAATGAAAGAAGATGTGTATACTGACCTGCTAAATCAATAAACTAATTTCTTCAATTTGACTGTCAAAACAGCTTTTTTTTTGGTGTGTGTGGGGGGGCAGGGTGGGTGTTAGACCTAGATCAAGTTAATAAAAATTGTATTTAAAAATTTTGGGGGACAGATGAAAGCTTCAGTAAAAGCAAGAGTGAAAGAGAAAAATGGAAATATTTTTTGAGATCTTTTTATATATCTCTGCAGGAGAGAGATGTGATAGCATGCTTTAATAAACATGTACAGCCTTGAAAACCCTATAGGACAATTCTACTCTGTCCTATAGGGTTGCTATGATTTGGAATCACCTCAACAACAGTGGGGTTATCATACTAAGAATAAAACACTGAAGATGTAGATTAGTGTTCCTTCCTAAATGTGGAATGAACATCTAGAACCTGTTTTGGATGATACCTGAGTCCTGTTGCCTTAAGTGTAAGAGGACCATGTTGAGCAAGTAGGCTCTCCAAGTCAATTCTTTCAACTTGAGATGTGAGATGATTTTTCCCCCACCACTTGAAGTTTTTGCCTTAGCATGGTGAGAGGATTTTTAGGAAAATGGTGATTGACATTACATGTGATAAGAATATCAGGAATCATAATAGATTTTGCAGGATGTGGAGTCTACATTCCACTAGGGCAATGGTCCTCAAACATTAGTGTGCATTAGAATTCCCTTGAACAAGCTTCCTGCCTGTTAAAACACAGATCACTGGGACCCATACTTAGAGTTTCTTACTCTGTGCATGTCTACTTGGGTCACATGGGGCACAAGAATTTGCTTTCTAACAAGTGTTCAGGTGGTACTGGTGCCGGTGGTCTAGGACCACAGTGAGAGCTACTGGTCATGCATATCAGGACAAAAGTTGATCAGCAACTTTGGAAAATGGGAAATGAATAGCAGTGATTCTGTGGCAGCACTTCTTGATAACCTTAGCCTTTCTGTGCCATTCAAAGAACCCATGAAGATCTGTGGATTCAATTAGGGGTGCTGATAACACAACTGGGGATTGGGATAAGATGACCTTGCAGGCAGAGAGTTTGAGTCTGAATTCTAGAGGCAGGGACTTTAAGAATGGACACTGCTCATGTGAGGGAGTAGAAATCTAAGTGATGGGATATTTTAACTAAAGACACTGACCTTTAGCTAAGAAAAATGTTTTAATTTTTCAATATAGCCTAGGATTCTTGGTTAACACTATAATCTGTTTTACTTTATTAATTTCATTTTTTATTCACACTGATGAATGAGAGATTATATGAAGAGATAGATTAGAAATGAATTTCAAAACCAAAATATTTTCTCTGAGCATTATTTCAGTGTTGTGTGTAGAATGTTGTTGTTGTTATGTGCCATCGAGTCGGACCCAACTCATAGCAACACCTCCTTGGGTTTCCGAGGCAGTATCACTACGGAAGTAGATTGCTGAACCTAGCTTCTGAGGAGTGGCTGGTGGAATTGAACTTCCAGGCTTCTGGTTAGCAGTTAAGTGCCTTAGGCACTACCCTACCAGAGCTCCTGTGTAGAATGTTAGCCATAATTTATTATGAATTTTACAATCAAATGCCTTCACTTTTTGATAAAGCACAGGCAAACATCATTCTAGTAGTCTCTGCTTTTGGCCAAGAGGCATGTGACATCACCAATGATATTCCTCCTTCCATGTTGTCTTCTGAATCTGGCTTGAGCTTCTGATGCCGATGTATGGCTGAAATTTATCTTCAGAAAAATTTTGCTAACATGTGATATTGATGATAGTATTTTATAATTTCCACATTTCATTTGATTACTTTTCTTTGGAATGGGCAAAAAATGTTTAATATACTGTGGACTGCTAGAAGAATTAACAAATCAGTTGTAGAAGAAATGCTCCTAGAAATGATGGTGGTAAGACTTCTTGCTTACTTTAGACAAGGCTTCAGAAAGGACTAATCACTAGAAAAGAACTTCATGTTTGGTAAAGTAGAGGGTCAGCAAAATATGAGGAAAACATTCAATAAGATGGACTGACACATATCCTCAAGAATGGGCTCAAACATCCAAAGATCATGGATATGGCCTGTTGTTGTTGTTATGTGCTGTAGAGTCAGACCCAACTCATAGCGACCCCTCCTTGGGTTTCCGAGGCAGTATCACTATGGAAGTAGATTGCCCAACCTTCCTTCTGAGGAATGGCTGGTGGGTTTGAACCACTAACCTTCTGGTTAGCAGTCAAGTGCCTTAGGCACTACGCTACCAGAGCTCCCTGGATATGGCCTAGGACCAGGCAATGTTTCGTTCTGTTATACATAGGTGTGGTGGTTAAGTTTTTGTGTTAACTTGGCTGGGCCTGGTTGACTGGCTGGGCAGCTGAATATAGTTATTCCCCATGGTGAGACTGGTAAATAATTCCATGGTGGAATCCACTGAAGCAGCTGAGTAACTGCTTTAGGAATGTGGTCTGTTTCCTATATATAAGAAACAAATTTGTGAATGGTCTCTAGCTTATGGTACTCTTGAACCCTGCATGTAACCGTACCATTGTTCAGCAGCTTGCCATACTCTGCCAACCTTGGGACTTTCAATGTACTTGAATGAATGGTCTGACATGTGGTTTGGTAACATTGGGACTGTGCCTTTTTACTTGTCAATCCTGGGCTTGTCAGCCTCAGCAGCCAGCAGCTGAGTGAAGAAAAGCCTGTGGCTTCAGTGGGTTGAGAGCAGAAGGCAGAGCTGAAGCCCAAGGTTGAGGGACTTTCACCCAGCTCCTAGAGTCTGGCACTTTGAATTCAGACTTAAGGCCTCCAAATTGTAAGAGAATAAACTCCGGTGTCTTCAAGCCATCCAATTTGTGGTATATTCCTGTCAGAGCAGGACAATAGGGTAACCAGAACAATAGGGTTGCCATGAGTCAAGTCAATTGAATGGTAGCCAAAAACAGTGTGCAGAAATATAAGATCTCACAGTTTTTATTCACTTGTTAATTACTTGCTTCTGTCCATTAGAGTATAAGTTCTTTGAGGACAGGGCCTTTATCTGTCTTCCTTGTCTTAGTGATTTAACAATGATTGTACTTGTAGTTGTTGTTATGTGCTGTTGACTAGTCTCCAACTCATAGCGACCTTATGTACAACAGAATGAAACACTGCCTGGTCCTGTGCCAGCTCCAAAATCCTTGTTTACCTGAGCCCATCATTTTAGCTACTGTGTCAGTCCATCTTGTTGAGGGCCTTCCCCTTTTCCATTGACCCTCCACTTTACCAAGGCATGAAATCCCTCTCCAGGGAATGATCCCTTCTTTACAACCTGACCAAAGTAGGTGAGATGAAGTCTGGCCATTCTCACTTCCAAGGAGCATTCTGGCTGCACTTCTTCCAGGACAGATTTGTTCATTCTTTTAGCAGTCCACAGTACTTTCAGCATTCTTTGCCAACACCACAACTCAAAAAGATCAACTCTTCTTCAGTCTTCCTTATTCGATGTCCAGCTTTCATATGTATATGAGGTGATTGAAAATACCATGGCCTGTGTTAAGCGCATCTTAGTTTTCAAGGAGACATCTTTGCTCTTCAGCACTTGAAAGAGGTGTTTTGCAGCAGATTTGCCCAATGCAATACGTCTTTTGATGTCTTGACTGATGCTCCTATTATATTGGCATTGATTGTATAACCAAGTAATATGAAGTCTTTGACAACTTTAGTCTTTTCTCCATTCATTGTGATGCTGTTTATTAGTCCAATTGTGAGGATTTTTGTTTTCTTTATACTGAAGGGTAATCCATACTGCAGACTGTAGTGTTTAATCATCATCAGTAAATGCTCCAACTTATCCTTCACTTTCATCAAGTAACGTTGTGTCATCTGCGTATGTCAGGTTATTAATTAGCCTTCCTCAAATCCTGATGCCACATTCTTCTTTATATAGTCCAGCTTCTCAGATTATTAGTGCAGGATGCAAATTGAGTAAGTATGGTGAAAGGATATAATACTGACCTGCTCCCTTCCTGATTTTAAACCATGCAGTATCCCCTTGTTCTGTCTGAATGACAGCCTCCCGGTCTATGTAGAGGTTCCTCATGAGCACAATTAATTGTTCTATAATTAACATTCTTCTCAATGTTATCCACAATTTGTTATGATCAACACAATTGAATATCTTTGCATAACCAATAAAAAACAAGTAATCATCTTTCTGGTATTCTTTCCTTTGAGCCAAGATCCATCTGACATCAGCTATGATCTCCCTCATGCCATGTTACCGTCTGAATTCAGCTTGCATTTCTGGAAGTTGTCTGTCAATATACTGCTGCAAATGTGTTTTAATTATCTTCAGGAAGATTTTACTTGCATGTGATATGAATGATATTGTTCAATAATTTCCACAGTCTATAGGATCACCTTTCTTTGGAATGGGTACAAATATGGATCTCTTCCAGTCAGTTGGCCAGCTTGGCATAGCTGAATGAGTGCCTCCAACATGGTATGCATTTGTTGAAACATCTCAAGGAGTATTTCTTCAATTCCTGAAGCCTTGTTTTTGCCAATTCCTTCATTGAAGCTTCAACTTCTTCCTTCAATACCATTGGTTCTTGATCATATGTCACCTCTTGAGATGGATGATCATTGACCAATTCTTTTTGTTATAGTGACTCTGTGTATTCTATCCATCTTCTTTTGAGGTTTCGTGCATCATTCAACATATTGCCCATGTAATCTTTCAATATTGCAATTCGAGGCTTAAATTTTTTCCTCAGGTCTTTCAGCTTGAGAAATGCTGTGTGTGTTCTTTGTGTTCTTCCCTTCAGGTTTTCTAACTCCAGGTCTTTGCACATTTCATTATAATAATTAACTTTGTCTTCTCGAGCTGTACTTTGAAATCATCTGTTCAGCTCTTTTATCTTCTTCCATTTGCTTTAGTTACTCTCCATTCAAAGGCAAGTTTCAGAGTCTCTTCTGACATCCATTTTGGTCTTTTCTTCCTTTCATGTCTTTGTAATGACCTTTTGCTTTCTTCCTGGATGATGTTCTTGATGTCATCCCACATTTTCTCTGGTTTTTGATCACTGGTGTTCAATACATCAAATTTATTCTTTAGATAGTCTCTAGATTCAGGAGGGATATAATCAAGGTCACATTTTGACTCTTGTTGACTTGTCTTCAGCTTCAACTTGAACTTGAACTTATATATGAGCAGTTGGTGGTCTGTTCCACAATTAGCTCTTGGCCTTGTTTTGGCTGAAGATATTGAGTTTCTCCATTAACTCTTGCCAAAGAAGTAGTCCGTCTGATTCTTGTGTACTCCATCTGGCAAAGTCCATATGTATAGCCACCGTTTGTGTTGTTGAAAAAGGTATTTGCAATGAAGAAGTTGTAGGTTTTGGAAAATTCTGTCATGTGATCTCCAGCCTCATTTCTAACACTAAGGCCATATTTCCAACTACTGGTGATTCTTCTTTGTTTCCAACTTTTACATTTTAATCACCAATGATAATTGGTGATTAAACACATCTTGATTGCAGGTTCAGTCAATTTCAGACTACAGAAGTTGGTAAAAATCTTCAATTTCCTCATCTTCTTCTTCGGTGATTGGTGCATATATTTGAATAATAGTAATACTAGCTGGTCTTCCTCATAGGTATATGGAGATTATCCTATCACTGACAGCATTGTACTTCAGGATATATCTTGATACATTTGTGATGATGAAGGTCATGCCATTCTTCCTCAATTTGTCATTCCCAGCATAGTAGATCATATGGTTGTGTGATTCAAAATGGCCAACACCAGTCCATTTCAGCTCACTAATGCCTAGGATATCGATCTTTATGTGTTCCATTTAATTTCTGACAACTTCCAATTTTCCTAGATTCATACTTCATACATTCCATGTTCTGATTATTAATGGATGTTTGGAACTGTTTCTTCTCATCTTGAGATGTGCCACATCAGCAAATATGGGTCCCAATAGCCATGATTGGCACATAGTTAATGTTCAACAGATATTTGATAAACAAATAAATAAATAAAAGAAAAATCAAAGTGTAGTAGAAACGACCAACAATTAAATGAAGGGATGTAAAGAAGTAGTACACTATCATTAAATTGTTTTTTTAATATATTTAAAATTATATAGAAATGCTTTGTTATAATTTTAAGGATAAAACTCAGAATTCAATACATTTCCAATATGGAAAGGGAAACTAACCTGGGAAAAGCACATCAAATGTAAATAGTTACTTTAAGAAGTGGGTGCATGCATTCCGTTTATTTTCTTCTTTATGCCTTTTTGCTTTTACTAAATTCAGCTATTTAATGTTGGCACAGGTTCTTGGATAAAAAACGCTATGCAAGTGCACATGAATATTGGCCAATGTGCCCCATATTAAAGAATCATTATTATAAATGAAAGTTATTGCTTTAAGGAATGTAACCATGAGAACTGCAATGTTCAGAGCACAGAGAAAGTGGAAATGTAATTTAAAGGACCTAGAAAATCATGACTGTATAATGCAAGCTAATGTCAGTGATGGCAAATAATAGAGTTACAAGTGTTGTTCTTGTCAATTCAAGCTCTCCTGCTTCCTGCAACCCCTGGCATAGCCAGGATGTGTAAGGTGACAACAAAGGTCAATGTCCAGGGTAATTGAGAGAAAATTGTCTAATCAAAAGTCATAATATTTCTATATCAAACACAGCAGAGGCTTGCCCTTCTGAAGAGTGACAGGTTGGACGTTCTACTTCCGTAGTGATACTGCCTCAGAAACCCAAGGAGGGGTTGCTATGAGTTGGGTCTGACTAGATGGGACATAACAACAACAACAACATATCTGTATGCACATTCATATCTATAGTTGTACATATAACTATATTCATATCTATATTTTGTTGTTGTTGTTATGTGCCGTGGAGTCGAACCCGACTCATAGCGAACCCTCCTTGGGTTTCCGAGGCAGTATCGCTATGGAAGTAGATTGCCCCATCTTCCTTCCGAGGAGTGGCTGGTGGGTTTGAACCTCCAGCCTTCTGGTTAGCAGTCAAGTGCCTTAGGCACTACGCTACCAGAGATAGATACAAATAGACAGTATATGTTTAGGTAGATATGGATGCAGATAAGGATATAGATAGGGATAAAGAAAGCCCATGACTATCTTCTCCCTACTTCTCTATCCTCCTTTCCATTCTTTAATCCCTCATGATTTATATTTCAACTATTTTATTAATGCATCCTGCTGCTTCATATTCCTTTACTATTTTTATGCTGTTTCTTCTGCTTAGAAAACTCTTCTCTTCCTTTACCAGGCCAGTTTCTTCAAGAGTTAGCCCCAGATTCACATTTTCAGAAAAGCTTTCTTCTACAGATAGGCTAGTGCCCCTGCAATCCCATGGGACCCATGTTTTCCTCTGTCTTAGTGTTTATCACACTGGCAGATGATTTTCTTTGTGATTATGACAGAAGTGGGAGGGAGACAAAAGAGCTTAGTAATGTATTTCTAAATCTGGGATCCACATTTTGTGTAGGAGATCATTTGTTTATATGTAAACACAGCCAAGAGCTTTAAGTGCCCACAGGTGAATTTTGTTCATAATTGAATTGGTGCCAAGTAATGCTTCTCGACTATCAGAACTAATGGGAAAAGTAAAACCTATGGCCATTGTGGTAGTTCAGTTTGTGTGTCAACTTGGCTGGGCCGGGCTGAGTGGCTAGGCAGCTGGATGTAGTATTCCCCATGATGAGATTGGTGATCAACTCCATGGTGAAATCTACTGTGAGTGGCTGAGTAGCTGCCTTAGGGAATGTGGTCTATTTCCCATATGTAAGCAGAAGCCTTGGGAAATGGTGCCTAGATTATGGTAAGCTTGGACCTTGCATGTCGCCGTGTCATTGTTCAGCAGCCTGCCATGCTCTGCCGAACTTGGGACTTATAATGGACTTGAGTTAATGGCTGCCATGTGGTTTGGTAACATTGGGACTGTGCCATTTTATTTGTTGACCTTGGGCTTGTTAGCTTCAGCAGCCAGTAGCTGCCTGATTGAAGACATGCCTCTAGCTTCAGTGGGCTGGGAGCAAGAGGCAGAGCTGAACCCCAAGGTCAAGGGGCTTTCACACAGCCCCTAGAGCCTGGCACTTTGGACTCAGACTTAAAGCCTCCAAACTGTGAGAGAATAAACACATGTCTGGTAAGGCCATCCTGTTTGTGGTATATTCTTGTCAGAGTGGTACTAGGTAACCAAAACAGCCATCAAGTGGATTCCAACTCATAGTGACACTATAGGACAGAGTAGAGCTGCCCCATAGGGTTTCCAAGGCTGTAATCTTTATGGAAGCAAAATGCCTAATCTTTCTCCCACAGAGCAGCTGGTGGGTTCCAATTGGCAACTTTTCAGTTCACAAATGAGTGCTTAACCACTGCACCACCAGAGCCGCTTTGGGAAGAGTAATGGGGTGAATTAATTCATAAATGATGTACTTTCATCTAGCAAAGGCCAGATGGCACCGTGGCACATTGCACTAATGAAATTTCACAGTAACTCGAGTGGAGAGAAATAGTAGGAGACCAGAGTCATTGAAGGCATGCTGCTCTCAGGCTCTCCCCGACACCAAGAACACTCAAGTTCTTCCTTCATGACGGATTGTTGGCAAAACTATATCCTGTTCTCCATTCACATACCATTTTAAAGTTTGTTTTGTGGTTTGTATGTAGTTTATAGATGTGTTCCTTATTATATTTGCCTGAATGCTAAAGGAATTTATAATTATTTATCGTTTGCTTCTTTATTTTTGTCATGGTGAGTTGTTGTTACGTGCCGTCGAGTCAAACCCGACTCATAGTGACCCCTCCTTGGGTTTCCGAGGCAGTATCACTACAGAAGTAGGATTGCCCAACCTTCCTTCCGAGGAGTGGCTGGTGGGTTTGAACCACCAGCCCTCTGGTTAGCAGGCAAGTGTCTTAGCCACTATGCTACCAGAGCTCCCAATCTCATGGTGAGTAGAGATATGTATATAAACAAAAAACTTGAGTTTCAATATGGCGTTAATTAGGCCTTTTTGAAATTTTCCCATCAGACTTAACAGAAGCTCAGGGCCTTTTCAGTAATGAAATGTTAATAATGTAATGGATGGTTAATCTTACAATAAAAAGAGTTAAGATTTGAGTAGGCTGTGGGAGTCTTCTCACCTTCTTCTGATAAGAGAATAGTTTGAGAAAGACAGGCTCATTGTTAAGCAGGTTACTTTGTAGTCTCCCCACTTAGGTTCAAATTACCCTTCTCTACTTGCTCTCTGGGTGACTTTGGGAAATTTTCTTAAGCATTTTAAGCCTCAGTGTCCTCATTTTTAAAATGAAGGTACTATTAGTACCTATTTCATATAATTGTTATAAGAATTAAATGAGATAACTCATGTAAAATGTGCGTGATACCAAGTATCACATCTTTGGTAGGCACAGCTCCTGATACTGTGAGAATGATCAAACACAGAGAGGAAATAGTGATCTCTGACTGTCCTGTCTATTGTCTCTCCTAACAGCAGTCATCACCTATCCATGCAGCTATGCAATGTCACTTACCGATACAATGAACTGTGCCCTTACCAGCCAAGTACCAGAAAAATATTTAGCACACATTGGCACCAGATAGAACTCAAACATAAATGGTTGCATGGTGTTGCTTGCAGCTTAAAAATTACTGTTGATATGGAAATAGCAGACAAATATATATGCCCACTGCCATTGAGTCGATTCTGATTCATAGTGACTCCCATTGGGTTTCTGTAGCAGTAAATCTTCATGGAAGTAGATTGCCCAGACTTGGCTCTCTCTCTCTCTCTCTCTCTCT
>NW_006921702.1:2406866-2434227 GCF_000298275.1 Orycteropus afer afer | reverse complement strand
TTTTTTTTTTTTTTTTTAATTTGGTTTTGGTTTTACACTGGTGAAAATTCCAGGTTTTTTAGGGTTTTTGTTTTTGGTACTGCTCTGATTCAAAGCCCTGCTGTAAATCCTGTTAGGTGCCTTTGAGTTTGTTCTGACTCATAGAAACTCTATGTAAAACTGAAGAAAACACCACTTGGTCCTGCACCATCCTCATAATTGTTGCCATACTTGAGTCCATTTTCACAACCACTGTGTCAGTCTATCTTCTTGATTATTTTCATTGACTTTCTTCTTTACCAATCATGTTATCCTTCTCCGGGGTTTTATCCCTTCTGACAATGTGACTAAAGCAGGTGAGGCAAAGTCTGGCCATTCTCATCTCTAAGAATCATTCTGGCTGTACTTCCTCTAAAATATATTTATTAATTCTTCTGTCAGTCCATGGTACATTCCATATTCTTTGCCAACACTACCAACTCAAATGCCTCACTTCTTCTGTGGTCTTCTTTATTCATTGTCCAGCTGTCACATGCACATGTTGTTGTTAGATGCCAAAGAGTCAGCTTCAACTCATAGCTCTGTGTACAACAGAATGGAACATGGTGCAGTTGTGCATCATCCTCACAATCCTTGCTATGAATGAGCTCATCATCGCAGCCACTGTGTCAATCCATCTTTTTGAGGATTTTTTGTTGACTCTCTACCAAGCATGATATCTTTCTCCAGGTTAATGGTCCCTTCTGACAACAGGTAAAAAGAAGTCTGGCCATTCTTACTTCAAAGGACTATTCCCACTGCATTTCTTCATTTTTCTGGCAGTCTGTGGTATTTTCAGTATTCTTCAGCAACACCATAATTCAAAGGCATCAACTATACTTATTCATAATTCATTGACCAGCTGTTACATGCATGAGGTGAATGAAAAACAAAACAAAACAAACAAACAAACAAACACGGCTTTAATTAAGGGCAGCTTAGTCTTCAAGGTGACATCTTTGCTCTTTAACACTTTAAAAAGGCCCTTTGGAGCAGATTGGCCCAATGTACTACATTATTTGATTTCTTGACTACTGTTTCTATGGGTAATGATTGTGAATACAAATAAAATGAAATTCTTGACAACTTCAATATGTTATGACTTTGCTTCTTGGTACAATTGTGAGGATTTTTTATTTTCTTATTTTGAGATGTAACCCATACTGAAGGCCGTAATCACTGATTGTCATCAGTAAGAACTTTAAATATTCTTCACATTCAGCAAGCAACATTGTGTCATCTGCCATCTCAGGTTGTTAATGAGTCTTCCTCTAATGTTGATGTTGTGTTCTTCTTTATATAAGCCAAATTCCCTGATTATTTACTCAGAACCCAGCTAAAATAATTATAGTGAAAGGATACAGCACTGATGCACAACTTTCTTGATTTTAAAACATGCATTTTCTCCTTGTTCTGTATGAACAGCTGCCTCTTGGTCTATGTACAGATTCCTCATAAGCAAAATTTAGTGTTCTGGAATTCCCATTCTTTGCAATGTCATCCATAATTCATTGTGATTGACACAGTCAAATGTCTTTGCATAGTCAAGAAAACACAGGTAAACATATTTCTAGTATTCTTTGCTTTCAACCAAAGTCCATCTAACATTAGCAATGAAGCATTGATATCCCTCATTTTACATCTTCTTCTGAATAAAGCTTGAATTTCTGGTAGGTCCCTGTCAAAATTCTGCTGCAAACATTTTTGAACTGTTTCAGCAAAACTTTACTTGCATGTGTGTGTTAGACTGGGTTCTCTATAGAAACTAAAAACAGCAAAACTTAAACATATATATACACACACAGAGAGAGAGAGAGAGAGAGAGAGAGAGAGAGAGAGAGATTTATCTTAGGAAAATGGCTCACAAATGTATAGAAGCCGGCAAGTCTAAAATCCCTGGAGGAAACGTCAGGCTGGAGGCATCCTTAGCTTCTGCAACTGCAGGGGGCTAAGAAACTCAAAGCTGGCAGGCAGTACACTGGCTATTGACTCTAACAAAAGACAAATCCAAGATCTCCAGGCCGAGCAGTGGGCTACTCACTCACAGAACATTGTAAGCAGCACACCAGAGTCCCGATCCACAGAAGAATGTCTCTCTTCCTCAGTCACACTTTCTATTTCACCACTTGGGGCTCACTTAGACTTGACCTTTGTTATGGGCCTAGCCGCCGTAATAGGTGCTTGAGGCAGTTCCTGAGAGCATTAAGGAATGTCTTCCATGGCCTCTGCTTCACACAATAACCCTGCAGGAACAGTTTGGCTAGTCCCCTCAAACTGAGGGGGAAGGGATAATGGTTTTACAGGAATCCATTCAAATGGGAGGGATTCAATAGAATTTACAGGCTCCATATCCTGACCTTCCTGGTCATCTGTCCATATGTCCCCATTCCAGGTTGCAGGATCCCATTTTTTTCCAATCAATGCCCTCACTTAAACAGCAGACACCATTCTGGGTTGGCAATTTAGCTGGCATTGTAATTCAGCCACTCTTACAATAAGACTCTGGATTTGGGTTTCAGCTATGTCAGCTCTGTTAGTAGAAGCCATAAGCCTTTCTTTCAGAGCACAGCTGGAAGCACTGAGGTCGTTTATGCAGTACTTAAGCCGAGACTCAGCAGCTTTGAGCCCATCTCGATCTTTCACCAATTTATCCAGTGTAAGTAGGACCAACCAACCAGCTTCCTTATACTCCTCATTCTGACAAAATTGCAGAAAAGTATCAAATATCCGATCACCCAGAGTGTCACTTCTCATAAGTACTTGATCTATTGGTGGTGCTATTTCGCATATTAATTTTGCCGCCTCAAGCCACAGATTAGTAAGGCTCTCTTTACTAGCAGATGCAGAGTTGCTAGTGTCATCAAAATTAATCAAACTGGAGAACTAATCTAGGAAGCCCATCCTTATGATTTTGTCTCTCTAGAACCACTCCCAGTACCCAATGTATTAGACTGGGTTCTCTAGAGAAACAAAAACCAGCAAAGCTTATATATATATATAGAGAGAGAGAGAGAGAGAGAGAGAGAGAGAGAGAGAGAGAGAGAGAGAGAGAGAGAGAGAGAGAGAGAGAGAGAGAGAGAGAGAGAGAGAGAGATATTTATCTTAGGAAAATGGCTCACAAGCATATAGAAGCCGGCAAGTCCAAAGTCCCTGGAGGAAACGTCGGGCTGGAGGCAGCCTTAGCTTCTGCAACCGCAGGGGGCTGAGAATCTCAAGGCTGGCAGGCAGTACACTGGTTATTGACTCCAACAAAAGATGAATCCAAGATCTCCAGGCTGAGCGTGGGCTGCTCACTCACCAAACGTTGTAGGCAGCACACCAGAGTCCCGATCCACAGAAGAATGTATCTCTTCCCAGGAAGTCCCTGGATATCCTGGAAGTAGGCAACACCCCTAGGGAAACTCCCCTTGGGCAGATTGGCCACTCAGAACACAGTCATATAATCCCATCATGAGAACAACCACACAGAACTGGGGTCCAGCCAAGTTGACACACAGCTCCAACTATCATAATGTGATATTAATTTTATGGTTCAATAATTTTTACATTCTGTTAGATCACCTTTCTTTGGAGTGGGTACAAATATGGATCTTTTACAGTCAGTAGACAAGGTAACTGTCTTACAAATTTCTTGGCATAAATGAGTGAGCCCTCCAGCGCAGCATCAGTTTATTGAAACATCTCAATTCCTGGTTGTTGTTGGTGACGTTATGTTCTGTAAAATCGGACCTGACTCACAGAGACCTCTCCTTGGGTTTCTGAGGCAGTATCACTGTGAAAGTAGATTGCCCAACCTTCCTCCTGAGGAGTGGCTGGTGGGTTTGAACTGCCAGCCTTCTCGTTAGCGGTCAAGTCTCTTAGGCACTATGTTACCAGAGCTCCCTCAATTCCTGGAGCTTTGTGTTTTGTCAATTTCTTCAGTGCACCTTGGACTTCTTCCTTCAATACCATTGGTTCTTGCTACTTCCTGAAATGGTTGACCATCAACCAATTCTCTTTGGTACAGTGACTCATGTATTCCTTCTATCTTCTTTTGATGCTTCCTCTGTCATTCAATATTTTGCTCATAGAATTCTTGAATATTGCAACTCAAGGGTTGTTTTATTTTCCTTCAGTTCTTTCAGCTTAAGAAATGGCAAGAATGATCTCCCCTGCCAATTTTTTAACTCCAGGTCTTTGCAGATTTCATTATAATACTTTATTTGTCTTCTTGAGCTGCCCTTTGAAATTTGTTCAACTCATTTTCTTCATCATTTCTTCATTTTTCTTTAACTACTCTTGAATGGAGATTCAAGAACAAGTTTCAGGTTTGTTCTGACATCCATTTTTATCTTTTCTTTCTTTCCTGTTTAATGACCTTTTGCTTCCTTCCTGTATGATGTCCTTGATGTCATCCCACAACTCATTTTGTCTTTGGTCATTGGTGTACAGTAAGTCAAATCTGTTTGTGAGACCATCTCTACATTCAGGTGGGGTATATTCAAGGTTATATTTTGGTTATAATGGATTTGTTTTAGTTGTCTTCAGATTCAACTTAAACTTGTATATGAGCAGTTGATAATCTGTCCCACAGTTGGCCTTTTGCCTTCTTCTCATTGATGATATTGAACTTTTCAGTTGTCTTTTTCCACAGATGTACTCAATTTGATTCCTGATTATTTTAGCTGGTGAGGTTCAAGTGTATAGTCACCATTTATGGTGATGAAAACAAGGATCTGTAAAGAATAAATCATAGTTTTTGCCAGATTATGTCATACGATCTCTTGTGTAATTTCTATCACCACAGTTATATTTTCCAATTACCAGTCCTTCTGTTTCTAAATTTCACATTCCAGCCACCAGTAATTACCAATACATCTTGATGGTATGTTTGGTCAATTTCAGATTCCAGAAGTTGGTAAAAATTTTCAGTTTCATCTTTGGCTTTAGCGTTTGATGTGGAAATTTGACAGTAGTCTTAACTGGTCTTCCTTGTAGATGTATGGATATTATCTTATCACTGACAACATTGTACTTCACTACAGATCTTCAAATATTCTTCTGACAATTATCACAACAACATTTCTGCTCAATTTGTCATCCCTGTTATAGTAGTTCATGATTGTCTGATTCAAAATGATCAAAACCTGTCCATCTCAGCTTACTAATGCCTAGGATATCCATCGTTATGCGTTCCATTTCATTTTTTACAATGTCACATTTTCCGAGATTCATACTTTGTACACTCTACATTCTTATTATTAATGGATGTTTGTAGCTGTTTCTTCTCATTTTGACTTGTGTCACATCAGCAATCGAAGATCCAGAGAACTTTACTCCATCCATGTCATTAACATTGACTTTTCTTTGAGGAGACAGCTCTTCCCCAGTTGTATTTTGAGCACCTTTCAACCTGAAGGACTCATCTTCCAGCACTATATAAGACAATGTTTCCCTGTTATTCATAAGGTTTACAGTGACCAATTTTTTCTTAAGTGGACTTGGCCAGACCTTCTTCCTAATCTAACTTAATCTGGAAGTTCCACTGAAACTTGTCCACCATGAGTGACCCTACTGATAATTTAAATACTGATAACATGGGTTTCAGCATCACAGCATAATTCCCACCACCATAGTAGGATAAATTGATAGATGAGTGGTGGCTCTATATCCTAGTTTGACTTAATCATATTATCCACAACCAACAATTCAAAGCATAAATTTTGTCTTACTCCTGTTGCCCCACTTGTAGACAGCTTGTTTGCCATGTGTACCAGGGCCTCAGCATGCCTAGTTACTGGGAGCCTTGCAGTCTTGGCTTGC
Organism: Orycteropus afer afer; assembly: GCF_000298275.1. Lineage (NCBI taxonomy): Eukaryota > Metazoa > Chordata > Mammalia > Tubulidentata > Orycteropodidae > Orycteropus > Orycteropus afer. The sequence goes on along the minus strand of NW_006921702.1, from coordinate 2,428,407 downwards.
TTTCCTCTGTCCTCTCCAAAGAGAGTTTCCTTAATTTTATCCTAATTCAATACGTACATTTTCCAGATGATGAAACTTTCTCAACAAGATACTTATTTTCTGGTGCCTGAATCCCCTTCCCTCTGTGCCTCTTGTCATTTGAATGATGTTTAATGTTGTCCATATATAAATGCTCTATCTGTCTCATCAATGGGAAATGTGTAAGTTTGATTAGATATCTAAAGATATCCTCATTCTATGGAGCAAGTGTAGGGCCAGACTCTAATATCTCTGTCTCTTTACCTGCCTAGGCTCTCTTTAGTTGATAAGAGTAGTCACAAATTATAGGGAATTTACTATTGTGTACCATCAGTCAATTCTGACTCATGACCATGTTGGACAGAGTAGGAGTGCTCCATAGAGTTTACTATGCTATCTGGGAGCAGATTACTGGATCTTTTCTCCTCTGGAGTTGTTTTTGTGTTGAAACCAATGGCCTTTTGGTTAACCACCTAGTACTTAACCATTTCACCACCAGAGCTCCTTTACAGAAGATTACAGGCTCATGCAGTATAAAATGCTACTACAACTTCTTTTGTGACAGGATTATTAGCATGGCCAATCAACAGAAATGTCAACAAAGATATAACCAGATATTTTAAAATTTAAACCATTTGTGTCCAATAAACCCATGACAGATGTTCAATACCATTAATGAAAAGAGAAACATAAATACAAATAATACAAAGCATTAATTTTATATGCACTAAGGAGGCATATTAAAATGCCTATAGATATCAATTCCAGAGATGATGTAGAACCACAGGGTCTCTTACTGATAGCTGGAAAATGGAACACTATTGTGACGTTTCTGTGAAACAAGTGGACATCATTTCCTAAAAAAAGACATTTGCTTATCTTGTGACCTAGAAATTCAACTCCTTGGAATATGTACTAGGGTGAATCACATGAGAACTGTGCAAGAAAGCTCATAGCAGCAGTATTCAAAAAAACAAAATATAGAAACAATCAACGCACATCGATCAGAAAGAGGACTAATCAGCTGTTATGTATTCCCACAAACAGATTTCAGTGACTTTCAAAACTGTGGATGGGTCGTAACAGCATCACAGTAAGTGAACTATTCTCAAAGATTTCACAAGGCATGATATCAGATATATAAAGTTTTAATTTACATATATATGTACACATGTATGTTATGTGTGTATATACACACACAATTTTTTGGAGTACTCAAAAATGAAATCAAAATGCCTAAATATGAGGAAACCAAGGAGGATGATGGACATGGGTTTCAGAATACTGATTACATTGGAAAGGAAGAAGAGAACAAAGAGAAGTCACCATTATACGGTCATTATAAGTTGCTGTCAAGATGTCAATGTCCTAATTTCCTTTGAGGTAATGGGTTTTTATTAATTACAATTGAGTGGGCTCTAACTTTTGGTGACCTTATGTATAACAGAAAAAAAGTGTTGCCTAGTCCTGTGCTGTCTTCATATTCACTGGTATTTTAAATCTATTGTTATCACTCGTGTTCTATTTATCTTATTGAAGGTTATCCACGTTTTTGCTTTCAATGGAATGTTCTTTTCTAGCAATTGGTATTTCTGGATGATATGTACAAAGTAAGAGGGCTGATAGGTACACTGATTCTTAGGTCATGATTAAAATAAAATGTTTCTGTCAAAACAATAGAAGTTCTCTTAATGTCAGTTGTAAATGTATATGAAAATTTTAAAAATAGTAAGACTAATATTTATTTAATATATTGTAATTACAGTGTTATATATTTCTTAGTAAAGAAATCATCAAGAATAGTTTGGACAATGATTGCCTTCTTCTGCTCACAAAACTTAAGATATGGAGCAGTCATTTTTCCTTTTCTTTTTTAATTTTTATTGTGATTTGGGTGAAAGTTTACAGAGCAAATTCATTTCCATACAGCAGTTCACACACACTGTCTCATGATATTGATTGCAATTTTCCACAATGCAGCAGCTCTCTTCCTGCTTCCTCCCTATAGTCACCTCTTTCCTGTGTCCTTCCCTCCCATGCATTACTGCCACACCCCCTCAGCCATCCACCTGTGCATACACAGCTCTTCTATTCTCCCATGATTGATGTCTCCAAGGAGTGTATCTATCTAATATAAATGTTCAGCTCATATGCCTGTCTGTTGTTTGACTGGAAGCCACAAGAGTGGGTTCAATTCCACACATGAAGAGCAGCTAGGGACCATAGTCTCAGGAGTTCCAGCAGGCTCTATCAGACCAGCGAACCTGGTCCCCTCCCCCTTTTTTTATGATTTTGAGTTTTGTTCCACATTGTTCTCCCACTCTATCCAGACTCTCCTACAGATATCGCCTTCTGAGTGGTTGACAGTGGTAGTCGGGCACTATCTAGTGCTTCTGGTCTCATAATCATATAGGCTAAGAATCACATGGTGTACCAGTCCCTTGGACTAATAGTTTCCATGGGCCTTAGGTTTTCTTCATTCTTCTTTGCTCTGGATGAGGAAAGACCCATCATTGCATCTAAATGGACACTTGCAAGCTTTTAAGATCCCAGTCACTACTCACCAAAATAGGATGTAAAACAATGCTTTTATGTAGTATGTAATGCCAATTGAGCTTGATGTCCCCTGGGAACATGGTCCCCAGTCCACAGGTCCAACTTCTCACTCCCTCCAGGTAGCTGACTATGGCCAGAAGGTGATTAAAATCTTGTCCCTTGTCATTTCTACTATGTACCTGGAAATTCTAACAGAACATACCAATGCATTTGTAGAAACATCGTCTGCCAACACTATGGATGGTTATGGGCACACTCCCCTCTGCATAGACATACGTAATCATTCAGCTTGTCCACCCATCTATCCACCTGTATATCAATATTTGCCATCATTGACAATGCAGTACTGTATGTGCAAAAGGGTTCATCTTTGTTGCCTGCACCTCCCATGGACCTCCCTATGTCTTCCTCTTCTTCAATGCCACCGTGTTGATCACTCACATTTGATACATTGCCCTTGCCTTGACAAAAATCAATATTTATCTTTACCTGTCTAGTTATGTTCCCTCCCCTCCCCTCACATCCCTGGTAACCAACAAAGAAAATTTTGTTCCATGTATGACCCATTCCTTGACTTTTTACAATAATGGACTAACACAATATTTGTCCTTCTGTGATTGATTTATTTCACTCAGCATAATGTCCTCTAAGTTCACCCATGTTATGAGGTGTTTTGCAGATTCTATGTTATTCATTAAGGTTGCATAGTATTCCATTGTGTGTATGTACCATAGTTTGGTTGATGGGCACCTAGGTTGTTTCCATATTTTAACTATTATAAATACTGCTCTGATGAACATAGGTGTGCATATCTGTTTTTGTTCTGGCTCTCACTTCTTTAGGATATATACCTAGAAATGGAATTGTTGGGTCAAATAATATCTCTAATACAACTTTTAAAGAATCACCATACTGCTTTCCACAGTGGTTATATCATTTTACAATCCCACCAGCAGTGTATTACAGTCTCAATCTCTCTACATCCTCGCCAGCATGTTTAATTTTCTGTCTTGTTGAAATTTGCTACTAGTGCTGGAGCAAGATGGTATCTCATTATTCTTTGGATTTGCATCTTTCCAATGGCTAATGGTCATGGACATTTCTTCATGTGGTTGTTGGCAGCCTAAGTATCCTCTTTGGTGAAGTGTCTATTCATGTCTTCTGCCTATTTTTAATTGAATTGTATTTTTATTGTTGAGGTGTTGGAATTTTCTATACACTTTAGAGATAAGTCCATCGTCAAATATGTTACTGTCAAATATTTTTCCTGATCTTTAGGTTCTATTTTTACTCCTTTGGAGAAGTCTTTAGAAACACATAAAAGTTTAATTTTTAGAAAGTCTCATTCATCTAGTTTCTCTTTTTCTGTTTGTGCATTTTAGGTTATGTTTGAGAGTCTATTTATTCCATATATTAGGGCAGCTAAATCTGTCCCTAGTTTTTCCTTGAGGAATTCTATAGTTTTAAGTTTCACATTTAAGTCTTTGATCCATCTAGAGTTACTTTTTGTGTATGGTGTGAGGTACAGATCTTGTTTCATTTTTCTGCAAATGGATATCCAGTTCTTCCAGCACCATTTATTAAACATTCTCTTCCCCATTTAATGGATTTCAGCACTTTGTCAAAGATCAACTGAACATAGGTTATGGATCCATTTTTGGGTTCTCAATTCTACTCCATTGTCTATGTGTCTGTAATTGTTCCAACACCAAGCAGTTTTGACTACTGTGGCTGTTTAGTAAGTTTTGAGATCTGGGAGTGTGAGATCTCCTAATTTGTTCTTCTTCTTCAACAGTGCATTGCTTATCTGAGGTCTCTTTTCTTTCCGTATAAATTTAGTGATTGTTTTTTCCATATCCTTAAAGAATGTTGATGGGATCTGGGTTGGGATTGCATTGAACATATAAATTACTTTGGGTAGAACTGACATTTTCACAATGTTCAATCTTCCTATCCATGACCATGGTATGTTCTTCCATTTATGTAGATATCTTATGGTTTCTTGAAGTAGTCTTTTGTCATTTCCTTTGTGAAGATCTTTTGTGTCCCTGGTAAGATTTCTTCCTAAGTATTTTTTATTTATTTATTTATTTTGGTAGCTATTGTAAATGGTATTGATTTCCTTATTTCTTTTTCAGCAGCCTCTTTACTAGTGTCAAAGAATACAACTGATTTTTATATATTTATCTTTTATCCAGCCACTATGCTAAATGTCTCAGCCAGTTCTGTTAGTTTTCTTTTCTTTCTTTCTTTTTTTTTTTACTGAGTTTCTTGGGTTTTCTGTATATAGGATTATATCATCAGCAATTAAGGATCGTTTGACTTCTTCCTTACCAATCTGGATGCCTTTAATTTCCCTTTCTTGTCTTATTGCCCTGGCTTAGACTTCCAATACAATGTTGAATAGAGGGGGCAATAGAGAACTTGTCTGGTTCTTGTTTGCAAGGGTAATAATTTCAGTCTCTCTCTACTGAGAATAATGTTGGCTGTTGGTTTTGCATATATGCCCTTTATTATGTTGAGGAATGTCCCTTCTATTTTTATTTTGCTAAGAGTTTTGATCAGGAATGCATGTTGGATTTTATGAAATCCTTTTTCTGCATCGATTGATATGATCATGTGGTTCTTTTCCTTTATATGGTGGATGACGTTCATTGTTTTTCTAATGTTGAGCCAGGAGCTCTGGTGGCGTAGTGCCTGAGGTACTTGACTGCTAACCAGAAGGCTAGCAGTTCAAACCCACCAGCCACTCCTTGGAAGGAAGATGGGGCAATCTACTTCCATAGTGAAACTACCTCAGAAACCCAAGGAGGGGTCACTATGAGTTGGGGCCGACTCGATGGCACATAACAACAACAACAGTGTTGAGCCATCCTTGAATATATGATATGAACCCCACTTGTTCATAATGTATTATTATTATTATTATTTTATATGTCATTGGAGTCTATTGGCTAGGATTTTGTTGAAGATTTTTCCATCTATATTCATAGGGATATTTGATTGTAGTTTCCCTTTTGAGTGATGTCTTTGCCTGGTTTTGGTATCAAGGTTATTCTTGCTTCATAAAAAGAATTTGGGAGGATTCCATTCTTTTCTATGTTTTGGAATAATTTGAGTAGAATTAGTGTCAGTTCTTTTCTGAAAGTTTGGTAGAATATTCCAGTGAAACCATCTGGACCAGGACTTCTTTTTGTTGGTAATTTTTTTTTATGACCTGTTCAATTTCTTCTTTTGTTATGAGTCTGTTCAACTTTTCCACATCAGTCTGTGTTAGTTTAGGTAAGTAGTGTGTTTCTAGAAATAAGTCTGTTTCTTCTAGATTTTCAAATTTGTTGGAGTACAGTTTTTCATAATATCCTGATATTATCTTTTTTATTTCCGTTTGTTCTGTTGTAATGTCACCCAATCCACCATTCCTTATTTGTATTTGTTATTTATTATTTGTTTTTGTTATTTGTATTTTCTCCTTTGTTAACTTTTCCAGTGGTTTGTCAATTTTATTAATCTTTTCAAAAACCAACTTCTGGTCTTGTTGATTTTTTCTATTGTCTTTCTATTTCATTGATTTCTACTTGAATCTTTATTAATTCCTTTCTTCTGGCAACTGTAGGCTTTTCTTGCTGCTGTTTTTCTAATTTGTGGAGATGTTGGTTTCAAGTGTTGATTCCGGCTCTTTCTTCTTTTTTTGATGTGTATATTTATTGCTATAAATTAGCCTCTGATCACTGCTTTTGCTGTGTCCCAAAGATTTTGGTGTGCTGTGTTTTGTCATTTGACTCAAGGAATTTGTTAAAGTCATTTTTTATTTCTTCTATTATCCAGTCATTCTTAAGGAGGGTATTATTCATTTTCCATGTGTTTGCTCTTTTTTCCATTGATCTTCTTATTGTTGATTTCTAATTTTATATCACTGTGATCTGAGAAGATGTTTTGTAGTATTTCATTGTTTTTAACTTTATTAATGCTTGCTTTATGGCCCAATATAAGGTCTATTATAGATACTGTTCCATGTGCACTGGAAAAGAATGTATATTGTGCTGTTGTTGGGTGAAGTGCTCTTTAGATGGCTATGAGTTCAAGTTGGTGCATTTTATTTTTTAGGTCTTCTGCATCTTTGTTTCCAGTTGTTCTATTTTTTGTAGAAAGTGGTGTATTGCAGGCTCCTACTATACAGTGCCTAAAGCACTTGACTCCTAACCAGAAGGCTGGCAGTTCAAACCCACCAGCCACTCCTCGGAAGGAAGATAGGGGCAATCTACTTCCATAGTGATACTGCCTTGGAAACCCAAGGAGGCGTCGCTATGAGTCGGATCTGACTCAACAGCACATAACAGCAACAACAACAACTATGGCTGTGGATCTATCTATTTGTTTTTCAATTCTATTAAAGTCTAATTTAAGTATTTTGGGGGTCTTTCATTGTGTGCATAGATATTTATTACAGTTGTATCTTCTTGTTCAACTGATCCTTTAGCCATTATATAATATCCTTCCCTGTCACTTATGGTGTTCTTTTGTCTTAAAGTCAGTTTTATCAGGAATTACTTTTGCTACTCCTGCTCTTTTTTGGTTCACATTAGCTTAATATATCTTTTTCCAATCTTTAATTTTTAGTCTATTTCTGTTTTTCTCTCTGAGGTGTGTCTTTTGTAGACAGCATATTGATGAGTTATTATTTTTTTTTATCCACTGTGCAACTCTGTCTCTTGAGTAGTGCATTTAATCCATTGACATTCAGTGTAATTATTAACAAGTATGAATTGGTTGCTGTCATTTTATTATGTGTTTTTTCATGGTGTTCCTGGTTACTTTGTTCCATATAATTTTCTGTGTTGAGCTCAATTTGTTTATGAATCATGTTATCATTTCCTTCATTGCTGTTGTTTTAGTATTTCCTAAATATTTGTGCTTGTCCTCTTTTTTATTGTGATGTGAGGGTTTATCATTTTTCTTTGAGGTTACCCTGTGATTTAGAATTTTCTCCCTAAGTTTGAAGCCGTCCATTCTATCTTGCAACTGTCTTCACTTCCTCACCATTTAGAAGTTCTGTAACTACACTATATTTTCCCTCTTTTTGTTTTGTAGTTTTCCTCATTTGTCAATTGATGTGTCTGGTTCCCTGTTTACAATCTTGTAAGCTCATGTTACTTTGGATGCTTCCATAGCTATGTTGGTCTGGTTTATGCCATCATGTACTATTAACATTTGGTTATTGTTTGCTATTATTGGTTCTCTGTTCAAAGGACTCCTTTTAGTATCCCTTTCAAGGTTGGTCTGGTTTTAACAAATTCCCTTAATTTCATCTTATGTGGAAATCTCTTAAATCCACCATCATATCTGAAGAACAATTTTGATGAGTAAATGATTCTTGGTTAGAAATTTTTCTCTTTCAAGGTTTTATATATACCATCCCATTTCCTTCTGGACTGCTTGGTTTCTTCTGAGAAATCAGAGTTTAGTTTTATTGGTTGCCTTTTGTAGGTAACTTTCTTTTTTTCCCATACTGCTTTCAGGATTCTGTCTTTGTCTTTGGTTTTGGTGAGTTTGATGATGATATGTCATGGTGATTTTCTTTTGGGTCTATCCTGTTTGAAGTTCTTTGGAATTCCCAAATGGATCTATTCTCATCTTATATAGTATTAGGAAAGTTATCTTCCAACAAATCTTGGACAATTTTCTCAATGTTCTTTTTTTTTTTTTTTTTTTTCCTTCCTATTCTGGAATTTTGATTACACATAGGTTATCCCTTTTGATGGTGTCCCACATGAATCTTAGACTTTCTTCATTTTGTTTTGATCTTTCCTCTGATCAATACCTTTCCAAATATGTATTCAGGTATTTGTCTTCAATCTCATTAATTCTGTCCTCCATTGATTCAGTTCCACTTTTTTGTCCCTTCAATGTATTATCTATTTCTGAAAATTTAGTATTAATCTGGATTTCTATCTGTAAATTTTGTACCATTTCTAATTTTCATTTATTTATTTATTTATTTTTTGTTTTGTTCTTATATTCTCTTCTAAAATTGTTCTAGGGTTTTATCTGTGTTTTTCTTAATTTTGTCAGTGCTTTCCTTGATCTGTCTCTCAATCCATTGAAGGTACCCAAATATAATTCTTTTGACTTCCTTATCAGAGAGTCCCAATGCTGCTTCTTCCTCAGGGATGTGTTCTGGGTTTGTATCCTGCTTCCTTGTTCCTAATGCTTTATCTTTCATCTTTATATGGACTGTCATGGTCTGTTGACTCTGAGACTTTGTGACTTTGTTGTACATATGAAGTTAATTGGTGATTATATGTTGGAATGAATCATCCAATATTTTGTTTTCTTTGTATGCGTGTATGTATCTGAGTAAGCTGGGTACTGTGATTCTCTATTTTATAGTTGGCAGTACGTATACACTCACCACCTGTCTCCTGGTGGGTGTGATAGAGAATGAGTGGCTGCACAGATCTCTGTTAACTGTTTTTGAAGAGCACTTAAGGGTGAGTCAGGCTTTTATGTTTTGTCATGTATCATTGGTCAGTAGGTGCAGAAAGAAGTGGTGGCTTTCACTCTGTAAATGGAATTCCAGGAGGTGTGAGTGTAGGTGGGTTGTGGTGGGTTGCTGTCTACTGCTCAGTTAGACAAAAACAACAATTGAAAAGCCATAATAAAAGTAACAGCAAGAGGGCCAAAAACACAATACATAAACACACAGAAACAGTCAGAAAAAAGAGGAAAAAGAAGGGAGAAAAAAGGAAAGAAAATATTTAAAGAAATACTTTACAAATGAGAGAAAATATTTAAAGAAATACTTCAAAAAGCCAAAAGAAATATGAATAGAAAATGAATAGAATGAATAGAAAAGGGGAGTGGAAACCAACAATATCTGGTAAGGGGAAAATAAGAGCAGAGAGGTAGAGTAAGGTAATAATGAAGAAAAAATAGAAAAAAAAAATGCAAAAAAGAAAACAAGTAATGGGGAGAACTACAAGAAAGAAAAAAATAGGAACTGGGAAAAGGGAAGAGAGAAAAAGCTGAAAACTAGAACCCAAGAAGGGAAGAAGAAAGACTAATAGTAAAAAGCATGAAAAAAAAATTATAAAACAGACAAAACAAACAAATTAAAAACATTAAAAAAAAAAAAAAATCAGGACTGCTTAAGGAAGGACACCCAGGCTCCATCAGAGCACACAGACTGGGATGGAATTCCCACCAGCCCAGAAGGTGGGTGGGGGTGAGGGATAGTCAGACCTCTGTTCACCAAGAGGATGTGGGTTACAAGAGTAGCAATGAGAATATTGCACCTTTCCAGTCCTCAGGGTCTGCAAGTGAAGCCTACTTTTTGGTCCCTGAAATCTGAGAGAATGCTGTTACTTTAAATATCTAAAATTGTCAAACCACTTGAAAACATTCAAAATGGCTGCACCCTCCAGACAGGCAAAAGTCCATAGCTCAGCCCGCCTTTGTCTTCGTTCTTCCTCTTTTTATTCACCAGCCACCAGCACAGTATTCTATGCAGCCCCTGACTAGCAGTGGCAATTTTTAGGTTAATTCTTAGGTCCTAAGACCCCTTGGCAATACCCAAGCTGTCTGTGCCGTCAGGATTACTGACAGTCTGCACCTCAGTATGTATCCCTTTTTGGTGTTTTCATGCAGATTCTTCTACTAGTTGGAGTTTAGTCCACTTCTGTATCCTTCCTTTCAAAGCTTGGGATTATCTTCTGTGTCTGTGTTAATTAGTTCCTCTTTTCTTTGTTGAAGAGGGTCTATGTCGTTTGTCTACCTATTTTGCCATCTTGCTGGACCTCACATACTTTTTTTTTTTTTTTTTGCTTTGGCAGATTGATAGAAACCTTTCTAAATTTGACTCAGCTTCCAAAACTCTGCTCTTCATGATTTCCATGAAATGAAATTATCACTAAGAGTTCCTTAATGAGACTATTTGCTTTTGCCAACCTCCATTCCTCCAGGACAATGGGATCCTTTTTGTCATAATCACTTTCCTCATTAACACCAATAAATTGACCTTCACTAAGTTCCTTTGGTTGCACATTGAGAATTTCTCTGACAGTGACAACGTCAACTTGTCCAGATATTTCTTCTTCTTCTCCTTCTTTTTTTTTTTTTTTTTTTAATTTTTTAAATTGTGCTTTGGGTGCAAATTCACAAGATAAATTTGTTTTACATTCAAAACTTCATGCACATTTGAGTTCATGCCCTGATTACCTTCCCCAACCATAAAAACACCTCTCCTCTGCTCCTCTCCCTGTGACTTCCCCCTCCATTGTCCCCTTCATAACTATGTATTCCTGTCAGTCCTGCTTTCCCACTATGTGAATGCTGCTCCTCTGGTGTTTCATGGTGGATTGCTCTAAGGGGTGCATCTGCCTAGGGTAGGTGGGTGCATCACCCTTGGGTAGGTATTCTTCATGTAGGTCTTTCTATATTGGGCTGAGAGCCAATCCATGAAATTGAGTCCATTTTTAGGCCCAAGAATTAGCCTGGTTTCAAGGGTTCCATCAGTCTCTATCTGACCAGTAATTCTGGTCATTTTTGTGGTCTTGATTTTTGTTCCACATTTTTCCTCCCACTCTCTCCAGGATCCCCAGTTTTGATCCCTTTCTGAGTGATTGACAGTGGTATCCAAGAATTATTTAGTTCTTCTGGTCTTGGGGTCCTGAAAGCTGCAGTTCTCATGATCCATCTTATCCTTGGGCTAATTGTTTCCAGATGCCTTTGATTTTCACTCTTTGCTTTAGAGGAGAGGGGACCAAAAGTTACATTTTAGATGGCCACTCAAAAGCTTTTGAGACCCCAGTCACTATTCACCAAAGCAGGATGTAGAACAAAATTTTTATATACTATGTTGTGCCAATTGAGCATGATGTTCCCCAAGACTATGGTCCAATGTTTGCAGCCCCAGTGATTCTTTCTTTCAGGGTGTTTGGTTGTCTTTTAGAGGTTACTCCAACTCTGTCTTCTGTTGTTTCTGTAATGTATGTGGCTAAGTTGTACCATAAGTGCATATGTAAGATTATCTTCAGCCAAATCTATACTTAGTCTATGGTATATTCCTGTTCACCTGTTGCCACCTGATTTTCTCACCTGTCTATGCATTTATCTGTAGCCTGGTGTTTGGTGTTAGTCATGATGCAGTATTTTGCATATAATAGTATTTGCCTCTGTTGTTTATATCTTATGTGCACGTTTCAGTGTCCTTTCTTTCTCCCATGTCATCATGCTGGTCACAGACTCTTTCCATACTGTCCCTCCCCTCACCCAAATCAATGTGTGACCCCCCACTAGTACAAAATTTCCCTTCCCCTTCCCTCCTATCCCTGGTAAACAACAAAGTGAATTTCCTACCGAGTACACTTTCCTTCACTTTTTACAATAATGGGCTCATACAATATCTGTCCTTCTTTAACTGACTTATTTCAATCAGCATGTTGTCCTCCAAATTCATCCATGTTATGATTCATATATTCTTCATTATTCTTTAATGTTGCATAATATTCCATTGTGTGAATGTACCATAGTTTGGTTATCCATTCATCTGCTGATGGGCATTTAGGTTGTTTCCATCTCTTTGCTATAGCGAATTGTGCTTCTGTGAATATAGGTGTGCATATGTATGTTCATGTCCTGTTTCTCACCTCTTCAGGATATATTCATAGTAATGGAATTTCCTACCTATTTCTTCTATAGCTCAATTTATATTTGATTCCAATTTCACTTCTAGTGTTATCACTTCTCATTTCTTTGGTGCAATTTTATCTTTCTTTGGCCAATTCCCTCTTTTGTTATGTATTTTTATAAATGTTTTGTAGGTTTACACTGGGAAACAAGGATACAGCACAATTACATGCTCTGCTGTCTGTGGATGAACAGATGCACAATGAACAATCACAACAGACCTTGAAATAAGTGAAGTTGTTGGTCACAGACCAAGTTGTGAGCTTGTTATTTATGCAGTGATTGGAAGACTGAAGACAAAAGAGTTAAGTTCATACTTTATGCAATGACTTAGAGTCAATATACCATGGTAACTGAAATGAAAACTGTGTTGTTGGAGGGATAGTGTTAATTAAATTGGGATAATTGAAATTCACGCAAGTCAGAACTGTATAAAATGAGGACTGCTTTTCATGTAATTTCCTTTATCTAAGTACCAGGCACAAAGAAGATGCTCAAGGCAATTTAGTTTTACCTCTTATCCCAAATCTCTTTCCTTTCCATAATGTATCTCTGTGCTCCATTTGGTTGATGTAGCAGATGGATAACCAACCACCACTGCGTCCCTATTCCCATCATGGTTGGGTCCCAATCAGGCCCCAAACAGGCCTTCACTCTCAGCTCTGCTTTGAGGTATCCTTCTAGTCCATAGTGAGGTATTGATTTTACTAGTTTGATGTCCAGTATCCAAACTACTACTAACCTTCAAGTCTGGGTTCCCTGAGGTATGATACTATTCCTGTGACCCAGAAGTGGAACAACTAGTTGAGCTGACACCTTGGTGAAGGGCCTACTCTTCTCACTGCTCTCTACCCATGGAGATTTTAAGAGATGTCCTCAGATATTGTTTTGTTAATTCATTGAGTGATTTGAGTAATTGACTGATTCATTCTTTCAATTTCATTTACTTATTAATTATCTAATATATGTTGAAAGTAATGTTAGCATCTTTTTCACTTACTGAAACACACTTTGACAAGTTTCTTTATCTTCCAATTTTTCATGTACAAAATATAATAAAGCCCTGTATTATATTTATATAATATGCAAATATATGTATATAAATATGTGCATGTGTATAAACATAATATAATATATTATATTTATATACAAAGTATAATAGATCCCTCCTCTGAGAATGTTGTGAAGTTGAAGAAACCAGGGCAAGGAGAGCTCTGAGCACAGTTTCTTATACATTGGGAGGTTCAGTCAGTATTAGCTATTGTTGCTCTTGCAAGTTGATGATTTGCTCAGCTCCAGTCTCCTCTGCCCTGCATTTGTCTTAAATCCCTGTCACATCCTTATATTCCTCTGAAAGGCTCATTTTAAGATTCCTGGGGCAATTGCTATTTGATGGAGGCTGCAGTGAGTGGAGTTGACATATAGACATTTGAATTTGAAGGAGACGTTTGAAAATTGCATCTGAAATATCCTTCACACTGAAAGGAAATTGAAGCGTTCTTTTCCTGTGTTCCTAGCAGGTGAGGGCATCGTTCTCTTTCACACACTTCTTTTGGTCTGATGCCCTATGAGTGAATCAATCTCCCAGCCTGGTAAAGTAGAAAACAAATAAGGTAAAGAGTATGGGCTGCTGAGGAGGATCTAAGAGTTGTGGAAAGGATACCTTCAGAGGCTGTCAAACATAACCATGACTAGCAGTTGTGAGGTCACCATTGTGAAGGGCCAGATAGTGCCTGTTCTTCCAGAGGGTCTTCTCCTTCCTACCCAGCAAGGAGAATGTCAGCAGCTCTTCTAATGATGACCATCATGTCAATCATCTCAGAGGCTAAAGGGAACTCCTATTAATCTCCCTCTGTTTACTAAAAGCATAGCTCACGGAATCTCTAACAGAATGGTGAGGTAAGAAGAGAGGTGCCCATCCCCTGGAGTCACTCATTTAGTAAAGCAATGGTTTCACAACCTTGTGCACTTAAATCTTCTTATGGAGTTTCTGTTCTGTCAAGGATCAAGGAAAATATTGTCCAGAAAATCTTGGGTTAGAGAAATGAGGGGATGCCAAGTGACTGTCACAGGCTCTTCTGAACAGAACATCTGAACATAAGGAGACTTTAGAGAACATTTATTTTAACATCTTCAATTTTGAGATCAGTGAACTGTGATCTGGGAGATGAAGTATCTTAAGGACTTTCTTTGGTGCCTAGAACAGATTAACTTAATTCCTATCACAGAGTAGACTTTGCTGATTTTTTGTCTATGGAAGATTAATTATATTAGAGGCAAAATCAAATATTTGATGTCTAAAACAGTAGATGGGAAATCCTGTGTTGCACACTGTTATGCAAGCAAGCCATTCTGGATCTCTAAGAAAGGATTAATTATTGACATTTCATAAACTTCCCTTGATAGGGCAGGAGCAGGACAGGCTGGGGACCTCAGGAGTAGCAGGATGTCCAGATAAAGGGGCGGGAGGCAAGGCAGCCCTTAGCCCCCTAGAACCAGGAAAGGGAGGGAGTGGCTGGGGATCATAAAGTGGCAGGTTCCAGGTAGGAATTAGGTAAGAGGAGGATGCAGAAGTTTCCAACAGCTAAGGGAGATAAACTTGTCTGTCAGTTTGTCATCCTGTGAGGCTTGTACATTGCTGTGAGGCTTGAAGCTATGCCACTGGTATTTCAGATGCCAGCAGAGTTGCATATGGTTCACAGATTTCAATGCAACTTACAGACTAAGACAGACTAGGAAGAAGAAGGAAGCCATCCACTTCTCAAAAATTGGCCAGGGAAAACCTTAAGAATAGTAGAGAAACACTGGGCAACTTTAGGACTAACTTGGAAAAATTGACACAGTGCAGGAAGACAAGCCCCTTGGGTTGGAAGGCAATCAAAATAGGACTGGAAAAGAGCTGCTTCATCAGAGTAGAACCAAACTTAATGATATGGATAAAATAAGTCTTTTAGGACCTCCATGTGCTGACATGGCATGACTCAAATTGAGGAGAAAGAGCTTCAAACATCCCTTGATAATCAGAACATGGAATGTATGAAGTATGAAACTAGAAAAGTTGGAAGTTGTCAAAAATGAAATTTAACACATAAAGATTAATATCCTAGGCATAGTGAGCTGAAATGGACTGGTTTTGGCCATTTTGAATCAGACAACCATATGATCTACTATGCCAGGAATGACAAATTGAAGAGGAATGGCATGGCATTCACCATCACAAAGGATGTTTCAAGATCTGTCCTGAAGTACAATGCTGTCAGTGATAGGATAATCCCCATATGTCTACAAGGAAGACCTGTTAATATTGCTGTTATTCAAATATATGCACCAA
Source organism: Orycteropus afer afer (assembly GCF_000298275.1). NCBI lineage: Eukaryota > Metazoa > Chordata > Mammalia > Tubulidentata > Orycteropodidae > Orycteropus > Orycteropus afer. The sequence goes on along the minus strand of NW_006921702.1, from coordinate 2,412,818 downwards.
CCATCAAAGCCAAACTTCTGCAGTCTGAAACTGATCAAACATGCAATCAAGATGTGTTGCTTATTACTGGTGATTGAAATGCAAATGTTGAATACAAAGAAGAATCACTGGTCTTTGGAAAATTTGGCCATGGTGACAGAAATAATGCTGGGGATCACATGATAGAATTTTGCAAGACCAATGACTTATTCATTGCAAATACCTTTTTTTTGACAACAAAAATGGGAGCTATACACCTGGATTTCACCAGATGGAATACACACGAATCAGATTGACAGCACATGTGACAAAAGGCGATAGAAAACCTCAATATCCTCAGCCAAAACCAGGCCAGGAGCTGATTGTGCAACAGACCATCAACTCCTCATATGCAAGTTCAACTTGAAGTTGAAGACAATTAAAACAAGGCCATGAGAGACAAAATATAAACTTGATAATATCTCTCCTGAATTTAGAGACCATCTAAAGAACAGATTTGATGCATTGAATACCAATAACCAAAAACCAGAAGAATTTTGGGATGACATAAAGAACACCATCCAGGAAGAAAGCAAGAGGTCATTAGAAATACAAGAAAGAAAAGATGAAAATGGATGTCAGAAGAGACTCTGAAACTTACCTTTAGCTAAGTGTTGTTGTTGTTGTTGTTGTTTGCCGTCGAGTCGGCCCTGACTCATAGCAACCCCTCCTTGGGTTTCCGAGGCAGTATCACTACGGAAGTAGGATTGCCCAACCTTCCTTCCGAGGAGTGGCTAGTGGGTTTGAACCGCCAGCCTTCTGGTTAGCAGTCAAGTGCCTTAGGCACTATGCTACCAGAGCTAAGTGTAGCTAAAGCAAATGGAAGAAATAACAAGATAAAAGAGCTGAACAGAAGATTTCAAAGAGCAGCTTGAGTAGACGAAGCCAATTACTATAATGAAATGTGCAAAGACCTGGAGTTAGAAATCCAGAGGGAAGAACACACTCGACATTTCTCAAGCTGAAAGAACTGAGGCAACAATTTAAGCCTTGAATTGCAATATTAAAAGATTCTATGGGCAAAATATTGAATGACGCAGGAAGAATCAAAAGAAGATGGAAAAAATACACAGAGTCACTGTACTGAAAAGAACTGGTCGATCTTCATCCATTTCAGGAGGTGGCATATGTTTAAAAATGTTATTAAAGGAAGAAGTAGAAGCTTCGCGGAAAAAATTGGTGAAGAACAAGGCTCCAGGAATTGATGGAATACCCATTGAGATGTTTCAACAAACAGATGCCCCACTGGAAGCACTCACTTGGTTATGCCAAGAGATGTGAAAGGCAGCTACTTGACCAACTGATCAGAAGAGATCCATATTTGTACCCATTCCAAAGAAAGGTGATCCCACAGAATGTGGAAATTATCGAACAATATCATTAATATTGCATACAAATAAAATTTTACTGAAGATAATTCAAAAACAGTTGCAGCAGTATATTGAAGAGAACTTCCAGAAATGCAAGCTGGATTCAGAAGAGGACATGGAACAAGGGATATCATTGTAGATGTCAGATGGATCGTGGCTAAAAGCAAAGAATATCAGAAAGATGTTTACTTGTGTTTTATTGACTGTGCAAAAGCATTTGATTGTGTGGATCATAACAAATTGTGGATAACATTGAGAAGAATGGGAATTCCAGAACACTTAATTGTACTCATGAGGATCTTGTACATTGACCAGGAGGCTGTGATTCAAAAAGAAAAAGGGGACACTGCATGGTTTAAAATCAACAAAGGACTGTATCAGGGTTGTATCCTTTTACCATACTTATATAGTATGAATGCTGAGCAAATAATCTGAGAAGCTGGACTATTTGAAGAAGAACGTGGCATCAAGATTAGAGGAAGAATCATTAACAACCTGTGATACTCTGATGACACAACTTTGCTTGCTGAAAGTGAGGATGCCTTGAAGCACTTAATGACGAAGATTGAAGAATACAGTCTGCAGTATGGATTACATCTCAATAGAAAGAAAACAAAAATCCTCACAACTGGATCTATAAGCAGCATTACGACAAACGGAGAAAAGATTGAAATTGTCAAAGACTTCACATTGCTTGGTTGTACAATGGACCCCAATGGAAGCAGTAGTCAGGACATCAGACGATGTATATCACTGGGCAAATTGGTTGCAAAGCACCTTTTTCAAGTGCTGAAGAGCAAAGATGTCTCCTTGAGGACTAAGGTGCACCTGACACAAGCCATGGTATTTTCAGTGGCCTCATATACATGTGAGAGCTGGACAATGAATAAGGAAGACCAAAGAAGAATTGATGCTTTTGAACTGTGGTGTTGGTAAAGAATACTGAAGGTACTGTGGACTCCTAAAAGAACTAACAGGTCTGTCCTGGGGGAAGTGAAGCCAGAATGCTCCTTGGAGGTGAGAATGAACAGACTTTGTCTTGCATACTTTGTTAATGTTGTCAGAAGGGACCATTTCCTGGAGAAGGATGTCATGCTTGGTAAGTTGGAAGGTCAACGAAAGAGGGGAAGTCCATCAATGAGATGGATTGATACAGTGACAGCATTGATGGGCTCAAGCACAGCAAGAATCATGGAGCTGGCTCAGGACTGGGTAGTATTTTGTTCTGCTGTGCATAGGGTCACTATGACTCAGAGATGACTCAACAGCACCTAACAACACCACCTTGCTGGGGAATATTTTCTAAAGGCCTCTCACTGGGAACACTGATTCAGTGAAATTACAAGCCTCAGACATGAACTTGCCCGCAGGTCTTAAATATCAGTTTATCATGCTTGGTTCTTAAGGGTAAATGATTTAAGTTTGTAAGACTTATGTTCCTTTTTAATTCTTAAGTGAACATGAAATAACTAATTATGTATTGTTTTGATAATAAATTTTCAAAAAAAATTGCACAAATCTCATACTACATTGGCAGGTGTCTGAGAAGATTGTTCCCTCAAAAGATTGGAGTACTTATATTTACCAGATTTGGACCCCACAGGGAGTTTGTGATCAGAGTGCCTCATCACCTCGATGGCTAGTGTGTGGCTACCTCAGAAAACCTGCTGGGACATGATTTCAAGAAAACCAGAAAGCCAAAAAGAAAAGAAAGGTGTAAACAACATAGAAGAAGTCCTGTAACATAGAAGCCTAATTTGTGAGTACTGCACATTTACTTGTAGGATCAGTTTGTGCAAATTATTGGTTTTTGTTGCTGATTTCTTCTGAAGGACATCATGTCTGCATTTGTTGTTGTTAAGCGTTGTGGTCCTCTACTGCTGCTATAGCAGACATACCACAAATGTAGATGGCTTTGCAAAACAGGGATTTATTCTCTTATAGTTTAGGAGTCTGAGTTCAAAGTGCCAGCTCTTGGGGATGGATGGGTGAAAGTCCCTCAACCTTAGGCTTCAGCTCTGCCTCTTGCATCCAGCCTTCTGAAGCTGGAGGCTTCTCTTAACTCAGAGAGCTGCTGGCTTCTGAGGCTGACAACCCCAAGGTCAATAAGTAAAGTGACATTGTCCCAAAATTATCAAGCAACAATGCAAGCCACTAGTTCAAGTCCAGAAACAGTCTCAAGATCAGCCCACCACATGGCAGGACACTGAGATGAAAAGTTGGCCAAATGCAGGATCCAGATATGCCAAAAAGCTAGAGATCTTTCTCAAAGCTTCTTCTTATATGCTGAGAGCACATCCCTAAGGCAGCTGCTCGGCTGCTCACAGAAGATTCCACCACGAAGCTGATTACCAGTCTCATCATGAAGAATAACTACATCCAGGTGCCCAGACACTCAAAACCAGACCCAGCCAATTTGATACATAACCTTAACTGCCACATTAAGTGCCTTCAATCAGTTCAGACTCTTAGTGATCCTATGTACAACAGAATGGAACAATGCCCAGTCCTGCATCATCCTCACCATCTTCGCCATTCTTGAGCCTGTTGTTGCAGCCTCTGTGTCAATCCATGTCATTTAGGGTCTTCCTCTTTTTTTGATGATGCTCTACTTTACACAGCATAATATCCTTCTCATGGAACTGGTCTCTTGTAACATGAAAATATGAGAGACAAATTCTAGTCATTCTTGCTTCTAAATCACATTCTGGCTATACTTCCTTTAAGACAGATATGTGTGTTCTTCTAGCTGTCCATGGTAACTTCAATAATTTTCACCAACACCACATTTGAAAACCATTCGTTCTTCTGTGGACTTCAGTCATTGTCATTCTCTCACATGCATATGAAACTAAAGAAAATACCATGGGTTGGGTCAGGTGAACCTTATTTTTCAAGGTGACATCTTTGCTCTCAAACAATTTAAAGGGATCTTTTTCAGAAAATTTTCCCAATGCAATAATGCACTGCTGTTGAGTCAGACCCAATGCGATATGTTGTTTTATTTCTTGACTGCTGCTTCAATGGAGGTTGAGTGTGAATCCAAGTAAAATGAAAACTTTGAAAATTCAATCTTTTTTTTTCCCATTTATTAAGATGTTTCTTATTGGTCTTGTTATTTTGTCATCAAGTTAGCCCCAACTCATAGCAATCCCTCCTTCTGTTTCCGAGGCAGTATCACTGCAGAAGTAGATTGCCCAACCTTCTTTCTGAGGAGTGGGTAGTGAGTTTGAACCACCATCCTTTTGGTTAACGGTCAAGTGCCTTAGACACTATGTTACCAGAGCTCCTAGTTATTGGTCTAGTTGTGAGAAATTTGGTTTCCTTTATGTTGACAGGAGCTCTGGTGGCATAGTGCCTAAGGCACTTGACCATTAACCAAAAGCCTGGTGGTTCAAACTCACTAGCCACTCCTCATAAGGAAGACTGGGCAATCTACTTCCTCAACAGCAGTGAATTTGGTTTGGGGTTTGTTTATGGTGACATGTAATCTTTACTGAAAACTCTAATCATCAAATCTTCCACACTTCAAATCTTCTTCATATAACCCAGCTTCTCTGATTATTTGTTCAGCATACAGATTATATAAATTTGGTAAAATGATACAACTCTGACACACACTTCTCCTGATTTAAAATCATGTAGTATCCCCTTGTTTTCTTCTAACAACAGGGTCTTGGTCTATGTAAAGATTTCTCACGAGTAAAATTAAATGTTCTGGCATTCCCATTCTTCACAATGTTATCCATGATTTGTTGTGATCCACACAGTTGAATGCCTTTGCGTAGAGAATAAAACACAGGTAAGCATCTTTCTGGTATTCTTTGCTTTCAGCTGAGATCCATATGACATCAGTAATGATATTCCTTGTTACTGGTCCTCTTCTGAAGCTGGCTTGAATTTCTGAGAGTTCCCTGTACTGCTTCATCCATTTTTAAATTATTTCAGCAAAAATTACTTGCATGGAATAGTAATGATATTGTTCAATAATTCCCATATTTTGTTAAATCACCATTCTTTGGAATGTACATAAATATGCATCTCTAGAGTTGGTTGGTCAGATAGCTGTCTTCCACATTTCTTGGCATAAACAAGTGAGTGCCTCTAACACTGCATCGATTTATTGAAACATTTCAATGACTATTCCGAGTATTCTACCAATTCCTGGAAACTTGTTTCTTGTCAATTACTTCCTTCAGTACCAGTGGTTCTTGATAATATGCTCCATCTTGAAATGGTTGATATCAACCAATTCTTTTTGGTGCACTGACTCTGTGTGTTCTTTCCATCTTCTTTTGATACTTCCTGTATAGTTCAATATTTTGTCCATATAATCCTTCAATATTGAAACTCAGGGCTCAAATTCTTTCTTTAGTTCTTTCAGCTTGAGAAATTCTCAGCATGTGCTTCCTCTTTGGTTTTCCATCTCCAGATCTTCACACATTTCATTATAATACTTCACTCTGTCCTTTCCCTTGTTACCCTACCGAGAGGGACCAGGTCTTCGGGAGCAAGGTAAGCACAGGCGTAGCACAGAGTAGCAGGCCGGAAGAGCAGGAGGAAG
>NW_006921702.1:2391165-2401236 GCF_000298275.1 Orycteropus afer afer | reverse complement strand
CGGGCAGTGTTTCGTTCTGCTGTGCATGGGGTCGCTATGAGTCGGAAACGACTCGACGGCACTTAACAACAACAACAACAACAACAACTCTGTCCTTTCTATCTGCCCTTTGAAATCTTCTGTTCAGATCTTTCACTTCATCATTTCTTCCATTTGCTTTAGCTACTTACCTTTCAAAAGAAAGTTTCAGAGTCTCTTCTGACATCCACTTTTGTCTTATGTTCCTTTCCTGTTTTCTTAATGAACTTTTCTTCATGTGTGATGTCCTTGATGTCATCCCACAACTCATTTGGTCTTCAGTTACTGGTGTTCATTGCATCAAATCTGTTCTACAGATAGCCTCTAAATTCAAGTGGTATATACTTGTTTAATTTTCTTCAGCTTCTACTTGAATTAGCATATGAGAAACTGATGCTTTGATCCATAGTCAACCCTGGCTTTGTTTTGACTGATGTTATTGAGTTTCTCCATTCCTTCTTTCCGCAGATGTAGTCAAATTGATTCCTGTGCATAATGTCTGGTGAGGTCCACATTTATAGTTACTGTTTATATTATTTTTTAAAAAGGTTTTGCAATGAATAAGTTGTTGGTCATGTAAAATTCTGTCATGAGATCTGCCATGTCACTTCTATGACCAAGACCATATTTTCCAACTGCTGATGCTTCTTCATTTTCAACTTTTGCATGCTGTTGTGTTGTTCAGAGCCATCAAGTCAGCTTGAACTCTAAGCAAACTTACGTAGAACAGAACAAATAACTGCTTGGTCCTGCACCAGCCTCACAAGCGTTGCTGTATCTGAGCTCATTGTTGCAGCCACTGTGTCAACCCATCTTGTTGATGGCTTCCCCCCTTTTCACTGACTCTCTACTTTACCAAGAATGATATCCTTCTCCAGGGAATGATCCCTTTGAAAACATGACCAAAGTATGTGAAAAAAAGTCTGGATATTTTTGCTTCCAAGGAGAATTCCAACTATGCTTCTTCTAGGACAGATTTGTTAGTTCTTCTGGCAGTCCATGATACTTTTAGTATTCTATGCTAACACCACAATTCAAAACCATCAACTGTTCTTTTTTCTTCCTAATTAATTGTCTAACTTTCATATGCATGAGATGCGATTGAAAATGCCATGGCTTGGTTCAGAAGCACCTTAGACTTCAAAGAGCCATCTTTGTTCTTCAGCATTCTAAAGAGGTTTTTTTTTTTTTTTTTTCCAGCAGATTTGCCCAGTGCAATATGTCATCTGATGTCTTGACTGCTGCTTCCATTGGTGTTGATTTTGGAAACAAGTGATATGAAATTTTTGACAACTTTAATCTTTTCTCCATTTATCTTGATGTTGTTTGTTGGTCCAGTTGTGAGGATTTTCAATTTATGTGAAGGTGTAATCCATAGTGCAGACTGTAGTCTTTAATCTTCATCAGTAAGTGCTTCAAGTCATCTTGACTTTCAGCCAGCAAAGTTGTGTTATCTGTATATCACAAGTTGTTAGTGAATCTTCCTCTAATCCTGATTAAGCATTTTCCTCATATAGTCAAGCTTTTTGGATTATTTGCTCAGCATACAGATTAAGTATGGGGGAGGATACAACACTGACACACACACATTTTGACTTTAAACCATACAGTATCTCCTTGTTCTGCTTGAATGACAACATCCTGGTTTATGTACAGGTTCCTCATGAGTACAAGTAAGTGTTCTGGAATTCCCATTCTTCTCAATGTTATCCATAATTTGTTATGATCCATACAGTCAAATACTTTTGCAAAGTCAATAAAACAAAGGTAAACATCTTTCTGGTATTCTTTGCTTTCAGCCAAGATCCATCTGACTTCTGCAATGATGTCCCTCATTTCATGTCTTCTTCAGAATCCAGCTTGCATTTCTGGAAGTTCCCTGTCAATGAACTGCTTCAACTGTTTTTGAATTATTTTCAGCAAAATTTTACTTGCATGTGACACAAATAACATTGTTCAATAATTTCCATATTCCATTGGATGACCATTCTTTGGAATAGGTACTATTATGGATCTCATACAGTCAATTGGCCAGGTAGCTGTCTTCCAATTTTCTTGGCCTAGATGAGTAAGTGTCTTCAGCGTGGCATCTGTCAGTTGGAACATCTCAATGGGTATTTGGTAAATTTCTGGAGCCATTTTTTTTTTTTTTTTTTTGGCAATTACTTCAGTGAGGCATTGACTTTTTCCTTTAATACCACTGATTCTTGTTCATATTATGCCTCCTGAAACAGATGAACATCAACCAATTCTTTTTTGGTATAGTGATTCTGTGTATTCCTTCCATCTTGTTTTCATGTTTCCTGCAATGTTCAACATTTTGTCCATAGACTCTTTCAATATTTCAATTTGAGGCTTGAAGTTTTTCACCAGTTCTTTCAGCTTGAGAAATGCTGAGTGTGTTCTTCCATTTTGGTTTTCTAACTCCTGGTCTTTGCACATTCCATTATAATAACTGACGGTCTTCTTGAGCTACTCTTTTAAATCCATTCAGCTTTTTAATCTTGTCATTTCTTCCATTTTCATTAGCCACTCCATTCAGGAGCAAATTTCAGAGTATCTTCTGACATGATTTTGGCCTTTTCTTCCATTCCTATATTTTTAATGACTTTTGCTTTCTTCTTGTATGATATTCTTGATATCATCCTACAACTTGTATTGCTTTAGGCTATTGGTGTTCAGTGCTTCGAATCTGCTTCTTCAGGTGGTCTCTAAATTCAGGTAGGATATAATCAAGTTCACATTTTGGCTTTCATGGACCTGTTTTAATTTTCTTCAGCTTCAGCTTGAACTTGCTTATGATCAGTGGTGGTCTGTTCCACAGTAAGCTCCTGGACTTATTTTGGCTGAAGATATTGAGCTTCTGCATTGCCTCTTTCCACAGATGTGTTTGATCCGATTTCTGTGAATCCATCTTATGAGGTCCACATTACAGGGGCCATTTATGGTGTTGAAAAATGGAGTTGAAATGATTAAGTCAGCCTTGCAAAATTCTTTCATGTAATATCTGTCATTATTTCTATCATGAAAGCTATATTATCTAACTACTGATGATTCTTCTTTATTTCTAACTTTTGGATTTCAATCAATAATCATCACCTACGTCTTGATTGCAAGTTTTATCAATTTCAGCCTTCAGAAGTTGGTAAAAAAAATCAATTTCTTCATCTTTGGCTTTAGCATTTGATGTGTAAATTTGAATAATAGTATTATTAACTGGCCTTCCTTGTAGGTGTATGGATATTACTCTATCACTGACAGCATTGTACTTCACAATAGATCTTGAAACATGCTTTGTGACGATGAATGCCATGCCATTCCTCTTTGTCATTCCCAGCATAGTAGATCACATGATTGTCTGATTCAAAATGAACAATAGCAGTCTGTTTCAGCTCACTAATATCTACAATATCAATTTTTATGTGTTCCATTTCATTTTTTGACAATTTCTGATATTCCTAGATTCACACTTCATACATTCCACTTTCCAGTTATTAATGGATGTTTGCAGCTGTTTCTCCTTATTTTGGATCATACTCCATCAGCAAATGAAGGTCCAGAAAGCCATGTCATTAAGGTCAAACCTACTTTGAGGAGGCAACTCTGCCCCAGTTATATTTTATGTGCCTTTGATCTGAGGGGATCCTGTTTCAGCACTATAATAATGTTTCAAAGTTATTCACAACGTTTTCCAGTAATATATCAGTGTTTCACTGCTATTCATAAGGTTTTCATTGGCTAATTCTTTGAAAAGTGGATGGCCCCTTCCTTCTTCTGAGTCTGTCTTAGTCTGGAAGCTCTGTTGAAACCTGTCCGCCATGGGTGACCCTGATGGTATTTGAAATACTGGTGGTATAGCCTCCAGCCTCACAACAACTGCAAGCCACCACAGAATGACAAACTGTCAGATGACTGTGTGTGTAAGTTGTCTTTCTTGTGGGCATACACATATTACACTATGACTGATAGCATTGTACTTCAGGATTGACAGTGAAATATTTCTTTTGATGATAAATGCTACTTTATTCCTCTTTTTTTTTATTGCCATATAAAAGACCATATGATTTTTTTATTCAAAAAGTCCAATACCAATCCATTTCAGCTCATTAATGTCTAATACCAATCTTTATGCTTTCCACTTCTTTTATGAGAACTTTCCATTTTCCTAGATTCATACTACATTATTCTACATTTTGATTATTAATTGATATTTGCAGCTTTTTTATTTCACATTTCCAGTCATGATAAATTCACAAATGAAGGTCCAGAAAACTATACTCCATCACATCATTAAGGTCAACTATACTTTGAGGAAGGAGCTCTGATGGTGTTGTGATTAATGCATTCGGCTGCTAACCAGTAGTTCAATGGTTCCAGCCTACTGGCTGCTCCATGGAAGAAAGATGAGACAGGCTGCTTCTGTAAAGATTTACAGCCTTAGAAACCCACTATGAATCTGAATCAGAATCTACTATGAGTCAGAATCCACTCGATGGCAATGAGTTTAGAGTTTGAGGAAGAACATTTTCCCTAGTTGTATTTTGAGGGCGTTCCAACCTGAGAAGTTCATTTTCTAGCACTATATTAGACTATGTTTCCCTGCTAACCATAAAGTTTTCAGTGGCCAATTTTGTTTTTCAGAAGTGAACCTGACTATACTTTTCATCCTAGTCTGTTTTATTTTGAAAATTTTTCTGAAATCTGTGTACCGTATGATGTCTTGCTGGTATTTGAATACTGATGGCATAGCTTCGAGCATCACAGCAGCATGCAAACTACCACAGTATGACACACTGACAGATGAATGATAGATGTCTACACTAAGAATTTATTATTAAGCCTTACAGTATGCAAAGTTAGTGTTAGCTCATTATGTTGTTGTTGTTGTTATGTGCTGTCGAGTCAGTTCCAACTCATAGTGACCTCTCCTTGGGTTTCCAAGGCAGTATCACTATGGAAGTAGATTGCCCCCTCCTTCCTTCCAAGGAGTGGCTGGTGGGTTTGAACTGCCAGCCTTCTCATTAGCAGTCAAGTGCCTTAGGCACTACGCCCCCGGAGCTCCATGACTCATTATAGGATTCCATTATATTGACTCATATTGTTCACTTCCATGTAGTAAAAATGTTTCTGGATAAAGTTTAAATTTATACCACATTTGAGATTTACTTTTTTGCCACCCAAAAGATAAATAATGGAAGTTATTAGAGACAATAGGGAGGTTCCAGCTTCAATATGGCATCTTCCACCCATAGTCCAGCTATTTCTCCCTTGACAAAGTCAGAGAATTATAAAAAGAAAGAGAAAAAGGTCTTCATCAGTGCTAGAGAACAGAAAAGAAAGCTGTTATGAACTATGCATTTTGAGGATTTCTGTAAATTAAGCTCTCATGAATCTGAGACTTCCTCAGTGTCAAACTCTATGAATGAATTTCAGGATGCAGACAATATTGAGGCTTTGACAAAACCATGGGACATCTGGGACACCAAGAGTGGCTCCCCACATCATTCCTGCCCCCTTCAAACACTTACCTCTGGATCAGAACAGTAGATGATCTCTACATAAATTGTGACAAATTACCTCCTCTTGTAAAATGAGGCTGTGAATCATGATACATGTCTATGTTAAACCCGAAAAGTTCTGTAGCTAATGAGGCCTTCTCTAAGAGCAAGTTCTCAGATTCTGGGTGTACTTAATCTAAGTTATCACACCCATTGGTTCTGCTGGAGAAAGATGTGGCAGTCTGCTCCTATAAAGATTACAGTCTAAGCAACTCTATGGAGCAGTTCTATGTGTCATGTGTGGTCACTATGAGTCAAAAATGACTAGATGATACCTAACAATAACAACATCCTTTAGCCAGGACCTAGAGATACAGCTAAAAGATGTTGTTATTATTATATGTCATCTAGTCAAATCCAAAGTGTTCTTTAGCCAAGACCTAGACATACAGTTCCACCATTTGCTTGTCAGTTTGTTGTATTATGGTGGCTTGCATGTTGCTGTGAGCCAGCATGACAGCTACCCGCAGGGTTGGGTTTCAGTGGCGCTTCCAAAGTAAGACAGACTGGGAAAAATGAAGGAGCCATCTACTTCTGAAAAGTGGCCAGTGAAAACCTTATGAATAGCACTGAAACACTGTGTGATATATTTTTGGAAAACTATGATAGTAGTGAAGCATTGTCTGATATAGTGTCAGAAAATGAGCTCCTCAGGTCAGAAGGCACACTAAATACAACTGGGTAAGAGCTGTCTCCTCAAAGTAGAATTGATCTTAATGACATGGATGGAGTAAAGTCTTCTGGACCTTCTTTTGCTGACGGAAAATGACTCAAAATGGAAAGAAACAATTACAAACATCCATTAATAATCAGAACATGGAATGCATGAATTATGAATCCAGGAAAATTGGAAGTTGTAAAAAAAAATGAAATGGAAATCATAAATCCTATACACTAGTGAGTTGAAATAGACTGTATGACTATTTTGAATCAGACCATTATATGGTCTATTATGCTGAGACTGATAAATTGAAGAGGAATGGCATCTCATTCATCATAAAAAAGAGTATTTCAGGATCTATCTTGAAGTAAAATGTTGTCAGTGATAAGATAAAATCTACATGCCTACAAGGGAGACCAGTTGATACTACTATTTTTTTCAAATTAAACACCAATCAAGATGTACTGATTATTACCGGTGATTGGAATTTGAAATTAGGCAACAGAGAGGAATCACCAGTAGGTAGAAAATATAGCTTTGGTGATAGAAATTATGCTGGAGATCATATGACAGAATATTGCAAGGCCAACAACTAGTTCATTGGAAATACTTTTTTTTTTTTTTTAACAGCACAAATGGTGGCTACACATGTGGACCTTGTCAGATGGAATGCACAGTGTTCAGATTGACTTCATCTGTGGAAAGTGGCACTGGAGAAGCTCAATATCATCAGTCAAAACAAGGCCAGGAACTGAGTGTGGAGCAAACCATCAGTTGCTTATACATAAGTTCAAGTTGAAGATGAAGAAAATTAAAAAAAAGTATATGAGAGCCAAAATACAATTTGATTATATCCCACCTGAATTTAAAGACCATCTGAAAAATAGATTTGACACATTGAACATCAATGACTGAAGACCAGACAAGTTGTGGCAAGACATCAAGAACATCATACATAAAGAAAACAAAAGGTCATTAAAAAGACAGGAAAGGAAGAAAAGCACAGAACAGAGATCAGAAGTGACTCTGAAACTTGCTCTTCAATGGAGAGTAGTTTAGCAAATGGAAGAAATGAAGAGAAAAAAGAGCTGAACAGAGATTTCAAAGGGCAGCTCAAGAAAAAGTAAAGTATTTATATTATATATGCAGAGATTTGGAATTAGAAAATCAAAAGGGAAGAACACACTTGGCATTTCTCAAGCTGAGAGAATGAAGGAAAAAATTCAAGCCTTGAATTGTAATATTAAATGGTTTTATGGGCGAAATATTGAATGATGTAAGAAGTATCAAAAGAAGATGGAAGTAATACATGGAGTCATTGTACAAGTAATAATTGGTAGATATTCAACTATTTCATGAGGTGGCATATGATCAAGAACCAATGGTATTGAAGGAGGAAGTTGAAGCTGCACTGAAGGAATTGATGAAAAAACAAGGCTCCAGGAACTGATGAAATACTCATTAAGATGCTGCAGCAAATGGATGCAGTGCTAAAGACACTTACTAATTTATACCAAGAAATTTGGAAGACAGCTACCTGGCCAACTGATTAGAAGAGATCCATAGTTGTGCCCATTCCAAAGAAAGATTATCCAACAGAATGTGGACATTATCAAACAATATAATTAAATCATATAAAGTAAATTTTTGCTGAAGATACTGCAAAAACAGAGGCAGCAGCATATTGACAGGGAAATTCCTGAAATGAAAGCTGGATTCAGAAGAAGACATGGAACGGGTAATATCATTGTGATCTCAGATGGACTTGGCTGAAAGCAAAGAATACCAGAAAGATGTTTACTTGTGTTTTATTGACTATGCAAAGACATTAGACTGTGTGGATCTAACAAATTATGGATAACATTGTGAAGAAGGGGAATTCCATAACATTTAATTGCATTCATGAGGAAATTGTATAATGAACAAGAGGCTGTCATTTGAACAGAACAAGGGCATACTGCATGGTTTAAAATTAAGGAGAATGTACATCAGGGTTGTATTCTTTCACCATATTTATTCAATGTGTATGCTGAGTAAATAATCCAAAAAACTAGACTGTATCAAGAACAGTGACGCATCAGGATTGGAAGAAGACTCATTAACAACCTGTGATATGCAGCTAAAACAACCTTGTTTGCTTAAAGTGAAAATGTCTTAAAGCACTTATTGGTAAAGATTAAAGACTACAGTCTTTGATATGGATTACATGTCAACATAAAGAAAACTAAAATACTCACAAGTGGCCACCAAGAAATATCATAAATGGAGAAAAAAATGAAATTGTTGATTTCATTCTATTAGATCAATAATTAGTGTTCATGAAAGCAGCAATCAAGAAATTAAATGATACATTGCATTGGACAAGTGTACTGCAAAAAACTTCTTTAAAGTTTTAAAAAGGAAAGATAACACTTTGGTGACTAAAATGTGCCAGGAATAAGCTGTGGTCTTTTTGATTGTCTCATATTCATGAATCAAAATTCTGTGGATAAAATTCAGATATATGGAGATGCAGGGCATGTTATCCACTGAAAAAGAGCTCCAGAATGACAGTTCAGAACTTATAGGAAAAAAATAAATATCTAAGGAAATTAGACAAATTTCAGTCTTAAATAACTCATTGAAAGACAACTGGAATATTGAAGGGAGTCATATATATGGACATCTTAGGTCAAGTGCAATTTTAGAAATTTCAAAAATAGAGAAAAAAAACCCATAAGCTTCTGATTGGGAAAAAAAAAAATCCCAACAAACCCACAGACTAGGTATTTAATAAGTAAGAATATCATCAACCTTCCTATCTTTAAAATTAAGTGCTTGAAAGCAATAAATTTACACACACACACACACACACACATATTTACTATACCAAAAAGAATTGGTTGATGTTCACATATTTCAGGCATCTGATCAAGTATCAATGGTATTGAAAGAAGTCCAAGCTGCACTGAAGAAACTGGCAAAAAAAACAAGGCTACAGGAATTGATGGAATACCCGTTGAGATGTTTCAACAAACGGATGCCATGTGGGAGACACTTACTAGTCTATGCCAAGAAATTTGGAAGAAGGCTACCTGGCCAACTGACTGGACGAGATCCATATTTGTACCTGTTACAAAGAAAGTTTTTCCAACAGAATGTGAAAATTATTGAGTGATATCATTAATATCACATGCAAGCAAAATTTTTCTGCAGATAATTCAAAAATGATTGCAGCAGTATATTGACAGGGAACATTCAGAAATGCAAGCTGCATTGAGAAGAGGACTTGGAATGAGAGATATCAGTCCTGATGTCAGATGGATCTTGGCTGAAAGCAAACAATACCAGAAAGATGTTTACTTGTGTTTTATTGACTACTCAAAAAGCATTTGACTATGTGGATTATAATGTATATATTCAAATTCCTCTCAATGTTATCTATAGATAGATAGATAGATAGATAAACATTGAGAGGAATTTGAATTCCAGAACACTTACTGGTGTTTTTTAGGAAACTGTACCTAGATCAGGAGGCTGTCTTTTGAATAGAACAAGGGAATACTGCATCATTTAAAATCAGGAAGGGAGTGCATCAGGGTTGTATCCTTTCACCATACTTATTCAATGTGTATGCTGAGAAAATAATCTGAGAAGTTTGACTATATGAAGAAGAATGTGGCATCAGGATTGGAGGAAGACTCATTAACAACCTGATATGCAGATGACACAACCTTCCTTGCTATCTCCTTCTGTAATGAAAATGACTTGAAGCATAGATGCACTTATTTTTTTAAAGTATACTGATAAAACCAAAACACCAAACTCACTGCCATCTAGTTGATTCTGACATAT
>NW_006921702.1:2389377-2391005 GCF_000298275.1 Orycteropus afer afer | reverse complement strand
ACACATATATATAAACAAAACAGGAAAAATAAATAGTAATACTAAAATTTCATATCCAGACAAATTATTATTTACTTAAGGTCAAAAGAAGGTCTTTTAAGATTGATAACATTTCAAAAATTCTTATTTTCCATTTCCAATTTCAGAAATTAATTATTCCAGCAAGAATTCCAAATAAGTGATGAAAAAATCAGAATAAAGTGTTAAAGAAAACTTGTTGTTGTTAGGTGTTGTCCAGTTGTTTCCTACTCATAGCGTACCCATGCACAGCAGAACGAAACACCACCTTATCCGCATCAACTCCATGATGCTTGCTATACTTAAAGAAAGCTGGAAAATATTATATACAGAATACCTTAGTGTTTAATGAAGAAAAGGTAGATAAATTATTTGAGTGACTGTAATTAACGTGTACAAGGTAAAAGAAGATACGTGTGGCATTGCTCCCGAGGAATGTGTTCTGTAATGACCTCTGTCAACAAACTTCCACATACGTTTCATATAGTTGGTTTGAGGATTTACTGGAAAATTCATCCTGTATCTAGATTGTATCTCATCTCTCTCTAGTAAATGGCCCTTGTCCCACCTTCTGTTTCAGGTGTCACCAAGTTCCAATAAGGACAGAGAGAGAAGCTGCTGTACACATGTTTAGCTACTTCTTGAAGGCACACATTAATTTTTGTTTAAGATATCAGTGTTGACTAGGCAGCAAAGATTCTCTGAGACAGCATTATTAATAATTCCAACTACTACTGCTATCAATTGATCATCTGTCCACTAGTTCCTTAATTATGAGTTTTGTTACAGAAGATTCTCAAAGGAAAAGCAAAGGGAGAAGATTGTACTTTTACTTGTAAATGCCATATTGGCAGAGATGATTTATTATGAAAATTTCCAATGGAAATGTACCTTGTCTATGCAACACAATACCTGATACTAGCCAATTAAACTCTTCAGTTAAAAATCATTAGTTGCAATGACAACTTTTGGTCCCTATGTAGAAACAGGATGCCACCAGTGCTGGAGTGATTAGATTGGGAATGATTGTGATACAGAAACAAAGTAATCATACTTGATGTAAGGCTTGGTATGTGTCATTTGTTGTTGTTAGGTACCACTGAATAGACTCCACCTGATAGTGACCCTATGTAAAACAGAAAGAAACACTGCCTCGTCTTGGACCATCCTCACAGTTATTACTATTTTTCAGCCCATTGTTGCAGTCACTGTGTAAATCAATCTCATTTAGGGTCTTCCTCTTTTCTGCTGACCATCTGTTTTACCACGCATGATGTCCTTATCCGTGAACCATTCCCTCCTGAAAACACATAAGATGAAGTTTCATCATCCTTTCTGCTAAGGAGCATTCTGGCTGTACTTCTTCCAAGACAGCTTTGTTCATTCTTCTGGAAGCCCATTGTCATTATTTAGCAATATATATCTGTTTATATCATCTTATTTAGGCTTAAAAAGAACTCTGATGTAAGTATTTCTACTTGTATTTTATAGATTAGAACATAAAGACTCGAACTCCCCACACCCTAATAACTTTCTCAAGGTTACACAACTCAAAACATCAGCAAAGATAAGATTTAGATACCAGTCTCAACTTTAATTACTATATATAT
>NW_006921702.1:2373860-2389277 GCF_000298275.1 Orycteropus afer afer | reverse complement strand
AGGCAGTATCACTACTGAAGTAGATTGCCCAACCTTTCTTCCAAGGAGTGGCTGGTGGGTTTGAACCGCCAGCCTTCTGGTTAGCAGTCAAGTGCCTTAGGCACTATGCTACCAGAGTGCCTTATATTATAAATATATATAGTCTTACGTGGTCACATGGAATTTCTTTCTCCAGATGTTATCAGGGAATATAATCTCAAACTCTCTGCTACATATTTCTTAACTCTTCCTTAGATATAAGCCCCATATTCATGGAAAATTATCTGAAGAATATTTAGTACACCATTCCTTTAGTTTCTCCCAGTAGATTTTGGATTAAGCCAAACCACCAGAAGAGACATAGTGAATCAGCCTTTCTGTCAAACTAGATTTTATTATTTGTAAGTTTTCTTTGAGTTATCTATTGCCATTATAGATTAATTTATTAAGGTACTGTATGACATTCATTGCCATATTTATAATTTGAGCATGGTTGAAGATATTGTTTATTAACCCACTGCCATTGAGCCAATTCTGAAAGGAGCTCTGGTGGGATAGTGATTAAAGCATTACAGCTGCTAACCAAAAGGTTGATGGTTTGAACTCACAAGCCACTCCATGGAAACTTCCATAAAGATTTACAGCCTTGGAAATCCTATGGGGTAGTTCTACTCTGTTCTAAAGTGTAGCTATGAGTCTATGCGTATTCTTTACTATATCACATGAATTCCATTATTTACTTCTAAACAGTCCATTGGAAGACTGTGTGTAGAAGCTGGAAATATACAGAGATATGGGAAAGTGTATGATCTGACAGCCAGGGTCTAAAGTTTATTTTTATAATTATTGGTGAAGAAGTGGCATGAGGTAGGGCCATAGTCCTGAAGCAATTTGGATCCTGGAGAGAAATCAAGGAGTGTCTACTCAGGGGAAAATTGAAGTTGGTGCAGGACTGAAGTGGTGAAAATGCATAAAGCTTAACTCAGAAAACTCTCATTCAACTCAAGTGAATAAGAAACCAGACACATGTTTTTTAAGTAAAATTATACATGTAAAGTACCTACAGTAATAATTGACACATAGCTGATGCTCAAAAACATGGGGGAAAAGCAGAAGCACCTACTTTCCATGTGCCATGACCTAGTCTGTGTACTAGATAAAAATGATCTTAGCAGAAAATCTGAATGTATGTTTGTCTTCCACAGACTCTCCTTGTCTTATTTTCTCTCCAGATTGTGGAATCTATGTAGCCTGGAGTAGAGGCTGAAAATGACACCAGATATAGTGAAGGAAAGTGGTAGGGTAAGTCAAGTGAGAACTCACATACCTCCAGTGAGACTTAGTGCTCCACCTTATCTTGGAACTTTCCCTTAACAAAACAAAACAAAACAAAAACCAGTTGACATAGAGTCTTTCTCATGGTGACCCATATCTGTCAGATTACAAATGTGCTCTATAGGGTTTTCATGGATGATTTTTCCAGGCTTTTCTTCTGACTTTATTTGAGTGGGTTCAAACCCCCAACTATTTTTAGAACCTTGTTCCTATACTCTAAATCAGGCAAATTTTATGAAGATGTTTGTACACAATAAAATAATGAAATGGAAAAAAAATTAGGTTTCTTTGTGAGATAGCCCCTGACACCAATAGCATTTGCTTAAGGTTCTTTCTTTCTTCCTTTTTTTTTTTTTTTTAATTTTTTTTCCCTTAAATTACTCCCCTCCTTAGATTCCCCCACCCCCCACTCTCTCTATATGTAGATTGTTGTTAGGTCCCACTGAATAGATTGTTGTTAGGTCCACCTTCTAGTGATCCTAAGTACAACAGAAGGAAACACTGCCCAGTCCTTCACCATCCTCACAATTGTTACTATTTTCAGCCCAATGTTGCAGCTGAAATATATATAAATATGAAATATATATGTTGCTGTTGTTGTTGTTATGTGCTGTCAAGTTGGACCCGACTCGTAGCGACCCCTCCTTGAGTTTCCGAGGCAGTATCACCACAGAAGCAGATTGCCCCATCTTCCTTCCCAGGAGTGGCTGGTGGGTTTGAACCTCCAGTCAATATATATGTACATATATATAATTTTAGAGGATCTTGCTTTTCCCTATGTAAATCTTCTTCTTTCATTAGCTAAGAACTGAGAAATGACAATGACTTAAATAATTAAACTCCTTCCAGTATGATACAATTTCCATGGAAATCTGTCTATTCTAATTCTACACACACACACACACACACAAATAATTTGTTGGTCCAAATTTATTTTAATTATGAGAAATTTAGTTCTCAAATAGACCATACGGTAGAGAAAGTAATATTTGAGGGAAGAGAGTCAATTTAATGTTCTTATTTCTTTGTGACCCTAGAGAAGGGAAGACGAGAATTTTAATTTAATGTTTGCCTGCTCTATAACAGTAACTGTGCAGGTAATTTCATACATATTATCTCAAGTTTTGGTCATAGCCTTCCTTTGAGGCAGCTATTTCTATTTCCATTTTCTAGTTGAGGAAACAGGATCATAAAAAAATACCCTGATGATTACGTTGTCTGAAATATGCTTTGAAGGCAAATCTGTTTGATTTTAATACGTTTACTTTATATGTGTGAGAAAGAAATGAAAACAAGAGGCTGTGTTATAATAATTTTAACTCATATAACACATCTCTATGGACAATATATTGTGAATCTTTATGCAGTCCCTGGGTGGTTGTTGTTGTTATGTGCCGTCAAGTCGGTGGTGCATGTGGTTAAATTCTCAAACTTCTAAATGTGTGGTTGTGCTAGGTGTTTCAAGTCCACTGAGGTGCCTCACCTAATCAATCTACTTCCAAAAAATGGGCCACTGGAAACTCTATGGAGCATAATACACGTATTATGTAACTGTAACAGATGGAGTCACACGAGTCTGAGTCAACTAGATAGCAACCTTTTATTATTTTTTTAAATAGTGTTTGCACTAAGACAGTGGTAGTTCAGTGGTAGAATTTTTGCTAGCCATGTAGGAGATCAGGCTCATTTCCCAGCTGGTGTACTTCAAGTGCAGCCATCAACCATCTATCAGTGAAGCTTTATGTGTTGTTATGATTCTTCCACATTAAAATAGACTAGTGAGAAAGACATGACAATCTGTTTCTGGAAATCAATCAGTGAGAACCCCATAGGCTACAATGGTTTGATCTACAGATGGTCAGCAGGATGATGCAGGACTGGGCAACATTTTGTTCTATTGCGCATGGGATCTCTTTAAGTCCCGGGCTGACTTGATGGTAGTTAACAACAACTACATGGAGTTTGCAAAAAAGTGAAAATTTAATCTTTGCCTTCCAGATAATATTTGTATTGATAGTGCTCATTTTCGTGTTTTCAGCTGGATTCTAGACTCAGTGCTGTCTCATTTTAACTTTAGAGATCTCTTATACTGAGTCTTCAGCAGTTTTTCTGATGAGATTCAGTGGAAATAAGACTGTAAGCTAAGCCTGGTGGAGGAGCCAGTGTTATAGGACATGATCCATGGTGGTGTGGTTAAGCTATATAAGATCTGCATGTATTTGTGTTGTGGGAGAGGATAAAAATTCAACCTTTGGGAAAACTGGCTGGTGATATACATAATAACCATTACATTTCATTATATGCCAGGAGACAGATCCTTTGTATCCTTTATTACTAATTTGCTCCCTAGTGCACTGAGATTGAGAAAGAGTATCTAAATTGCTAACATGCAAATGCAGCAATGTTTAACTCAAGTTTGTGCTGTTTCCTTCTGTTTTGCTGAGCCAAGCAGTTTGTCCTTGGGAGACAAGTCCAATTCCAGAAAGAACCCTGAGGTTCATTTGGACAGCAGCATATACCTTGCCATGCTAGTAAATCCTACAATGATTTATCCTACTTCATTCAGCCTCACAAATATGGATCAAGGAAATTTTGTCTATAGGAAGGGGAAGAAGGTGAAAATTGTTTACATAAAAGATGCTTTAATGGATAGGGGCATGTTGTATTTCTCCAATGTGTTGGGATTACTCATTTTTCAAATGCCAAAATAGGGCACTGGATTTTTCTGTAGATATTGAATGTTTCTCCTTAGTAGTCAGACAGGCCTTGGCCTCACCCAAGAAATCTTAAATACATTGTCATTGGCAGCAGGACTGATTCAAGAGCTCTTTCCTGTGTTACTGAACAGGATTGACTCAGGCCCTGGGCATGTGAGCGGTGGGGGTATTGATGTTTTCATACACCATGTAAATAAAAGCTGTCCAATAAATTTATTTTAGAAAGTTTTTGAGAAGTTTCAGTATGTGTAAGGAAATACTTGACCTTTGAAAACCTGGAAGTGATACATAAATCTTGTCTGGGGTATCTCTTCTCTTATTTCCTCTGAGAGGAGGCTTGCATTCTCTTGGACAAAGTTGTCTGCCCCTAGGCCTCCATCTGTCTCACTAATCCTCAGTCATCTTCCTGACTCCTTTCTGTGTCTCTAAGCCTTTAATCTGACTCTGTGTTTTCTGCACTTGTCCAGTCTCTTCCATCTGTCTCTTGCCTGCTGGCAATCGCTTGCTTTGCCCCTGGCTTGATTCCCATTCCTCTTCCCTCTGTGACCTCAGATAGGCCAGCAATTCAGCATGGAAGAGTTTGAAGTTTCTTTCTGAGGGAAAGAAAATGTACATAGGCACAAATAAATTATTTTCTTCAAACTTATGCAATTAGAAAACAGCTGTATGAGTAATCCTGGGATTTTGAATAATCATGCATT
Organism: Orycteropus afer afer; assembly: GCF_000298275.1. NCBI lineage: Eukaryota > Metazoa > Chordata > Mammalia > Tubulidentata > Orycteropodidae > Orycteropus > Orycteropus afer. Next base: position 2,384,545 of record NW_006921702.1, on the reverse strand, counting down.
TGTTGGGATATAGAGATGTCATCCTATTGTGTGTGTACTCAGTGCCAGATTGGATATCCAAAGCCAAGTACTAATTATACAGTCCTACTGCTTCCCTTGTGACAGTTGAAAGCACTTAACTTCTCTCTGCTCCTGGCTGCTTTTCTTTGGAGTGAAGTGAGCTTGTGGATTTACTTCCAGAGGTCGGCAGGGGACAGGCACTATTTCACTCTTCCCTTATTTGTGAGTTAAATCTATTTTAGCTACCGAGTCTTTCTCTTTCCAAATCCTCTTAATTCTGCCCTTGGGTCATTAGACAAAGAGATTGTCAGAAAAAGATTCCCCTCTGCCTTGTGGCTGCATTTATTTATATCTTTGAGGAGATGCTGACCAAGTACATCTGTGTCTTTCTTTTCTGAACTAACATGACATCAAAGAACATTAAGCCTAAAGTTATCAAGTAATCTAGAAATATCACCTCCCAAGCCACAGCTATTTTTATCTGTAGTTAAAGAGACTATGGGCTGGACCTATAGGCTTTTAACAAGTTCTAAAAAAAAAAAAAATTGCAGTGAGATTGAACTGAACTTGGTTCAATAATCTGTTATAGTGACTCAAGAGCTAGATGAAGGTGCCTATTTTACAACTCTTCTCCCTCTCACGTTCCTCTCACAGACACTGACAGCAGGCCTTTGCTATAGGGCACATCATACCAATGAGATCTAGTCATGACCTCTCTGTCTCAGTCCAGGACTCAGGTGTTTCTGACCATTTCTCTTAACTGGAATGTGTATGTTCTGTAATCATTCTATTCACATGTGTGTGGTCTGTTAGGACTTGCCATTCACAGACTTATATATAGGAACAAAGACATTTCTTCTTCCTCTAAAACTAATTTAATCCATATACTCTCTTGCTCAGAGAAGCTGTGTGCTCTCACAGTAATTAAAATGTCATGTAATTCAGAGTAAAGGTGCTAATGTGTGGAGTTACTCTGTAATATCAAAAGCAGTGAGATCCTTGGAGTTCAAGTCCCTCTATAGCTAAAAATATCGAATGCTAGTTGATTTGTGTTAGGGAGATAATAAATCAAAAATAGAAAGCCTATCAGTTTGGGCAGGATATGTATCTCAAGTAGTCTAGAGAAACATGCTTATATCAGAGGATACTAAGGAATACATTGCTTGGCACATAGTCAACATGCTAAGAATTAGTTGGATGGATTAAAAGATAGGTGATGGGATGGATGAATTAATTACTGGACATTAGTGTTCTATAGTGGAGAAGAATGCATCCAGGTATCATGAAAAGTGCTATACCTCAAATAAATATGTGTGGCAATTTTTTAAATTAGCACCTAAGCCATTGTAGATAACCAGGAAAAGTGAGATTAATCTGTATCTATTCTTTTTTCCTCCTTATTAACACTTCTGCATTTTTCAGAAGCTAGCACTGGCCTTTATTTAGTAATACCAATGAAACCAAGTGTCTTAACCAGTGTCTATGGATTTTCATCAAATTGTTTAACAGAGAAGACTACAAGTGAAAAATTAGGTTATACTTTATGAGCTTTAAGTAAAAGTCTAAATCAATCAGCATTAAGAACATATAAGACTAATCAAGAAAGCCATAAACATGTAGACAGATATGAGACCTCCAATTTGGATACTCTCAATGTCACATTCCGAGGACATCTGCTGGTATAGTGGTTAAAGCATTTGGCTGGTAACCAAAAGGTCAGTTGTTTGAATCCACCAGCTCCTTCATGGAAGAAAAATGGTGTAGTCTGCTTCCATAAAGATTTACAATTTTGGAAACCCAATAGAGGTTGCTATGAGTTGGAAATGACTTGATGGCAGTGAGTTTTTTGATGCTACACTATAGCAGTGTGCATAGAAAAACCATGGGAGAGATTGGCAAAATGATGCAGCTATCAGAAAAAAGTGTCCAAGGACTGTGGCCTATAGAGAATGTTGTTTTTGTTATGTGTCATCCAGTTGGACCCAACTCATAGCAACCCCTCCTTGGGTTTCCAAGGTGGTATCACTATGGAAGTAGATTGTCCAACCTTCCTTCCGAGGAGTGGCTGGTGGGTTTGAACCGCCAGGCTTCTGGTTAGCAGTCAAGTGCCTTAGGCACTATGCTACCAGAACTCCTACAAAGAATAGAGTAACCTAAATTTTTGAGTGGACAAATCAGACAGAAACATTACTGTGCTTGAATTCCAAGCCTTTACTTATCTCTGAAGTTGATGAGTCTCCATGAGAAAAATACTTCCCATACCATTAAAGCCCAAAGTGGAATAAAAATGAAAATAATCCTGTGATAGGTATCCATTTACATTTTCTGTAAAGACTTTAGGGAAGTGGAAATTAACTATTCCCAATTGAATTGCTTTGGAAAGGACGATGGACTTGGAATGAGTCCTCTGTTAATCTATCAATGTTTCATCTTCCATATAATTAGTCACTCTGCTGCAAGTGCAGGTATAGGGGAAAACATGTGGACTTTGGAGGTAAAACTGTGCTCCATTTCTCAGCACCAGTGCACTTGTTGCAATGCCTTTAAGGAAGTTATCAAATCACTCTGAGCCTCGATTTTCACATCTATTAAACAAGATGTGTCTTTGTTTCCAACAACATGGTAAGCTGAACTACTACAAAATCTCTTTTACTCAAAACACATAAAAATGCTGGATACAATTTACTAAAAATAACAACACAAAATCCACAGCTGAGTTCAAGAGAAAGAAATATAAATTCAGAAGTGCAAAAACTGAAGAGGCACTTTAACGCTAGAGTTGAGAGCTCAGACACTGAGACTGTTGTGTTAGGCAGGGCCCAACAGTTGGGGACCGGAGTAGGGGGATACAAAGGCGGAGAGAATTTGACCTCCTAAATGTGAGGCAGGAAGGTGAAACTCACAAGTGAAACTTGTCTCTTGCAGTTTCTGCTTCTAGTGAGAGGTATCCAAAAGGATCCCAAGTCTCTACATGATGTGGACGATGATGGAAATAAAACATACTGTTGTTGTTGTTAGGTGCCATCGAGTTATGAGTTCTAACTCATAATGACATTATATACAACAGAATGAAATACTGCCCAGTCCTGTGCCATCTGCATTGCTGTTTGAGCCCCTTGTTGCAACCACTGTGTCAATCTGTCTCACTGAGATTCTTCATTTTTTCACTGACTTACTACTTTGCCAGGCATGATGTCTTTTTCTAGGAACTGATCCCTCCTAATAACATATCAAAAATACATGAGACAAAGTCTCACTATCCTTGCATCTAAGGAGCACTCCAGTTGTACTTCTTCCAAGATGTATTTGTTCATTCTACTGGCGGTCCATGTGATATTCAATATTCTTTGGCAAGTGGTAGCATAATGCCTAAGGCATTTGACAGCTAACCAGAAGGCTGGTGGTTCAAACCCACCAGCTACTCCTCAGAAGGAAGATTGGGCAATCTACTTCTGTAGTGATACCATCTAGGAAACCCAAAGAGGGGTCACTAGGAGTCAGATCCAACTCAATGACAGTGAGTTTGGTTTTTGGTTTTAACACTATGATTCAAATACACCAATTTTTCTTCAGTCTTCCTTATTAATTTTCCAGCTTCCATATGCTGAAAAAAATACATATACCTGCTCTTCATTTATCTATCTCATTATCATTTATTACTACCTGACATTTCACATTCACAACAGTAGTAAAGAATCTACTAGCTGATTTATTTTCTGCATTAATGACATACGTCTGGAGGAAAAACTTCCAAAGTAGGAAGCAAGAGTAATACTGGCTGTGATGGTGAAGGTTGTGCTAACTTGACTGTATCATGATACTCAGTGGTTTGGCAGTTATGTAATGTAATTTGAGAGTTATGTAATGATGTGATCATCTTCCATTTTGTGGTCTGAGATGGTTGTCCTCCATTTTTGCATTATACTTATTTTTGCATAGCAACTTAGTCTTTGGAATCGAACCATGCTGTTAAATGAGGTAGCCAGGCACCAACTAGTTTTGGTCTCAGGGTCAGAAAAGCTGTGGTTGACATGGTCCATTAGTCATTTGGACTAATTTTTCTTTGTGTCTTTGATTTTCTTCACTCTTCTTTACTCTGGATGAGAAGAGATAAATAGTTGCACCTTACGTAGCTGCTCATAAACTTTTATTACACCAGCTGCTACTCACCAAAGTAAGATGTAGAACAATATCTTTGTAGACTATGTTATGCCAATTGACCATAAACAACAACAACAAAACTCACTGCCATCGATCAATTCTGACTCATAGAGACCCCAATTGGGTTTCTGAGGTGGTAAATCTTTATGGAAGTAGATTGTCCCATCTTCCTTCCTCAGAGTTGCTGGTGGTTTTGAACTGCCAAACTTCCAGTTAGCAGTCAAATGCCTTAGGCCACTGAAAAACTGGAGCTCCTTAATTGACCATAATGTCTCTTAAAACTATGGGCCTGAGCCCCAAAGCTGGTGACTCATTCCCTCAAAGTGTTTGGTTATGAATAAGAAGTTTTCAGTACTTTGCCCCCTATATGCTCTACTACATTCATAGACATGTTTGCAGCACATATAAATATGTAGGTAGAGATATCCTCCATAAAGCCTGTATATATATTCATGGGTGTAGTTGCATTGGTCTTCCTACTCCTCTTCAGATTGTGTATACATTCATAGATTGTAATTATTACTGTTATTGCAGGACTGTATATGTAATCCTTTTTTGCCTTTAACCCTTATGCTTTCAGCTTTCACTTTCTTGCTCATTTTGGGCTGAGCTCTCTCTTCTTGTATATTGCATTTCCCTTCACCCAAATTAATATGTGTCCATCATATAGTTACTTATTTACCTTCCTTTCCATCCCATCTATGGTAAATTTCATGTTACTGTGAAAGTAATAATCTCATACAGTATTTGTCCTTTTGTGATTGACTAGTTTCCCTCAGCATAATTTCTCCTAGGTTTATCCATGTTATGGAGTGTTTCACAGATTCATGGTTATTCTTTAATTGTGCATAGTATTATACTGTGTGTATGTACCATAGTTTGTTTATCCATTCATCCATTAATGGTCACTTAGGTTGTTTTCACCTTTTTACTATTGTGAATAATGTTGTGATGAACATGGATATGTTTATATCTGTTCATGTAATGGCTCTTATTTCTCTAGGATATATCCCTAGTAGTGGGATTAATGGATCATAAAGCATTTCTATTTCCAACTTCTTAAGGAAGTGCTATACTACTTTCCACAGTGGTTGTGCTATTTTATAGTCCCACTGACAGTGTATGAAGGTTCCAGTATCTCCACACCCTCACCAGCATTTTACTTTGTTATTATTGTTGCGGTGAGATATCTCATTGTTGTTTTGATTTACATCTCTCTAGTGGCTAATGGTCACAAGCATTTCTATGTGTGTTCATTAGCTGCCTAAATGTCTCAGTTGGAGCAGTGGCTGTTCATATCCTCTGCCCATTTTTTAATTGGATTGCTTGTCTTTTTGTATAGAGGTGTTGAAGCTTCCTGTAAATTTTAAAGATTAGTTCCTTGTATGCTATGTCATTAACATTTTTTTTTCCCAGTCTGCAGAGTCTCTTTTTTACTCTTTTGAGGAAGTCTTTTGATGTGCATAAATGTCTAATTTTTAGGAGGTCCCAGTTCTCTAGTTTGTCTTCTGTTGTTTGGACATTTTTCTTTACATTTGATTGTGTACTTATGCCATGTTTTAGGTCCCCTAAGTGTGCCCTTTTTTTTCTTTGATGATATTTACAGTTTTAAATTTTACATTCAGGTCTTTGATCCATCTTGAGTTAGGTTTTTTATATGGTGTGAGATATGAATCTTGTTTAATTTTTCTGCAAATGAATATCCAGTGTTGCCAGCACCATTTGTTAGAGAGACTATCTCCTCCCCATTTGATAGGTTTTGGCCCTTTATCAAAGGTCTTCTGTGCATAGGTGAATGGATTAACTTCTGGATTCTCAATTCTATTCCATTGGTCTATGTGTTTGTCCTTGTACCAATAGCAAGATGTTTTGACTACTGTATGGTAAATTTTGAGATTGGGGAGTGTGAGGCCTCCTACTTTGTTCTTTCCTTAAGTAGTTTTTTGATATCCAGGGTCTCTTTCTTTTCCACATAAAATGTGTGTTTGTTGATGACATTTTTCATGTCGTGCCACCATTGTTGTTATTAGGTACCATTGAGTCAGCTCTGACTCATGGTGACCCTATGTATAACAGAATGAAACACTGTCAAGTCCTGTGCCAACTTCATAATTCTTTCTATATCTGAGCCCATCATTGTAGCCACAGTGTCTATCAATCTTGTTGAGGGCCTTCCCCTTCTTCACTGACCCTCCACTTTACCAAGCATGGTATCCTCCAGGGAATGGTCCCTTCTGACAATATGACTGAAGTAAGTGAGATGAAGGCTGGCCATTCTCACTTCCAAGGATCCTTCCACCTGCACTTCTTCCAGGATAGATTTGTCATTCTTTTGGCAGTCCCTGGTATTTTCTGTATTCTCAGCCAACACCACAACTCAAAAGCATTAACTCTTCTTGGGTCTTCCTTGTTCTCTGTCTAGCTCTCACATGTATATGAGGGAATTGAAAATATCATGACTTGGATTTGGCACACCTTAGTCTTCAAAGAGACTTCTTTGCTCTTCAGCACTTTAAAGAGGTCTTTTGCCTCTGATCTGCCCAGTGCAATACATCATCTGATGTCTTGATTGCTGCTTCCATTGGTGTTGATTGTGGAACCAAATAATATGAAATCTTAAGCAACTTCAATCTTTTCTCCATCTATTGTGATACTGCTTATTGATCCAGCTGTTCATTTTCTTTATGTTGAGATGTAATCCATACTACAGACTGTAGACTTTAATCTTCATCAGTTAGTGATCCAAGTCATCCTAACTTTCAGCAAGCCAAGTTGTATCATCTACGTATCACAGATTGTTAATAAGTCCTCCTCCAATCCTGACACTGCATTCTTCTTCATATAGTTTAGCTTCTCAGATTATTTTCTCAGCACACAGATTGAATAAATATGGTGAAAAGATATAACCCTGATCCACTCCCTTCCTGATTTTAAACATGCAGTATCCCATTGCTCTGTTTGAACAAAAGCCTCCTGGTCTATGTACAGGTTCCTCATGAGCACAATTAAGTATTCTGAAATTCCAGTTCTTCTCAATGTTACCCATAATTTGTTATGATCCATACAGTGGAAAGCTTTCGCATAGTCAGTAGAACAAAACATCTTTCTGGCATTCTTTGCCTTCAGCCAAGAATCATCTGACATCAGCAATGATATCCCTTGTTCCACATCCACTTTTGAATCCAGCTTGCATTTCTGGAAGTTCTCTGTGAATATACTGCAGCAACCGGTTTTGAATTATCTTCAGCAAATTTTACTTGTATATGATATTAATGATATTGTTTGATAATTTCCACATTCTGTGGGATCACATTTCTTTTGAATGGGTAAAAATATGGATCTCTTCCAGTCAGTTGGCCATGCAGCTGTATCTCAAATTTCTTGGCATAGCCGAGTGAGTGCCTCCTGCATGGTGTTCATTTGTTGAAACATTCCAATGGATATTCTGTCAATTCTTGGGGCCTTGTTCTTCTCCCATTCCTTCAGTGCAGCTTTGACTTCTTCTTTCAATACTATTGATCATTGATCATATGCCACTTCTTGAAATGGATGAACATCGACCAATTCTTTTTGGTATAGTGACTCTGTGTATTCTTTCCATTTTCTTTTGATGTTTTCTGCAACGTTCAATATTTTGGCCACAGAGTCAAGGCTTGAATTTTTTTCTTCTGGTCTTTCAGCTTGAGAAATACCAAGGTTCTTCCCTTTTGGTTTTCTAAGTACAGGTCTTTGCACACTTCACTATAATAACTGTCTTTGTCTTCTTGAGCTGCTCTTTGAAATCTTCTGTTCAGTTCTTTTATCTTGTCATTTCTTCTATTTGCTTTAGCTACTCTCCATTCAAAGGTAAGTTTCAGTGTCTCTTCTGACAACCATTTTAGTCTTTTCTTCCTTCTTGTCTTTTTAGTAAACTTTTGCTTTCTTCATGGATGATGTTCTTGATGTCATCCCACAGTTCCTCTGGTTTTTGGTCATTGGTGTTCAATGCATCAAATCTATTCTTTAGATTGTCTCTGAATTTAAGAGAGATATAATCAAGGTCATGTTTGGGTCTCATGGACTTGTTTTAATTGTCTTCAGCTTCAACTTGAACTTGTATATAAGCAGTAGATGGTCTGTTCCACAGTCTGCTTCTGGCTTTGTTTTGGTTGAAGATACTGAGTTTCTCTGTTGCCGCTTTCCACAGGTGTAGTCAGTCTGATTTCTGTGTGTTCTATATGGTGTGTTCTACATGCATAGCCACTGTTTATGTTGTTCAAAAAAAGGTATTTGCTATGAATAAGTCGTTGGTCTTGCAAAATTCTATTATGTGATCTATAGCATTATTTCTATTACCAAGGCCATATTTTCCAGCTATCAGTGATTCTTCTTTGTTTCCAACTTTTGCATTGCTATCACCAATAATTATCAACACATCTTGATTGCATATTTGGTCAATTTCAGGCTGCAGAAGTTGATAATAATCTTCACTTTCCTATTTTTTGGCATTGGTGGTCGGTGCATAAATTTGAATAATAATCATATCAACTGGTCTTCCTTGTATATGTATGGATATTATCTTGTCACTGACAGCATTGTACTTCAGGATAGATCTTGAAACATTCTTTGTGAAGATGAATGCCACACCATTGCTCTTCAATTTGTCATTCTCAGCATAGTAGATCATACGGTGGTCTGATTCAAAATGGCCAAAACTAGTCCATTTCAGCTCACTAATGTCTAGGATATTGATCTTTATGCATTCCATTTCATTTTTGACAACTTCCAATTTTCCTAGATTCATGTTTCATATGTTCCATGTTCACATAATGCCACCATTATCACTCTCCTTTTCCAATATATTCCACCACCATTAGCATAAACTCAAGGTCCTACAAATCAAAGCTTCCCCTTTCCCCCTTATTCCTACCCCTGGTAATCACTAAGAATCTTTGGTATCTGACTGTATACATACATACATACATATATACATGTATGTATGTATGTATATACTTTGGGTTTCCCAAGTGGTAAATCTTTATGGAAGTAGATTGCCTAATCTTCATTCTGTGGAGTGGCTGATGGGTTTGCACCTCCAGCCTTCTGGTTAACAGTCGAATGCTTTAGGCACTATGCTATCAGAGCTCCATATATATATACATTTTTTTTTAACCTTATCTGAGAATTTTTCTTTCCCTCTCCTCCAATCCTTGGTAACTAAAAAAGAATGTTTCCTTCCATGTATAAACTTTTCCTTGACTTTTTACAATAGTGGACTAATGCCATATTTGTCCTTCTCTGATTGACTTATTTCATTCAGCATGATGTCCTCCAAGTTCATCCATGTTATGTGGTGTTTTTCAGATTATACATTATTCTTTTGAGCTGCCTAGTATTCGATTGTGTGTATGTGCCACAGTTTATCCATTCCTCAGTTGATGAGCACATAGGTTGTTTCCATCTCTTTGCTATTGTGAATAGTGCTGTAATGAATATGGGTGTACATAAATCTATTTGTGTCATGCCTCTCATTTTTTTAGGATATATACCTAGTAATGGGATTGCTGGATCAAATGATATTTCTATTTCCAACTTTTTAAGGTATTGCCATACCGATTCCCACAGTGGTTGTACCATTTTACAGTCCCAACAGCAATGTATGAGAGTCCTGATTGCTCCAAATCCTCAACAGCATTTTTTTTTTTTTTTTCTGTCTTATTGCTATAAATGCTGGGGTGAGATAGTATCTCATGGTCATTTCGATTTCCAGCTCTCTCTGATGGTGTAGTGCCTAAGGCATTTGACTGCTAACCAGAAGGCTGGTGGATCAAACCGACCAACCACTTCTCAGATTGGGCAACTACTTCCGTAGATATACCATCTTGGAAACACAAGGAGGGTGCAGTGAATTGTTTGATGTGGTTCTTCTAGCCATTGTCTTCCATTCTGTGATGTGTTGTAAATCCTATTATCCATGCCTGTATGGGGTGGTGTGTTAGATTGGGTTCTCTAGAGAAACCAAACCAGTAAAGCTTATATATATGTATATATAGAGAAAAGTATCTTAGGAAAATGGCTCATACACTTATAGAAGCTGGCAAGTCCAAAGTTCCTGGATCAAATGTCAATCTGGAGGCTTTTCTCAACTCTTGCAGCCACAGGGGCTGAGGAGCTCAAGGCTGGCAGGCAGTACACGACTTGTTGACTCCAACAAATGACAAATCCAAGATCTCCAGGCCAAATCGTGGATTGTTCACTCACAGACAGTTGTAGGCAGCAGGACACAATCCCAATCCACAAAAGAATGTCTCTTTTCCTAGGATGTCCATTGATACACTAGAAGCAGGCCACATCCCTAGGGAAACTCCCTTTCAACAGATTGGCTGCTCAAAACATAATCATCTGATCCCATCATGGAAATAACCACATCACAACAGCTTAAACCACACAGAATTGTTGTCCAGCCAAGTTGACACACAGCTCCAACTATCACAGTCCACTTCTTGTCAACTTGGCAGTTGTACACATCTTCTTAACCATACATA
>NW_006921702.1:2370966-2372780 GCF_000298275.1 Orycteropus afer afer | reverse complement strand
GAATCCATATCCAGAATAAGTGTCTATTCCAGTAAGAACAAAATGCTGTCCTTTCCATGATGAGAGGGGTCCAATGTAATGAACCTGCCAGCAGGTTGCTGGCTGATCACCCTGAGGAACGGTTCCATATTGCAGACTCAGTGTTGGTCTCTGCTGCTGGCAGATTGGGCACTCAACAGTGGCAGTAGTCAGATCAGCCTTGGTAAGTGGGAGTCCATGCTGCAGTGCCCATGCATAACCTCCATCCCTGCCACCATGGGCATTTTGTTCATGAGCTCATTGTGCAAGGACAGGAGTAGCTGGGGGAAAAGGATGGCTGGTTTCCATTGAATGTGTCATCCTATCTACTTGATAATTAAAGTCCTTCTCTGCTGAGGTCAACTTTTGATGGATATTCACATGAGACACCTTTACTCCTTTGACCCACTCAGAGAGATCTATCCACATACCTCTTCCCCATACATCTTTATTACCAATCTTCCAATCATGCTCCTTCCAAGTCCCAAACCAGCCAGGTAAGCCATTATCCACAGCCCATGAATCCGTATATAATTGCACATCTGACCATTTCTTATTCCATGCAAAGTGAACAGCCATATGCATGGCTCAAAGTTCTGCCCATTGGGAGGATTTCCCTTCAACACTGTCCTTTAAGGAAGTCCCAGAAAGGGGCTGCAACGCCACTTTCGAGTGGTGCATGCATATCGTGCAGAACCATCTGTAAACCAGGCATGAGTTTTCTCTTCCTCAGTCAACTGATCATAAGGAACTCCTCATGAGGCCATAGGTTCACACTGGGAGAGGGAAGATAATGTGACTGGAGTGGAGACAATAGGCATTTGGGTCACTTCCTCATGCAATTTACTTGTGCCTTCAGGTCCTGCTTGAGCCTAATCTCTGATATACAACTTCCATTTAATGATGGAGTGCTGCCGTGCATGTCCTACTTTATAACTCTGTGGGTCAGACAATACTCAGTTCATGATGGGAAGCTGAGGCCTCATGGTCACGTGGTGGCCCATGGTTAGGCATTCAGTCTCCACTAAAGCCCAGTAACAAGCTAAAAGCTGTTTCTCAAAAAGAGAGTGGTTATCTGCAGAGGATGGCAGGGCTTTGCTCCAAAATCCCAAGGGTCTGCAGTGTGATTCACCAATATGGATCTGCAAAAGACACCAAACAGCATGTCTATCTACTATAGACACTTCAAGCACCATGGATCAGCTGGATCATATGGCCCAAGTGGCAGAGCAGCCTGCACAGCAGCCTAAACCTGTTGCAGATTCTGGGCCCCACTCAAAGCTAGCAGCTTTCCAAGTCACTTGATAAATAGGCCACAACAACATACCCAAATGAAAGATATTTTGCCTCCAAAATCCAAAGAGGCCCACCAGACGTTGTGCCTCCTTTTTAGTTATGGGGGAAGCCAGATGCAAGAACTTATCCTTCACTTTAGTAAGAATATCGTGACATGCCCTACACCATTGGATGTCTAGAAATTTCACTGAGGTGGAAGGAGTCTGAATTTTGTTGGATTAATTTCCCAACCTCTAGCACGCATGTTGTTGTTGTTGTTGTTAAGTGCCGTCGAGTCATTTCCGACTCATAGCGAGCCCATGCACAGCAGAACAAAACACAGCCTGATCCCGTGCCAGCCCTGCAATCCCTGCTATACTTGAGTCCATCATCGCAGCCACCATGTCAATCCATCTCGTTAAAGGCCTCCCCCTCTTTCATCGACCCTCCACCCTACCAAGTATGACATCCTTCTCCAGGGAATGGTCCCTTCTTACAACATGACCAAAATAGGTGAGATG
>NW_006921702.1:2362526-2369068 GCF_000298275.1 Orycteropus afer afer | reverse complement strand
AATTGTTCTTAACTTCAAGTTGAATTTGCATATGAGCAGTTGATGGTCTGTTCCACAATCAGCTCCTGGCCTGGTCTTGGCTGAAGATATTGAGCTTTTCCACCGCCTCTTGCCACTGATGTAGCACGCACATGTCTCACCAATAAGTCTAGAGTCATCGATACTTCTTTCCTAGTTTCAATAAGCATAATTTCATCAATGTAATGGACAAGTGTGATGTCTTGTGGAAAGGAAAGACAATCAAAATCCCTACAGACTAAATTATGACACAGTGCTGGGGAGCTGATATACCTCTGAGGAAGCACTGTTAAATTATAATGTTGGCCTTGCCAGCTGAAGCAAAGTGCTTTTGATGGTCCTTTGACATTGCTATTGAGAAAAAGGCATTGGCCAGATCAATAGCAGCATGCCAAGTACCAGAAGATGTACTAATTTGCTCAAGCAATGAAACCACATCAGGAATAGCAGCTGCAATTGGAGTCATGACCTGATTAGGTTTACAATAATCTACTATCATTCTCCAAGATCCATCTCTTTTTTGCACAGGCCAAATAGGCGAATTAAATGTGGATGTGGTGGGAATCACTACCCCTGCATCCTTCAAGTCCTTGTAGGTGGCAGTAATCTCTGTAACCCCTCCAGGGATGTGGTGTTGCTTTTGGTTTACTATTTTTGTAGGTAGAGACAGTTCCAATGACTTCCACTTGGCTTTTCCTACCATAATAATCCTTACTCCACATGTCAGGGACCCAATGTGGGAATTTTGACAATTGCTGAGTATATCTATTCCAATTATGCATTCGGGCACTGGGGAAATCACTACAGGATGGGTACTAGGACTCACTGGACCCAGTGTGAGATGCACCTTAGCTAAGACTCCATCTATAACTTGACCTCCATATGTCCCCACTCTGACTGTTGGGCCACAATGACTCTTTGGGTCTCCTGGATTTAGTGTTAATTCAGAGTCAGTATCCAGTAATCCCAGAAAATTCTGATTATTTCCTTTGCCCCAACAAACAGTCACTCTCGTAAAAGGCCTCAGATCCCTTTTGGGAAGGCTGGGAGAATGACTGACATTATAGATTTTGGGCAATGTAGTGGGTTCCTTTCTCAAAGGGACCTGGCCTCCCCTTCATTCAAGGGGTTGTGGGTCTGTAAACTGACTCAAGTCTGGGAATTGATTGAGAGGCCGTGACTCTGTATTCTGGAGATTCAATCTAGATTGCTGTTCATGTGACCTAGAATTCTTCTGTCTATACAGATCAAGTAAATATTTAGTAGGCTTGCCATATATTTCACTACTAGGAACACCATGGGCAAGTAGCCAATGCCTTAATTCCACATGAGTCAGACTATTCTGATTACTTTTCTGACTCTACTATCCATTATGGTAACCAAGCCTACCTTGCCTATGTTGATTAACTGCTGCCACTTGGCCCCTACTACTATGGGGTCCAATCAGCCCCATCGTAGTTAAGTGTGTTAGTTCAACTAGGGCAATTCCCACCATCAAATCAGGTTTACATAAAATAGCAATCACAACAGTCTTCAAGGATGATAGAGCTCCCTTCACAAATTTATTCCTCACTGTACTGGTGAAAGGTGTGTCTTCTGGACTCTCCATTTCTGGCTCTAGGGGTCTTATCTGATAAATCCATTCTAACAGGCCAATTTCCCTAAACCTCTGGATACCTTCTTCTACATTATACCAAGGCTGGTCTGGACCTTCAACTTGACTTAAAGTAGGCCACCTCAAAATCCCTGCTTCAGTAAGACAACCAAATAAACTATTAGATCCTTTCTTAATCTCTTGAGCTGAAACATTGAATGAAGAATCCATACTTAGTGGCCCTAAATCAATAATCTCAAACTGATCCAATGTTACATTCCTTGCACCATTATCCCACACCCTCAGTAACCATTCCCATACATATTCTCCATGTTTCTGTCTGTTCATGTTAGCAAAATCAAGTAGGTCTTTTTGGGTGCAACGTACCACCTCCTCAGTCACACTTTCTATTTCACCTTTTGGGGCTCACTTGGACTTCTTAACTTTAGTTATAGGTCTCTAGAACCACTCTTGATACCAAATGTGTTAGACTGAATTCTCTAAAGAAACCAAACCAATAATGCTTATATATATGTATATATAGAGAAATTTATCTTAGGAAAATGGCTTACACACTTATAGAAGCTGGCAAGTCCAAAGTTCCTGGATCAAACATCAAGCTGGAGGCTTTTCCCGACTCTTGCAGCCACAGGGGCTGAGGAGCTCAAGGCTGGCAGGCAGTGCACTGGCTGTTGATTCCAACGAATGACAAGTCCAAGATCTCCAGACCAAATCGTGGATTGTTCACTCACGGACAGCTTTAGGCAGCACAACAGAATCCCAATCCACAGAAGAAAGCCTCTTTTCCCAGCATGTCCATAGATATACTGGAAGCAGGCCACACCCCTAGGGAAACTCCGTTTCAACAGATTGGCTGCTCAAAACATAATCATCTGATCCCATCATGGAAATAACCACATCACAACAACTTAAACCACACAGAATTGTGGTCCAGCCAAGTTGATACACAACTCCAACTATCACAGGTAGTGTGGTAGTTAAGGTTGGGTATCAACTTGCCTGGGCAGCTGGTAGTGGTGGTTCCCTAGAATAACTGGCAATCGGCTCTGTGGTGGGATTTGCCTTTAACTGCTGATTGTTAAAGCCATCTACTTGGGTTATTTCTGTTGGAGCAGCACAGGTGGAATGTATTTTGAGTCATGACTTGCTGGAGGGTATAATTCAAATCATCATCCTTAGCTTCCTTGAGGGTATACATACGAATCTCCTGGGAAGGTGTGCCCTACTCTTGTTCCAGTTCTGTGTTTTGGTTCATCCTCATTTCAATTTTGGGTTTGGGACAGCAACCATCATCTGATCTGCTGATCGAGGTTCATCAAACCCTGAGAATTGGGAGGATCCTCCAGACCCACTCGTGGACATTGGATTCACCTGCCTGACAGCCTCTACCACTACAACGTGAGATGATCCCTTGGGTATCTGAGGTCTGTGAGGCATTACAGCAAAATTCAGAACACTAAGAAGGGAGAAATTCCTGGGAGGAGGAGGAGAAGTTAATGTCTGAAATAATGAAGTGGCATGGTAGTTTGGACATTTGGGACATCATTAACCTCCACCTCATGGGAACCAGGCTTGTGCTGATCTTTCTGAGAGAAATTGTTCTAGCAGAGGGGCAGCTAAGAGACAGAAATGACTCAATGGCAGTGAGTTTGTTTTTTTAGTTTGGAGTGGCTAATGATCACTTACATTTCTTCATGTGTTTGTTGGCTGCCTTTGGTGAAGTGTTTGTTCATATCTTCTTCCCATTTTCAATCAGATTGTTTGTCTTTTTGATGTTGAAGTGTTGGAGTTTTCTATAAATTTTAGACGTAAGTACTTTGTCTGATAAGTCACTGCTGAATAATTTTTCCCATTCTGTAGTTTCTCTTTTTACTCTTTAGGAGAAACCTTTTGATACACATAGGAATTTAATTTTTAGAAGTCCCTAATCATCTGGTTTATACTGCTGTTTGTACATTTTGGGTTATAGGTGATAGTCAACTTATGCCATAAATTAGGGCCCCTAAGTTTGCCTGTATGTTTTCTTTGATGACCTTTATTGTTTTATGTTTCATACTTAAGTCTTTGAACCTTTTGGAGTTAATTTTTGTATATGATGTGAGGTATGGATCTTGCTTCATTTTTCTGCAAATGGAAATCCAGTTTTGCCCACACCATTTGTGAAAGACACTATCACTTCTCCATTCAATGGATTTCTTCCCTTTATCAAAGATCAGTTCACCACAGGTGGATGGATCTATTTCTGGTTTCTCAATTTTGTTCCACTGGTCTATGTTTCTGCCATTGTACCAAACCAGGCTGTTTTGATAACTGTGACTCTAGATCTGGGAGTGTGAGACCTCCTACTCTGTTCTTCTTCTCCAGTAGTGCTTTGTTTATTGAGGTCTCTTTCCTTTCCATATAAAATTAATGATTTTTTTTTTTCATATCTTTAAAGAATATTGATGGAATTTGGATAATGGTTGCCTTGACTATATAGATTGCTTTGCATACTATTGACATTTTCGCAATATTCAATCTTACTATCCATGAATATAATATGTTCCTCCATTTATGTAAATCTCTTATACTTTCTTGAAGTAGTGTTTTATAGTTTTCTTTGTATAGGTCCTTTGTGTTCCTTGCAAAATTTATTCCCAAGTATCATATCTTTTTGATAGCTATTGTAAATAGTATTGATTTCCTTTCCAGATACCTATTTGCCAGTGTAGAGGAATACAACTGATTTTTGTATGTCGGTGTACCTTGACACTAGCTAAATCTTTCAATAAGTTCCAGTAGTTTTCTTGCTGTCTCTTGTTTTTTTCTATATATGGGATCATATCATCTGCAAATACGGATAGTTTTACTTCTTTCTTACTAATTTGGATACCTTTGATTTCCCCTTATTGCCCTGGCTAGAACTTCCAATAAAAGGTTGAATAGAAGTGGAGATAGAGGACATCCTTGTCTGATTCCTGTTCACAGGGGGAATGGTTTCAGTCTCTCTCCACTAAGAATAATATTGGCTATTGGTGTTGCATATATGCCCTTTATTTTGTTGAGGAATTTCTCTTCTATTTCTATTTTGATGAGAGTTTTGACCAGGAATGGGGATTTGATTTTATCAAATGCATTTTCTGAATCAATTGATATGATCATATGCTTCTTTTTCTTTATATTACTTATATGATTGATTATGTTGATTGTTTTTCTAATGCTGAACCATCCTTGCATACCTAGTATGAATCTCACTTAGTCATGATGCATTTTTTTTTTGATATATTGTTGGAGACTATTGGCTAGGATTTTGTTGAAGATTTTTGCATCTATATTCATAAGGGGTATTGGTCTATAGTTTTCCTTTTGAGTGATGTCTTTGCCTGATTTTGATATCAGGGTTATTCTTGCTTCATAAAAAAAATCAGGGAAAATTGCATCCTTTTCTCTATTATGGAATAGTTTATGTAGGATTGGTGTCAGCTTTTATCTAAAAGATTGGTAGAATTCTCCAGTGAAAGGATCTGGGCCAGGACTTTTATTTTCTGTTGGTGATTTCTTTTATGACTTGTTCAATTTCTTTTGTTATGGGTCTATTCAAATTTTCTACCTCAGTCTGTGTTAGTTTAGGTAAGTAATAAGTTTCTAGGAACCTGTCCATTTATTATAGGTTTTCAAATGTTGAAGTACAGTTCTTCATAGTAATCTCATATTATTCATTTTATTTCTATTGGTTGTGTTGTGATGTCAAATTTTTCATTTCTTATTCATGTTAATTGCATCTTCTCCTTCTTTTCTTTTGTTAAGTTTGCCAGTGGTTTTTCAATTTGATTAATCTTTTCAAAGAAGCAACTTCTACTCTTGTTGATTTTTTCTATTGCACCTCTATTTTCTGTTTCAATTATTTCTGCTTGAATATTTATTATTTCTTTTCTTCTGGTGATTGTAAGCTTTCTTTGCTGATCTTGTTCTAACTGTTGGAAATGTTGGGATAAAGTATTCATTTTGGCCCTTTCCTCTTTTTTGAAGTGTGCATCTATTGCTATAAACTGCTCTCTGATCACAGCTTTTTCTGTGTTCAAATATTTTGGTATGTTGTGTTTTCATTCTCTTTTGATTCAAGGGTTTTTTCACTTAATTTTTATTTTTTTTCTATTATTCAGTCATTTCTAAGGAAGATGTTACTCAGTTTCCATGTGTTGGCTCTTTTTCTGTTGATCTTCCTAGTGTTAATTTGTAAGTTTATAGCACTGTGATCTGAGAGGATGCTTTGCAGTCTTTCAATGTTTTTATATTTATTTAGGCTTGCTTTTAGGCCTAACATATGATCTATCATCAGACAGTGTTTCTTTGCTATTCATAAGATTTTCCCTGGCCAATTCTTTGAGAAGTGGATGGCCTCTTCCTTCTTCCTAATAATGCTGGAATTTGCATGGTAGAATTTTGCAAGACCAATGACTTAGTCATTGCAAACATCTTTTTTCAACAATACAAACAGTGGCTGTACACATGGACTTCACCAGATGGAACACACAGGAATCAGATTGACTACATCTGTGGCAAGGGGCAGTGGAAAAGCTCAATATCTTCAGCCAAAATCAGGCCAGGAGCTGATTGTGGAACAGACCATCAATTGCTCATATGCAAGTTCAACTTGAAGTTAAAGACAATTAAAACAAGTCCAAGAGAGTCAAAATATGATAAAAATATGATAAGATAAAATTATAGTAATTGGTTTTGTCTGCTCAAGCTGCTCTTTGAAATCTTCTCTTCAGCGCCTTTATCTTGTCATTTCTTCCATTGGCTTTAGCTTCTGTCCACTCAAAGGCCAGTTTCAGAGTCTCTTCTGTCATCCATTTTGGTCTTCTCTTCTTTTCTCATCTTTATAGTGATCTCTTGCTTTCTTCATGGATAATGTTCTTGATATCCT
>NW_006921702.1:2358590-2361706 GCF_000298275.1 Orycteropus afer afer | reverse complement strand
TTTTTGACAACTTCCAATTTTCCTAGATTCATACTTTTTACATTCCGTGTTCCAATGATTAATGGATGTCTGTAGCTGTTTCTCTCCAATTTGAGTGATGTCACATCAGCAAATGGAGGTCTTGAAAGCTTTACCTTATCCACGGGAGTAAGGCTGGTTTACTCAGATGATACAGCTCTCTCCCAGTCCTATTTTGAGAGCCTTCTAACCTATCTGAACCATTCACAAAGTTGTGTGGTAATGTATCAAGCAGTGTCTCTTTGCTATTCATAAGGTTGTCCTTGGCCAATTCTTTGAGAAGTGGATGGTCTCCTCCCTCTTCCTAGTCTGTCTCTGTTTGTAAGTTGGGCTGATACCTGTGCACCATGTGCATCCCACTGGGTTTGAAACACCAGTGGCTCAGCCTCAAAACTCACATCAACACGTCACCATGGTAGGACAAACTGACAGACAAGTTTGTCTCCCTGTTGGAAACCTCTCCTACCACCCTTACCTGAGTCCCTGTGGCTGACTCCTCCTCTGTCCAGATTCCTAGGCCTTTTAATCCCCTTTCTCACACTCTCCCCCACTGCTGCTTTGGGTGTGCCTGAGTTCCCTCTCCTCACCTGGATCCCTGAGGCTGACTGCTCCTCTGTCCAGGTTCCTGGCTTTTAATCCCCTTTCTCCTGCTCTCCTGCCCTGCTGCTTTGGGTGTGCCTTATTTCCCTCTCCTCACCTGGATCCCTGTGGATCACTGCTTCTCTGTCAGAGTTCTTGGCTTTTAATCTCCTTTTTCCTGCTTTCCTTCACTGCTGTTTTGGTTGTGCCTGAGTTCCTCTCCTCACCTGGATCCCTGTGGCTGACTGCTCCTCTATCTGGGTTCCTGGCTTTTTATACTATTTCTCCAGCTCTCCTGCCCTGCTGCTTTGGATGTGCCTGATTTTCTTCTCCTCATCTGGATCCCTGGGGCTGACTGACAGGGGACACTACATGGTTTAAAATCAAGAAGCGAGTGAATCAGGGTTGTATCCTTTCTCCATCTTATTCAATCTATATGCTGAGCAAATCATCTGAGAAGCTGGGCTATGTGAAGAAAAATGTGGCATCAGGATTGGAGGAAGAATCATTAACAACCTGAGATACGCAGATGATACAATTTTGCTTGCTGAAAGTGAGGATGACTTGAGGCACTTACTGATGAAGGGTGAAGAATAGAGTCTGCAGTATGGACTACCTCTCAATATAAAGAAAACAAAAATCCTCATAATGGACCAATAAGCAGCATCACAATAAATGGAGTGAAGATTGAGATTGTCAAAGAATTCACGTTGCTTAGTTCTACAATCGATGCCAATGGAAGCAGCAGTCAGGACATTAGACAATGTGTGGCATTGAAAAGGTCAAGCACGAAGGAACTGTTTCAAGTGCTGAGGAACAAAGATGTCTTCTTGAGGACTAAAGTGCGCCTGACACAAGACATTATATTTCCAATTGCCTTGTATGCATGTGAGAGCTGCATAATGAATAAGGAAGACTGAAGAAGAGTTGATGCTTTTGAGTTGTGGTGCTGGCAAAGAATGTTGAAAGTACCATGGATTGCTAAAAGGACTAATAGATCTGTCCTGGAGGAAGTGCACCTGAAATGCTCCTTGGAAGTGAGAATGGCCAGACTTTGTCTCACCCACTTTGGTCATGTTTTCAGAAGGGAGCATTCTTTGGAGAAGGATGTCATGCTTGGTAAGGTGGAGGGTCGATGAAAGAGAGGAAGGCCTTCAATGAGATGGATTGACACAGTAGCTGTGATGATGGGATCAAGTATAGCAGAGATCATGGGTTTGGCGTGGGATTGGGCGGTGTTTTGTTTTGCTGTGCATGGGGTTGCTATGAGTTGGAAACGACTCGACCTAACAGCAACAACAACATGATCTATCATGGAGAATGCTCCATGTGGGCTAGAAAATATTGATATTTTGCTGTTGTTGGGTGAAGTGCTCTGTAGATGTCTATATGGTCATATTGATAGATCACATTGTTTAGTTCTTTTGCATCTTTGTTGAGGTTCTTTCCAGTTGTTCTATCTTTTATTGAAAGTGGTGTATTAAAATCTTCTGTATTACTGTGGAGTTATCTATTTGTCTTTTCAGTTGTGGTAAAGTATGATTTATGTATTCTGTGGCTCTTACTTTGGGTACATAGATATTTATTATGGTTATGTTCTCTTGTTCAATTGGTCCTTTAATCATTATATAATGTCCTTTTTGTCTCTTATGGTTGTTTTTGTCTTAAAATCTATTTAATCAAAAATTGATATTGCCACTCCTGTCATTTTGCCATTTGCTTGATATATCTATTTCCATCATCTTATTTTTAGTCTATTTTTGTCTTCGTGTCTAAAGTGAGTCTCTTGTAGACAACATATTGATGGGTCATGTTTTCTTATCCAGTCTGCAACTCTCTATCTCTTTAACGGTGCATTTAATCCATTTACATTCAGTGTAATTATCAAAAAGTATGAATTTTCTGATGTCATTTTGTTATGTTTTTTCATGGTGTTGCTGATTTCTTTGTTTCATATCATTTTCTCTGCTGAATTTATTTTGTTTATGAATAGTGTTATCATCTCCTTCATTGCTGTTGTTTTACTGTGTGCTAAATGCTTGTTTGTCCTTTTTGTCATTTTTATGTGAAGGTTTATTATTTTGCTTTGAAGTCACCCTGTGATTTATTATTTTCTTCCTCATTTTAAAACAGTGTGTTCTGTCTCACAACAGTCTTGACTAATCATTTAGAAGTTCTGTAACTACATTATTTTCTTCCTTTTTTTGGTTTGTATTAGTTCTCATTTGATTGATGTCTCTGATTTTCTGTTTACAGTATTATAAGCTTATTTTACTGTGGATACTTCTAAAACTGGTTTGATTTCTGGGTTATGTCCTCATGTGTATTAATCATAGTTTTCTTGCTGTTGTTTGTTCTCTGTCCAAAGGACTCCTTTTAGCATCTTTTGTGAAGTTCATCTGATTTTAACAAATTCCCCTGATTTCTGCTTATCTGGAAATGTCCTAATTACACCATTATATTTGAGGAAGAATTTTTGCTGGGTATATAAATCTTGGTTGGAATTTTTTTTTTTTTTT
>NW_006921702.1:2348186-2358490 GCF_000298275.1 Orycteropus afer afer | reverse complement strand
TCTTATTGGTTGCCCTTTGTAGGTAACTTTTTGTTTTTCTTGTATTGCTTTAAAGATTTTTCCTTTGTTTTTGGTTTTGGTGAGTTTGATGATTCTAGGTCTTGGTGATTGTGGTAGTTCAGTGTGTGTGTCAACTTGGCTGGACCTGGTTGAATGGCTGGGCAGCTGGATGTAGTATTCCCCATGACAAGACTGGTAATCAACTCCATGGTGGAATCTACTGTGAGCAGCTGAGTAGCTGCCTTAGGGAATGTGGTCTGTTTCCTGTATATAAACAGAAGCCTTGTGGAATGGTCTCTAGCATATGGCACACTTGGAGACTGCATGTAGCCGTGTCATTGTTCAGCAGCCTGCCATGCTCTGCCGACCCTGGGACTTAAAATGAACTTGAATTAATGTCCTGCCATGTGGTTTGGTAACAATGGGACTGTGCCTTTTTATTTGTCGACTTTGGGCTTCTCAGCCTCAGCAGCCAGCGGCTGTCTGAGTGAAGAAATGTTTCTAGCTCCAGTGGGCTGGGACCAGGAGGCAGAGCTGGACCCCAAGGTTGAGGAGCTTTCATCCAGCCCCTAGAACTTGGCACTTTGAACTTGGACTTAAAGCCTCCAAACTTCAAGAGAATAAACTCCTATTTGTTAAGGCCATCCAATTTGTGGTATATTCTTGTCAGAGTGGCACTTGGTAACCAGAACAATAATTTTCTTTTGGGGTCTATCTTGTTTTGGGTTTGTTGAAATTCTTAAGTGTATATATTTTCCTTATTCTTCATATTAGGAAAACTCTCTTCCAGTCAATCTTCGACAATTTTCACTGTGGTTTTATCTGTCTCTTCTTGTGCTGGAGTTCTTATTACAAGTTATTCCTGTTGGTAGTACCCCACATAAATCTTAGGCTATCTTCACTTTGTTTTGATCTTTTGTATGATTTTTCTCTTAACAAGGTGGTAATAAAGTATTTGTCTTCGACATCATTTATTCTGACTTCCATTGATTCTCTTTTACTCCTTTGCCCATTGAATGTGTTATATAATTCAGAATTCTTAGTATTAATCTTCTGGATTTCTATTTGTTGTTTTTGCATCATTTCTAATTTTCTGTTTATTTTGTCAATTTGTTCTTATATTATTTTCCTAAATCATTCTAGACTTTTGTCTGTGCTTTCCTTAATTTTGTCAGTGTTTTCCTTGATCTGGTTAGTGTTTTCCTTGATCTGTCTCTCAAGCCATTGAAGATACCCAAATATAATCCTTTTGAATTCTTTATCATGGAGTTCCAATGCTGATTCTTCTTCACAAATGTTTTTTGGACTTGTATCTTGGTCCCTGTTTTCTTTTACTTTGTCTTGCTTTTTTTGTGTGTGTGGACTGTGATGGTTTGTTGTTCCTGAGACATTGTGGTGTTGTATTTATGTTTAATTTTTGGTTGTATGTTGGTGTGTTTATGCAAGATTTTATTCTCTTTATTTTGTTTTCATACATCTGTGAGGATAGAGTTCTCTGCTCCTTTATTCTCTAGTTGTTAGCACTTTGGCACTTACCACTTGTCTCCTGGTGGGTATGATAGAGAATGAGAATATGTGTACAGATGTTTGTTAACTGTTCAAAAAGAGCAGTTGAGGGTGATTTTTTGAGCTGTTATTGGCTGCCATCTATCACTAGTAAGTTGGTGCAAAAGCAAGTGATAGCCTTCACTCAAGGGGTGGAGCTGCAGGGTGTGCAGGTATAGTTGGGTTGTGTGGGAATGCTCACTTTTTCCCACTCAAGTATATAAGGAAAATTACAAAATAAAAGAGAGAGAGTGAGAGAGAGAGAGAGAATAAAAACTTGAACGTCATAAATAAACAGGAACAATTGTAAAAAAAAAAAGAAATGTAATAAATAATAAGCAAAATTTTCAAACTGTATTTAAAAAGCATAAAAGAAAGACAATGAAAAAAAGAGAAAAAGAAAACCACAATATCTGGGGAGGACAGAATGAGAGTAAAGAGGAAGAGTAAATGATTATGGAAAACTGCAAAAGGAAAAATAAGGGATGGGAAGAAGCAAAAGAAAGATAAAAGAGGCAAACCAGGAAAATGGAAGAGAAGTCAAGAGAAAAAGAGCAAAATAAACAAGAACTAGTGATGGAAAGGAGCTCTGGTAGCATAGTGCCTAAGGCACTTGAATGCTAACTAGAAGGCTGATGGTTCCAACCCACCAGACACTCCTTGGAAGGAAGACTGGGCAATCAACTTCCATAGTGATACTGCCTCAGCAAGCCAAGGAGGGGTCACTATTAGTCAGGGCTGACTTGATGGCACATAACAACAAGTGATGGGAAAAGACAAAAAAAAAAAATGAAAGAAGGGAGGAAGATAAAAATAGTAATTTGAAAGCAAACAAGCAAAAATAAAACTGTGGGGAGTGGGAACACCATTTGCATATATTCAAAATGACCACACACAACATTTGCATATATTCAAAATGGCTGTGCTGTGCCCTCAGGACAGCCACTGGCAGTCCACAGGTCTGTTTGTTTCCTTCTTCACTGTTTTCTTTTCTGGTTGTCAGGCAGCAATGCAGTCTTTGCCCAAACAGTCCTTTGTGAGCAGAGTCAATTCTTAGGTTGCTATCAGGAAATATTCAAAATTGCTGTGCAGTTTATCTCCTTACTAACTGTTTCATTCAGGTTCTACTTGTTGATATTTAATCAACTTCTTTATCCTTCCCTGGAAAGCTCAGTGATCCAGGATCATCTTTGGTATCAGTTTCAATTTGTTTCTCATTGCATTGCTGCAGAGTCTGTGCAGCTTATCTGCCTATTCGACCATTTTCCTGCAATTCCTGTATTGTTTTCCTGATTTCCTTTTTAGAGTTCTCTATGTTAGTGTGTAGCATAGTGCCTAAGGCATTTGACTGCTAACCAGAAGGCTGGGGGTTCAAACCCACCAGCCATTCCTTGGAAGGAAGGATGGGCAATCTACTTTCATGATACCACTTCGGAAACCCAAGAAGAGGTTGCTATGAGTCGAGTTCCTCAACAGCAGTGGGTTTGGTTTTTTGGTTTTGGTATGTTAGTGTAGAGGAATACAACTGATTTTTGTATGTTGATATTGCACTCTGATACTTTGCTGAATCCTTCTATTAGTTCTAGTAGGTTTCTTGATGAGTCTCTAGGATTTTCTATGTATAGGGTAATATTATATGCAGATAGTGATAGTTTTACTTCTTTTTTTGACAACTTGGATGCCTTTTATTTGCCTTTCTTACCTTATTGCTCTGGCAGGACTTCCAATATAATATTGAACAAGGGTGATGATCAAGGGCATCCTTGTCTGGTTATTTTTCTCAAGGGGAATGTTTTCAACTGTTCTCCATTAGGAATAATGTTGGCCATTGGTTTTGTGTCCAGGCCCTTAAGTATCTTGAGGAATTTCCCTTATATTCTTATTTTGCCAATGTTTTTATCAAGAATGGGTGCTGGATTTTGTTTATGCCTTTACTGCATCAATTGTTATTATCATGTGGTTCTTTTCCTATGTGCTGGATTGTGTTGATTGTTTTTCTAATGTGGAACCATCCTTGCATACCCACTTGGTCATGATGCAGATTTTTTTTTTTTTTTGATATGTTGTTGCATTCTATTGACTAGTATTTTGTTGAGAAGTTTTACATTGATGTTCATGAGGGATGTTGTGCTTTAATTTTCTTTTTTAGTGATATCTGCCTGGTTTACATATCAGGGTTATGGTTGCTTCATGGAATGAATTCAGTAGTATTCCATCCTTTACTATGTTCTGGAATTTTTGAATAGTATTAGTATTAGTTCTTCTCTGAATATTTGGTAGAATTTGCCAGTGAGAGGGCTACAAATATTTATAGAAGCCTACTGCCACATCTTTCTCCTGTGGAGTGGCTGATGGGTTTAAAATGCAGACTTTTAGATTAGCAGGTGAACAATTTAACCACAGCAACACCAGGGCTCCTGAAAAACTGCACAGGTAACTTCAATAACTATAACCCTTCTATCAATTTGTTGTAAAATAGTGACTTGTGTGTTGCTATAAGGCTGGATCCTATGTCCCTGGTATTTAAAATATTATCAGCATCACTCATGGAAGACAGGTTTCAGTGTAACTTTCAGATTAAGACAGAATAGGAAGAAAACCTTAATGATTTATTTCTGAAAATTAGCCAGTGAAAATCTTATGGATCACAACCAAACATCTTCTTACTTGCTGGATTTGGATATACCACCAGGAGGTATCAGTCACTAGAGGGTATCATGTTTGGTAAAGAAGAGAGCCAATGAAGGTGAAGAGACCCTCAGTGATATTGATAAACACAACAGTGGACTTGAACATATTGGTGATTGAGGATGATGCAAAAGTGGACAAAGTTTGCTTCTGTTA
This sequence comes from Orycteropus afer afer, assembly GCF_000298275.1. Taxonomy (NCBI): domain Eukaryota; kingdom Metazoa; phylum Chordata; class Mammalia; order Tubulidentata; family Orycteropodidae; genus Orycteropus; species Orycteropus afer. The sequence goes on along the minus strand of NW_006921702.1, from coordinate 2,354,101 downwards.
TCCTTAAGATTACCATGAGTCAGAGTCAACTCAATGGCAGCTAACAGAAACCTCAATACTCACCCACTGTCATTGAGTTTATTCCAGCTCATAGAAAACCCTACTGGATTTCCAAGGTTGTAAATTGTTACAGAAGTAGATTGTCTCATCTTCTTCCCATAGAGCAGCTGATGGGTTTGAACCACTGACTCTCTGGTTATCAGCCAAATGTCTTGCCCACTACATCACTAGAGGTCCTTAACTTCAATACAGGATGTGATAACTAAAATATAAATAGCTCTTGGTTCATTGAAAGTGTCAAGAAAAATTAGCATACTCTACATAGTTGTAAAGGATATTTCCCAAATCAATACAAGACCTTTATATATGCTTTGAGTCACTAACATTCTGTGAACTTCCTTTTTGAATCCTCTGCCTTGGCTAGCTGTAATTCTTAAATTTACCATCTAAGAGGTAAGAGACCCATTCTCCTCTTGTTGATGTCATTTAGTCTCATCATGTCTATTTATAACAATATAATGTTCTTCTGTGAATGAGACTAATAAAACAAAATGTATCAGAGTCATGTCCAAGGACTGCAGGGCATACTAATTTCTTTCAGTGGGTTTTAACTTGGCAGTTCCCATTAACAGTAATGGGATTACTAGGGTAAAACACAGTGAAATCAACAACAACAACAAAAAAAGATGATCAAAACAGTCATAAAAAATGCTTATAACAAAAAAAATCCATAATAATACACATAGTATTTATATATTAAAATAGGAATACCATGGTAGATAAATTATTGTCATTTAACAACATGTTCATAAAATACATATGCATGTGGACTATAAACTGGTCACCTAAGCTTTGTAATTCAGAAAATATGAGCTTTTGTCCTTTGCTGGTGATTATTGCTAAGGGGAAACATTTATTTTCTGTCCCAAGGTCAGCTCATTTACAATAGCATCTGTTGTTCATATATTATCAAAATGAAACCTTTGTTTTCAGAAGATGAAACTCCAAGCAAAAGGATATTAAAATAAGTAAAAGATTGTTGGCAAGCTAAATTGTTTCTAGGAAAACTAGCCCCCAATAAAAACACTCTTAGCAATATATCAATAACAATTATTTATATAGTTAGGAGCAAAATGAAAAAAAAAAAAGAAAATAACTTCTAAAAATATGCTCCTCCTTGAATGCCTTCCTGATTAAAAATTAATGGAATTACAAAGTTAAAGTCCAAATGAATTGATATATCTCTCTACTCTGTATGGGATCTCTCTACAATATTATCTTTGTTTACATATATCTATCTACGTATCAGGAGCTCTGGTGGCATACTGACTAAGGCATTTGACTGCTAACTAGAAGGCTGGTGGTTCAAACCCACTCCTCAGAAGGAGGACTGGGCAATCTACTTCCATAGAGATTCCTCCTCAGAAACCCAAAGAGGGGTCACTGTGAGTCGGAATCAACTTGGCAGTAGTGAGTTTGTATTTTTTGTTTTTTGTTTATCTACATAACATCTAGGAGCTCTGGTGACATAGTGTACTTGACTGCTAACCAGAAGGCTCACAGTTCAAATCCACCAGCCACTTCTCGGAGGGAAGGTTGGGCAATCTACTTCCGTAGTGACCCAAGGAGGGGTCACTAGGAGTTGGATCTGACTTTACAGCAGTGTTTTTTTTTTTTTTTTTAGTTTATGACCTATCATCTAACTTTAAAAAAAAAAAAAAAATGCTTATTTTAAACATGAAATGCTGTGAAATTGAGATTATTTTTTATATTCATAGATATGTATATTTTTTGGGGAGATAGTAAGGTGGTTTTGAATGAGTTCTAATTTTGACCTTTCTTACTTCTAGTAATGAAACCTGGTCACTTTACCATCTGTAATATGGTTTTGACAATTTCTACTTTCCAGGGTTATTGTGGGTATTTAATAATTTAGTATATGTGAAACCATCTAATCTAGGCTCATAGACACTCATCAATCCTTACAAGTTTCTTTATTTTCTGTATGTGATGCTTATTTAGATTAAAACAAAGGGGAAATGAAAACTATCCATCTTCAAATACAAGTTTATATTAACATTGTATGAACAAATTTTCCAGAAAAGTGAAAAAGTATATTTTCAATCAGAAAGTATTGTAAACATTTTTAAAAATGGAGACATAATCTGTTCAGGAGGTAGATTATTAATACACTAGCAATACAGTAACACGATCTTATTTTTCGCAATATACATTGCTATCTTATAGGCAGTTCATATAGAGCAAATTGCTATAAATTATTTCTTGTACTATGATTGGGGTTGTACTTAATTCAAATGGTTTATTCATATATATATATTATTCAATATGTGTTGTAGCATTGAGAAAATAATCATTTTATGCACAGTTAAACTTTAGACCTAGAAAAAGCAGAGTGAAACTAGAGATGACAGTTTAGATAATGATTCTAAGTTTCACCTCTAAAGACCTAGATTTCCTCAGTACACATTCTGACATTTCACCGATAAAGTATGTTGCTATTGAGTTGATTCTGACTCATAGTGACCCTATAGGACAGAATGCAACTATCCCATAAGGTTTCCAAGGCTGTCATCTTTATGGAGTCAGATAAGCATATTTTTCTCCTGTGGAGCAGCTGTTGGGTTCAAACTGTTGACCTTTGTTAGCAGCTGAACACTTAATCATTATGCCACTAGGATTCCTTCTGATGTTTCAATGTATTAGATTTGTGACATTGAGCAAGTTACTTAATTCCACTGTGATTTAATTACTTTACCCATGAAATTAGAAAGTACCATCTACCTCATTCATAAGTAAAAACTTAGATTTTGGCCTGGTATAGTTAATATTCTACTTATTGTGAAGTCTAAAATAAGACAAAGATACTCAAATTCCATTGGATATATATGGTCTATTTGATTTAGGTAAATTTTTAGATGATCAATAATTGACCATTTCTGAGGACTGGAAAATGGCATAGTACCTGTAGTCCACATGTTATTTCCCTCTATCATCTTAATGCCCCCAAAACTAGGTGCAACAGTTTGAAGCAGTGATTTTGGGGTTGTCAACAGCTCATTAAGTTACAGAAGTCCAGATTTAGTGGAGAAGGAGGTGGTGGTGGGGGGAAGCAGGGTAAACAGCTGGGAATACTAAAAATAAATGAACCTGCCAGGTGGCAGACAAGACAGCGAAATGGAGAAGCAGAAATCTCCTTTAACAATACTGGAGAAAGCTGTGGAGGAAAAAAGAAAGAAGGGACACCAGGGAACTAATGGCAGCTTTGATGACTCAAACTACCCATAACAGCAGCTTCTGACAGTAATCTTGGGAACTGAGCTGAGTAAGAGGACAACATTCCTGAGAAACAGGGCAGAAACCCCTGTCATTCAGGTCACCACTGATTTGGGAGTGGAAAGGGGAAAGGAAGGAAGAATGCTGTAGGTAGGAGAGTCTGGGATGAGCTCACAGCACAATGCTGGGATTCAGCTCTTCCACAACAGCTTTTTAGCACAGAGTTGTGGGAGTACAGAGTTTTTGTGACTATCTGACCCAAGTGGAAAATAGCAGCCCCCTAACCATTGGGATCTTGGCTGATTTTGAACTGTGTGTCCATGAGTGACAACAAAGGGTCGTCATTGGTAATTGTCCTAATCAGACTTAAAACACAATCCTGGAACCAGCAGTAATTACAGAAATGTGGGAATCAGGGACTTGTTATAAGTGCCTTTTATTTTTTCCCCTTCTCCCTTACCTCACCCAACAAAAGAACCACATTAAGTGACCCCAACATCTGCTCATCCCAACTCTAAATCCCCTACAGTTATTCCATTAACACAAAGAAAAATGCAGAGGAAGCCAGCATACTTGAATTAATAACTCCCCAAAATAAAATACAACCAGCTCCACCCTTGCAAATATATTTAAATATAAAAGTGAAACAAATCAATACATAAATAATAAAGACAACAATGTTAAAATGTCTCAGAAACAATAGGCAATCTCAAATCAAACAACAACAGAAAAAAAAAGGACAAGCCAATAGAATTAAAACTCCAGACCAAACAAATATACCTACTTTTGACAAAAAAAAAAAAAAAAAAACATTAACATGGAGGAAGAAGAGAAAATAGAATTATCTTAGAAGGAATTTAGAAGATATGTTTTTAAAACTCTATAAGAGCTCAAGAATACCACAAACAGAACCAAGGAATAATTCAGAAAAAAACATTCAAGAAAAAAAAAAAAATAGCAATATTAATGCACAATCAGAACTCATACAAACACAGCAGTTAGAAATCCAGAAGATGAACACTAAAATTACAGAATTACATAACACAGTGGAAGCACAGAAGATTAGGCTAGAACTAGCTGAAGAATGCAAGTCCCAACTAGAAGATAAATCTCTTGACACCAGCCTATATGAAGAAAAATCAGAGCACAGATTTAGGGAAAAGGAAGAGAACCTAAGAGTTATATGGAATGACATGTAAATTAACAATAGATGCCTCATTGGAATACCAGAACAAGAAGAGGGAAAAAAAAAGCCTGAGAAAATTGTGCAAGACATGCTAACAGAAAATTTCCCCTGTATCATGAAGGAAGAAAAGATATTTGTCCAAGAAGCTCAACAAACCCCATGCAGGATAGATCCCAAGAGAAAGTCACCAAGACATATCATAATCAAACTCTCCACAACCAAAGACAAAGAAAGAATCTTGGGAGAAGCCTGGGAAAAAAGAAATGTCACCTACAATGGAAGCAATTAGGCTGAGTTCTGATTACTCAGCAGAAACCATGCAGGCAAGAAGACAATGGTACAACATATACAAAACACTGAAGGAAAAAAAAAAAAAAAAACAACTTCCAACCAATAATTCTATATCCAGCTAAATTGCCCATCAAATATGAGGGTGAAATCAAGACCTACTCAGACAAACAAATTAAGGGATTTTGTGAAAACCAGGCCAACTCTTCAATAATGCTTAAGGAAGTCCTTCCAGTAGAAAACCCAAAATACAGAACAACAAATTAAAATCAGGAAATGTGACATAAAACCAAATCAGAAATAGATACTCAAAATAAGCTCATAAAACATTGTGCACAAAGAAACAAGAGAGTCAATTTGCCCATGACACCAGCAACAAAACAAATAGAGGGAATAAAAGTTCTAGGTACAAAACTTCCAAATGGAGAGGAAAACAGGACTACATCCTTACAGAGGAGACTGTTCCAAAATTATAGAGAGAAGAATTCACTCCAAGGTAACCACAGAGAAAATTAACAATCCCCCTAAGCAACCCAGAAAGAATGAGATCTTATGGGCTTAGTAAGCACAAAACCAATGCTAAAGAAGAAAAGAGAAGAAATACTTGATAACAAAATCAACTCAGCACAGAAAAAGTACTTGGACCAAGGAAATCTCCAACAACACATCAAAAAACACAATAGAATAATATCAATCAATTCATACCTATCACTAATTACACTAAATATGAATGTACTAAATGCACCAGTTAGGAGAAAAAGAGTGCTGGTTTGGATAAGGAAAGGAGACCCATTGATTTATTGCCTACAAGAGACCCACTTTAGTCATAAAGATAAAAACACATTAAAAGTTAAGAGGTGGAAAAATATATACAAAGTAATGGTAACCAAAAAAGAGTAAGAGTGGCAATATTAATTTCTGATAAAATAACTTCAAAGTGAAAAACATGATAAGAGATGAAAAAGGACACTATATGATACTGAAAGGGTCAATTGACTAAGAAGACTTTACCATAATAAATAAATGTGCACCCAATGAAAGTGCTCAAAAATAGATAGAGGAAATATTAAATGAGTTGAAAGGGAAAATAGATGACTCAACAATATCAGTAGGAGACATTAACACACCACTTTAAAGGAGGGAAAGA
>NW_006921702.1:2344066-2345410 GCF_000298275.1 Orycteropus afer afer | reverse complement strand
AGTTACAGAACTTCTAAATGGTGAGGAAGTTAAGAGAGTTACAAGATAGAATGGACTGTTCTAAACTCAGGGAGAAAATTATAAATCCTAGGGTAACCTCGAAAAAAATGATAAACCTTCATATCACAATAAAAAAGAAGACAAGCACAAATACTCAGCAAATACTAAAACAACAGCAGCAAAAGAAATGACAACACAATTCATAAACATAATGAGCTCAGCACAGAAAAAATATGGAACAAAGAAACCAGGGACACCTTGAAAAAACACATAATAAAATGACAGCAACAAATTCATACCTGTCAATAATTACACTGAATGTTAATGGATTAAATTCACCACTCAAGAGATGGAGAGTTGCAGATTGGATAAGAAAACAAAACCCATTGATATGCTGCCTACAAGAGACACACTTTATAGATAACGACAAAAATAGACTAAAAATCAAAGGTTGGAAAAAGATATATCAAGCAAATGGCAACTGCAGGAGAGCAGGAGTGGCAATATTAATTTCTGATCAAATTGACTTTAAGACAAAAACCACCAAACAAGACAAGGAAGGACATTATATAATGATTAAAGGATCAATTGAACATGAAGATATAACCATAATAAAAATCTATGGGTCCAATGAAAGAGCCCCAAAATACATAAATCAGATTTTAAAAGAGTTGAAAAACCAAATAGATGACTCCACAGTCATAGTTGTAGACTTTAATACATCGCTTTCATTGAAAGATAGAACAACTGGAAAGAAACTCAACAAAGATTCAGAAGAGCTAAACAATACAATCCACTAACTTGGCCTTAGACATCTATAGAGCACTTCACCCAACAGCAGCACAATATACATTCTTCTCTAGTGCACATGTCTATAATTTTCCTTTCTAATGTTGTCTTTCCCTGGTTTGGGTATTAGTGTTATGCTTGCTTCATAAAGTGAATTTGGGAGTACTCCATTTTTTTCTATGTTCTGGAATAGCTTGAGTAGCATAGGTTTGAACTCTTCTCTGAATAGTTGATAGAATTATCCAGTGAAGCCATCAGGGCCAGGGCTTTTCTTTGTGGGAAGTTTTTTTTTGTGACCTGTTCAATTTCTTCCCTTGTTATGGGTCTGTTCAAGTTTTCTATTTCTGAGTGGGATAACAGGTAGATCTTGTGTTTCTAGAAACCTGTCCATCTCTTCTAGATTCTCATATCTATTGGTGGACAGTTTTTCATAATATTCTGTCAGTATCTTTTTTGTTTCAGTTGGTTCTGTTGTGATGACACCATTTTTGTTTACAATTCTTGTGATTTGGGTCTTCTCCTTCTTTTCTTTTGTTAGGTCTGCCAATGGTTTAT
>NW_006921702.1:2339375-2343186 GCF_000298275.1 Orycteropus afer afer | reverse complement strand
TTGTCTCTTAAGATGTTTTTCACCTTAATGTCTATTTTATCAGAAATCATAATTGCTACCTCTGCCCTTTTTTGGTTTCCATTGGCTTGGTATATTCTTTTCCATCCTTTAATTCTTAATTTGTTTTTATCTTTGTGTCTAAGGTGTGTCTCTTGTAGGCAGCACATTAATGGGTCTTCTTTTCTTCTCCAGTCTGCCACTCTTTTTCTCTTTATAGGTGCATTTAGTCCATTCACATTGAGTATAATTAGTGATAGGTATGAGCTGATTGGTGTCATTCTATTGGGGTTTTTTGTCATGTCATTGGTGATTCCTTAGTCCATGTCTATTTCTGTGCTGAGTTCAGTTTGTTGGTTATTGCTTTCTCCCTTTTCTTCTTTATAGTCAGTTTTGTGTTTATTAAGCCCATGTGTTTCCTTCCTTCTGGATTTGCTTAGAAGAATTGTTACTCTTCTCTGTGTTTACATTGGAGTATATTCTTGTCTCTATATTTTTAGAACAGTGTGTGCTCCAAAGACATTGCTGTGTTTTCCTCTCCATTTGAGGGTCTGTACCTAGAAGAAATATTCCCTCTGATATGTTGGTTGCTGTTGTTGTGTGCTGCCTGAGTTCCTTGGTTTTTAAGGTAGAATGTTTTATGATATTATTATGAGTATCTATTTCTGATTTGGTTTTAGAGTTGATGTCACATATCCTGGTTTTGCTGATCTCTGTTGTGGGTTCTCTATTGGTAGGACTTCCTTAAGCATTTCTTGTAGGGTTGGTCTGGTTTTCACAAAGTCTCTTAATTTCTGTTTACCTGAGAATGCCTTGATTTCGCCCTCATATTTTATGGATAATTTGGCTAGATATAGGATTCTTTGTTGTAAGTATTTTTTTCCTTCCGAGTTTTATATATGCTGTCCCATTGCCTTCTTTCCTGCATTGTTTCTGCTGAGTAATCAGAGCTCAGCCTAACTGTTTGATTATTATAAGTAATATTTTTTTTTTCCTGGGCAGCTCTCAAAATTTTTTGTCTTTGGTTTTGAAAAGTTTGATTATAACATGCCTCAGTGTCTTTCTTTTGGGATCAATATTGTATGGGGTTCTATGAGCTTCTTGGACAAATATGTTTTCTTCCTTCATGATATGGGGAAATTTTCTGCTAGCAGGTCTTCCACAATTTTCTTGGTGGTCTTTTTCACCTCTTCTTATTCTGGAATTCCAATGAGTCTTATATTGTTTTGTCTCATGTCATTGCATATAATTCTTAAGCTCTCTTCATTTCTCTTAAATCTTTGTTCTGATTTTTCTTCATACAGGCTAGTGTCCAGGTATTTGTCTTCTAGTTGGGATATGCATTCTTCAGCCAGTTCTAATCTGCTCTTTTGAGCTTCTACTGTGTTGTGTAGTTCTGTCATTTTGGTGTTCATGGTTTGCATTTCAATAGACCTTTTCTGCATTTCTAACTGCTATTTTTGTATGAGTTCTGATTGTGCATTAATCTTAATATTCTGTTCCTCAATGATTTTCCTGAGTTCCTCCAGGGAACTGTCTGTGTTCTTCTTGTTTCTGTTTGGGGTTTCCTTAGGCTCTTGTACAGCTCTATAAACGTATCTTCTAAATTCCTTCTCAGATAATTATATTGCCTCCTCTTCCTCCATGTATAATGAGACCTTTGTTTGTGGTTTTGCTTCAAATGCCTTGTCCTATTTTTTTGTTTGATTTGAGGTTGCCTATTGTTTCCTAGACATTTTGAGATTGTCTTTAACTGCTGGTTACACATTGATTTGTTTTGTCTTGGTTTTATGGTTTTAATATTTTGAAAAGGTGAAGCTCATGGATTTTATTTTATTATTGATTCAGGTATGTTGGATCGCTCTGCTGTTTTCTTTGTGATGGTGGAATCATTGTGTGGAATGTGCACATGTGTTTGTTGTAAAGAGGATTTAGATTTCAAAGCTGGAGGTTTTATGGTAAGTGGCTGAATATGGTTTCTTCTGCTGCATGAGTGAAGTTATTGGCAGAGGAGTTGAGAGCAGAAGAAGGAAAGCTTGGTGTTTGTAAGGTCGGTTTCTAGGGCTTTGTGCAGATTATTATTGATGATGTAGTTATTTACAAGTCTGCGGCTCAATCTCAGAAAAGATTCCTGTTGTTATGGAGTCACCACTTTCCACCAGGCTCAGGCATACTCAAAGACCTTGCTTCTGAGACCCCTTAATGCCCAAAATCTGATCCAAGGCAAATTTCCGGGACCGCACTCAGCTGTGGCTTCCTATCTCCTGCTCCTGTCTGCCCACGGCACTGGCGCAATACCCCCAGACCATGAATGGCTCAGGAGTTTGTCTGTTATACCATCCATCTGCAGTCCCAAAGATGCACATGATTTCAGCTGTGCTAGAGTCAGGAGAGTTGTTGTTGTTATGTGCCGTCAAGTCAGACCTGACTCATAGCAACCCCTCCTTCGGTTTCTGAGTCAGTATCACTATGGAAGTAGATTGTCCCATCTTCCTTCTGAGGAGTGGCTGGTGGGTTTGAACTGCAAACCTTCTGGTTAGCAGTCAAGTGCTTTAGGCACTACTGTGGTTCAGATATCAGTGACAAAGATAAGCACAGACCTCTCAATGTCTCCCAAGCTGACCCAAGCCCACTCAGTGAACTGCTGAGAGGGGAGCAAGCTCACCCTCCTGAAGCACCAGTGAGCTCTCCGCTTGAGTTTCAGTGGTGCTGTGTGTTCCCATTTGCACTTAGGTGACCCAAGTCACCAATAAAATCAGGTACTGGAGATAGATCCTTGGGGCAGTTTGCTGGGATGTTGGTGTGGTGGCTGGTATGCTGATATAGCGTGTCTTCTTTCTTGGCTCACAAAGATCTCAGGTGGCCACCCTCACCCACCAGTCAGTGACTGCCCCAGGGAAGTTTCCAATGGCCTCTCTCAGCTGCCCATCCATCCTCTACCAGGTAGATCTTTCTTAAATAATCTCCCTGTGCATTTTCTCTAATTCTGCTCTTCTGTGTTTGGTGCACTCTGATTCAGTGAGCTATTCAGAGCACCAAAATCCCTAATTTGAAATGCTGTACCTGGTTTTTTAAACACTAAGATGCTAGAGGGAAATAGCATGGTGCTTACTGACAAGACTCCATATTGAATCCTGCCCCAAATCAACACCTTAAACCAACATCTCCAACAATTAGAAAAAGAACAGCAAGAAAAGCCTACTGTCACCAGAAGAAAGGAAATAATCAAGATTCGAGCAGAAATCAATGAAACATAAAACAGAAGGGCAATAGAAAAAAATCAACAAGACCAGAAGTTGGTGTTTTGGAAGAGATGAATAAAATTGAAAAGCCACTGGCAAATTTAACAAAGGAAAAGAGGGAGAGGATACAAATAACACAAATAAGAAATGAAATGGGTGACATCACAACAGAACCAACTGAAATCAAAAGGATAATATCAGGATAGTATGAAGAACTGTACTCCAACAAATTTGAAAATCTGAAAGAAATGGACAGATTTCTAGAAACTCATCACTTACATAAACTAACAGACTGATGTGGAAAAGTTGAACAGGCTCATCACAAAAGAAGAAATTAAACAGGTCATCAAAAAATTACCAAGAAAAAAAGTCCTGGTGCAGAGGTTTCACCAGAGAATTCTACAAAGCATTCAGAGAAGATCTGATACCAATCCTACTCAAACTATTCCAAAACATGTAAAAGGATGGAATCCTCCCTAACTCATTTCATGAAGCAAGCATAACCTTCATATGAAAACCAGGCAAGGACATTACTCCAAAGGAAAATTACAGACCAATATCCCTCATGAATA
>NW_006921702.1:2338829-2339275 GCF_000298275.1 Orycteropus afer afer | reverse complement strand
AGCCCTGCTAGCCAGAGACTGCACAGAGGACTGCTTGGGTGGCTGGCGAAGAGGAGGGCGGGCAGAGCTGTGGACTTTTGCCTGTTCTGAGGGCGCAGCCATTTTGAATGTTTACAAGTGGCTTGACAATTTTGGATATTTAAAGAGATAGCACTCTCCCAGATTCCAGGGGCTTAAGAACAGCTTCTGCTTGCCAGTAACCCCAATGACACTCTGTACCTGAATGACTGAAAAGGTGTCACATTCCCCTTATTACTCTTATACTCCACACTTGCTTGGTAGATGGACTTGTGGCAATCTCTCACTCCCAACCACCTTCTGGGCCCACAGGAACTCCATCCCAGTCTGTGTGCTCTGACGGAGCCTGGGTGCCCTGCCCTGCCCTCCCCAGATTTTTTTTCTTTTTCTTTTTCTCTTTCACTTTTCTTGTTATTAGTTTTCTTGTT
>NW_006921702.1:2332074-2337263 GCF_000298275.1 Orycteropus afer afer | reverse complement strand
TCCCAATCCAGATCCCATCAACATTCTTTAGGGATATGGAAAAACCAATCACTAACTTTATATGGAAAGGAAAGAGACCTCAGATAAGCAAAGTACTATTGAAGAAGAAGAACAAAGTAGGAGTTCTCACACTGCCGGATTTCAAAACCTAGTATACAGACACAGTAGTCAAAACTGTGTGGTATTGGTTAAATGACAGATACATAGACCAATGGAATAGAATTGAGAACCCAGAAATAGATCCATTGAACTATGGTCAGCTGATCTTTGACAAAGGGCCTAAAGCCATTAAATGGGTAAAATAATGCTTGTTTAATAAATGGTGCTGGCAAAACTGGAGATTTATTTGCATAAAAATGAAACAAGATCTGCACCTCACACCATACACAAAAACAAACTTCAGATGGATTAAAGACTTAAATGTGAAACCTAAAATTATAGAGTTCCTCAACGAAAAACTAGGGGCAAATTTAGGGGCCTTAATACATGGCATAAATAGACAATCAAGTATAACTCAAAATTCACAAACAGCAGAAGAAAAAAACAGATGATTGGAACCTTCTAAAAATTAAATTTTTATGTGCTTCCAAAGACTTCTCCAAAAGAGTCAAGAGAGAACCTACAGATTAGGAAAAATATTTGATAATGACATATCTGACAAGTGACTTAGATCAAAGACTTAAATGTAAAACCCAAAACTATAAAATTCATGAAAGATAAAATAGGGGCAAATCTAGGGCATTTTATGGCATAAATAGACTATCAAGCATAACTAAGAATGCACATGCAGTGGAAGAGAAGCTGGGTGACTGAGATCTATTAAAAATTAAATTCTTATGTGCATCAAAAGACTTCTCCAAAAGGGTAAAAAGAGAACCTATAAATTGGAAGAAAATATTTGCCTATGATGTATCTGACAAAGGACTTATTTTCAAAATGTATAGAAAACTTCAACATCTCAACACCAAAAACACAAATAATGTAATTCAAAAACGGACAAGGGACATGAACAGACACACACAATTTGCTGGCAGCCATCAAACACATGAGGAGTTGCTCATCATCATTAACCTTTAGAGACATGCAAATCAAAATAACTCTTTCATCTCACCCCACCAATAGTAACAAAGTACAACAGGATAGAAAATAACAAACACTAGTGATGTTGCAGAGAGATTTGAACTCTCATACACTACTGGTGGGACTGTAAAATGATACAACCATAGTGGAAAATGGCATGGTGTTTCTTTAAAAAAAAATGAAAATAGAAATACCATTTGAGCCACAAACTCCATTACTAGGAATATTTCCTAAAGATGTGAGAGACAGGAGCATACATATGCATATCTATGTTCATTGCTGCACAATTCACTATAGCAAAGAGATGGAAACAACCAAAATGCCCATCAACACTGGTCAGTGTGGTCTCTGCTGCTGTCAGATTGGACACTCTCAGTGAGGGTACTCAAATCAGCCTTGGTAAGTGGAAGTCCATCTTGCTGAGCCAAAGAATAACCTCCAACCCTGCCACCATGGCCACTTTGTTCATGAGCCCACTGGGCAATGAGAGGGGTAGCTGGGGAAAAAAGATGACAGTTTTCCAATGAATGTGTCATCCTAGCTACCTGATTGTTAAAATCTTCCTCTGCCAAAATCATCTTTTGGTGGCCATTCACATGAGGCACAAATATCTTTACTCCCTTGGCCCAGTCAGAGATCTACCTATATACCTTTTCCCTATACATCATTGTCACCAGTTTTCCAACCGTGCTCCTTCCAAGTCCCAGACCATCCAGCCAAGCCATTGACCACAACCCATGAATCGATATGCAGTCGTATATCTGACCATTACTTGTTCCATGCAAAGTGAACAGCCAGATGCATGGCTCAAATCCTCCATTGAGAGGATTTCCCTTCACCACTGTCCATCAGGGAAGTCCCAGAAAGGGGCTGCAGTGCTGTCCATTTTTGAGTAGTGCCTGCATATCATGCAGAACCATCTGTAAACCAGGCATGAGTTTTCTCTTCTTCAGTCAACTGATCATAAGGAACTCCCCATAAGGACATAGGTGCAGACTGGGAGAGGGAAGGTAATGTGATTGGAGTGAAGACCAGAGACATTTGGGCCACTTCTTCATGCAACTTACTTTTGCCTTCAGGTCCTGCTTGAGCCCAATCTCTGATATACCACTTCTATTTAATGATGGAGTGCTGCTGTGCACATCCAACCTTATGACTTTGTGGGTCAGACAGCACTTGATTCATGATGGGCAGCTCAGGCCTCACAGTGACTTGGTGGCCCATAGTTAGGCATTCAGTCTCTACTAAAGCCCAGTAACAAGCCACAAGCTGTTTCTCAAAAGGAGAGTAGTTATCTGCAGAGGATGGAAGGGTTTTGGTCCAAAATCCCGAGGGTCTGCGTTGCGATTCACCAACAGGGACCTGCCAAAGACTCCAAACAGCATCTATATCTGCTACAGACACTTCAAGTACCATTGGATGAGCTGGATCATATGGCCCAAGTGGCAGAGAAGCTTGGATTGCAGCCTGAACCTGTTGCAGAGCCTTCTGTTGTTCTGGTCCCTACTCAAAATTAGCAGCTTTCCAACTCACTTGATAAATAGGCCAAAACAACACACCCAAATGAGAGATATGTTGCCTCAAGTCCAAAGAGGTCCAGCAGACATTGTACCTCTTCTTCAGTTGTGAGAGAAACCAGATACAATAACTTATCCTTCACTTCAGTAGTATTGTCTCCACATCCCACACACCACCGGACCACTAGAAATTTCATTGAAGTGGAAAGTGCCTGAATTTTTGTTGGATTAATTTCCCAACCTCTAGCATACAGATGTCTCACCAATAAGTCTAGAGTCATGGATATATCTTCCTTACTAGGTCCGATTGGCATAACGTCATTAATATAATGGACCAGTGTGATGTCTCGTGGAAGAGAAAGGAGCTCAAGATCCCTATGGACTAAATTATAACATAGTGCTGAGGAGTTGATATACCCCTGAGAAAGCATTGTGAAAGTATATTATTGGCCTTGCCAGCTGAAGGCAAACTGCTTCTGATGGTCCTTTGAAATTGGTATTGAGAAAAAGACATTGGCCAGATCAATAGCTGCATACCAAGTACCAGGAGATGTACTAATTTGCTCAAGCAATGAAGCCACATCAGGAACAGCAGCTGCAATTGGAGGCACCACCTAATTAAGTTTATGATAATCTACTGTCATTCTCCAAGATTCATCTGTTTTTGCATAGGCCAAATAGGTGAATTAAATGGGGATGTGGTGGGAATCACCACCCCTGCAACCTTCAAGTCCTTGATGGTGACAGTAATCTCTGCAACCCCTCCAGGGATGTGGTATTGCTTTTTGTTTATTATTTTTCTAGGTAGAGGAAGTTTTAATGGCTTTCACTTGGCTTTTCCTACCATAATTGCCCTTACTCCACATGTCAGGGATCCAGTGTGGGAATTCTGTCAATTGTTCTGTACATCTTTGCAATTATGCATTCTGGAACTGGGGAATCACTACGGGATGGGTTTGGGGACCCATTGGACCCACTGCGAGATGCACCTTAGCTAAGACTCCATCGATAACTTGACCTCCATATGCCCCCACTCTGACTGGTGGGCCATAGTGATGCTTTGGGTCTCCTGAAATTAGTATCCATTCAGAGCCAGTGTCCAGTGTTCCCCAAAAAGTCTGATTATTTCCTTTTCCTCAGTGAACAGTCACTCTTGTAAAAGGCCTCAGATGCCTTTGGGGAAGGCTGGCAGAAAACTGACATTATAAAATTTTGACAATGTAGTGGGGTCCTTCCTCCAGGGGACCCAGACTCCCCTTAATTCAAAGGGTTGTGGGTCTGTAAACTGACTCAAGTCTAGGAATTGATTGAGGCTGTGACTCTGTATTCTGCCAATTCAATCTAGAGTGCTATTCATGTGACCTAGAATTCTTCTGTCTATACAGATCAAGTAAATATTTAGTAGGTGTGAGGTGTATTTCACTCCTAGAAACACTATGCCTAAGTAGACAGTGCCATAATTCTACATGGGTCAGAATATTCTGATTACTGTTTTGACTCTGCTGTCCATTATGATAACCATGCCCACCTTGCCTTTGTCAATCAACTACTGCAACTTGGCCCTAATACCATGGGGTCCAATCAGCCCTATTGTAATTAAGTGTCTTAGTTCAATGTCAGCCGCAGGGATTCATGTGAGGAGAGGAGCTCAGGCATGCCCGAAACAGCAGTGCAGGAGAGCAGGAAAAAGGGGATTAGAAGCCAGGAACTCAGACAAAGTAGCAGTCTGCTGCAGGGATGCAGGTGAGGAGAGGAACCCAGACACACATGCCCAAAGCAGCAGGGTGGGAGAGTGGGAGAAAGGGGTTTAAAAGGCCTAAGAATCTGGACAGAGGAGGAGTCAGCTGCAGGGACCCAAGTAAGGGTGGTACGAGAGGTTTCCAACAGGGAGGCAAACTTATCTGTTGGTTTGTCCTACCGTGGTGACGTGTTGATATGAGTTTTGAGGCTGAGCCACTGGTGTTTCTAACCAAGCTGGATGCACATGGTGCACAGGTATCAGCCCAGCTTACAAACTGAGACAGACTAGGAAGAAGGAGGAGGCCATCCACTTCTCAAATAATTGCCCAGGGAAAACCTTATGAATAGCAAAGAAACACTGTTTGATTCATTACTGCACAACTTTAGGAATGGTTCGGTTAGGTAAGAAGGCTCTCAAAATAGGACTGGGAAAGAGCTGTATCATCTGAATAAACCCAGCCTTACTCCTATGGATAAAGTAAAGCTTTCGAGACCCCCATTTGCTGATGTGGCACCACTCAAATTGAAGAGAAACAGCTGTAGACATCCATTGATCATTGGAACATGGAAGGTACAAAGTATGAATCTAGGAAAATTGGAAGTTGTCAAAAATAAAATGGAATGCATAAAGATTGATATCCTCAGCATTAGTGAGCTGAAATGGACTGGTTTTGGCCATTTTGAATCAGACAACCATGTGATCTACTATGCCGGGAATGACAGTTTGAAGAGGAATGGTGTGACATTCATCATCACAAAGGATGTTTCAAGATATGTCCTGAAGTACAATGCTGTCAGTGATAGGATAATATCCATATGCCTACAAGGAAGACCCATTAATATGACTATTAT
>NW_006921702.1:2325016-2331974 GCF_000298275.1 Orycteropus afer afer | reverse complement strand
CAATCAGGATGTGTTAATTATCACTGGTGACTGGAATGCAAAAGTCGGAAACAAAGAAGAATCACTGGTAGTTGGAAAATTTGGCCTTGGTGACAGATATAATGCTGGAACTCGCATGGTAGAATTTTGCAAGACCAACAACTTATTCATTGCAAACACCTTTTTTCAACAACACAAACAGTGGCTCTACATGTGGACTTCACCAGATGGAACACACAGCAATCAGATTGACTACATCTATGGCAAGAGGCAGTGGAAAAGCTCAATATCTTCAGCCAAAACCAGGTCAGGAGCTGATTGTGGAACAGACCATCAACTGCTTATATGCAAGTTCAACTTGAAGTCAATTAAAGTAAGTCCAAGAGAGCCAAAATGTGATCTTGAATATATCCCTCCTGAATTTAGAAAACATCTAAAGAATAGATTTGATGCATTGAACACCAATGACCAAAAACTGGAAGAATTGTGGGAGGGTATCAAGAATATAATCCATGAAGAAAGCAAGAGATCACTAAAAAGATGAGAAAGGAAGAGAAGACCAAAATGGATGACAGAAGAGACTGGGAAACTTGCCCTTGAGTGGAGAGAAGCTAAAGTCAATGGAAGAAATGACAAGATAAGAGAGCTGAACAGAGACTTCAAAGAGCAGCTCAAGCAGACAAAACCAATTACTATAATGAAATGTGCAAAGATCTGGAGTTTGAAAACCAAAAGGGAAGAGCATGCTCAGCATTTCTCAAACTGAAAGAATTGAAGAAAAAATTTAAGCCTCAAGTTGCAATAGTGAGAGATTCTATGGGCAAAATATTGAATGATGCAGGAAACACCAAGAGAAGATGGCAGGAATACACAGAATCACTGTACCAAAAGAAATTGGTTGATCTTTATCCATTTCAGGAAGTGGCATATGATCTAGAACCAATGGTACTGAAGGAAGAAGTCAAAGCTGCAATGAAAGAATTGGGGAAGAACAAGGCTCCGGGAATTGACGGAATACCCATTGAGGTATTTAAACAAATGGATGCCCCATTGGAGGCACTCACTTGGTTATGCCAAGAGATTTGTAAAACAGCTACCTGGCCAACTGACTGGAAGAGATCCATATTTTTACCCATTCCAAAGAAAGGTGATCCCACAGATTGTGGAAATTATAGAACAATACCATTAATCTCGCATGAAAATAAGAGCTTACAGAAGATAATTCAAAAATGTTTGCAGCAGTATATTGACAGAGAACTTGCAGAGGTGCAAGCTGGATTCAGAAGAGGATGTGGAACAAGAGACATCATAGCTGTTGTCAGATGGATCTTGGCTCAAGACAAAGAATACCAGAAAGATGTCTATTTGTGTTTTTTTTGACTATGCAAAGGCATTTGATTGTGTGGATCATGACAAATTATGGATGACATTGAGAAGAATGGGAATTCCTGAGCACTTGATTGTACTCATGAGGAACCTGTACCTTGACCAGGAGGCTGTCGTTCAAACAGAACAAGGGGACACTGCATGGTTTAAAATCAGGAACGGAGTGTGTCAGGGTTGTATCCTTTCCACATACTTATTCAAGCTATATGCTGAGCAAATTCAAGAAGCTGGACTATATGAAGAAAAATTGTGGCATCAGGATTGGAGGAAGAATCATTAACAACCTGAGATATGCAGACGATACAACTTTGCTTGCTGAAAGTGAGGATGACTTGAGGCCCTTACTGATGAAGTTTGAAGAATACAGTCTGCAGTATGGATTACGTCTTAATATAAAGAAAACAAAAATCCTCACAACTGGACCAATGAGCAGCATCACAATAAATGGAGAGAAGTTTAAGGTTGTCAAAGAATTCACGTTGCTTGGTTCTACAATAGATGTCAATGGAAGCAGCAGTCAGGACGTTAGACAACGTGTAGCATTGGGAAAGTCAACTGCCAAGGAATTGTTTCAAGTGCTGAGGAGCAAGGATGTCTCCTTGAGGACTAAGGTGTGCCTGACACAAAGCACGATATTTCCAATCACCTCGTATGCATGTGAGAGATGGACAATGAATAAGAAAGACTGAAGAAGAGTTGATGCTTTTGAGTTGTGGTGCTGGCAAAGAATGCTGAAAGTACCGTGGACTGTTAAAAGAACTAACATATCTGTCCTGGAGGAAGTGCACATGAAATGCTCCTTGGAAGTGAGAATGGCCAGACTTCGTCTCACCTATTTTGGTCATGTTGTCAGAACGGACCATTACTTGCAGAAGGATGTCATGCTTGGTAGGGTGGAGGGTGGATGAAAGAGGGGTAGGCCTTCAGCGAGATGGATTGCCATGGTGGCTGCGATGATGGGCTCAAGTATAGCAGGGATTGTGGAGCTGGCGCGGGATCAGGCAGAGTTTCATTCTGCTGTGCATGGGGTTGCCATGAGTCGGAAATGACTCGACGGCACCTAACAACAACAACAACAGTTCAATTAGGGCAGTTCCAACTGTCAAATTGGCTTATATAAAATAGAAATCACAGCAGTCTTCAAGGATGCTGGGGCTCCCTGAAAAAATTTGTTCCTCACCATACTGGTGAAAGGCATGTCTTCTGGACTCTCCATTTCTGGGTCTAGGGGTCAAATCTGGTAAATCCATTCTAACATGCCAATTTTCCTAAGCCTCTGGATATCTTCTTCTACATTGTACTAGGGCATGTCTAGTACTTCAACTTGACTTAAAGTAGGTCACTGTATAATCCATGCTTCAGTAAGCCAACCAAATAAATAATTACATTCTTTCCTAAACTCTTAAGCTGAGAGAGGTTGAATGAAGAATCCATACTTAGTGGGCATAAGTCAATAAACTTAGACTGATCCAATCTTACATTCTTTGCACCATTATCCTACATCTTCAATAGCCATTCCCATACATATTCTCCAGGTTTCTGTTTGTGCATGTTAGCAAAATCAAATAGGTATTTTGAGGTGTAATATACCACCTCCTCAGTCACATTTTACTTTTCATATTTTAGGCTTGCTTGAACTTAAGTTTAGTTACAGACTTAGCAGAAACAATAGATGGTTTGGGAAGTTCCTAAGAACATTCAACAATGTCTTCAATGGCATCTACCTCATGCAATGACCCAACAGAAATAGTTGGTTTAATCCCATCAAACAGAGGTGGAAGAAGGGATAATGGTTTTATAGTAATCCCTTAAGATGGGAGGGATTCAACAGAATTTACAGGCTCCATTTCCTTATCTTGCTGACTTTCTGCCCATATGTCCCCAATCCAGGTTTCAGGATCCCATTTTTACTCAATCAATGCCTTCACTTTAAGTTCAGACACCATTCTGGGCTGGCAATTCAATTTGTGTTGTAATTCAGCCACCCTTACAATAAGACTCTGAGTTTGGTTTTCAGCAATATCAGCTCTGTTACTAGAAGGAATAAGGCTTTCTTTCAGAGCACAACTGGAAACATTGAGGTCTTTTATGCAGCACATGAACTGTGACTTAGCAGCTCTGAACTAACTCATCTTGTTCTTTCACCACTTTGTCTAGCATAAGTAGGACCAACTAACCAGCTTCCTTATTCTCCTCATGCTGATAAAATTGCAGAAAAATATCAAGTATGCAATCACCTAGAGCCTCACTTCTCAAAAATACTTGATCTATTGGTAGTGCTATTTTGTATATTAATGTGGTCACCCCACACCACAAATTAACAGGGCTCTCTTTACTAATGGAAGCAGAGTTTCCAGTGCCTTTTCAATTAATCAAGTAGGTTAACCAAAACAGAATCAGTGAGAATCAATTTAGGAAGTCACTCTTATGATATCGTCTCTCTAGAACCACTTTTGGTACCACATCCATTAGGCTTGGTTCTCTAGAGAAGCAAAACCAGTAAAGTTTTAATATATAGAGATAAAGAGAAATTTATCTTAGTAAAATGGCTTGCACACTTATAGAAGCTGGAAAGCCCCAAGTTCTTGGATCAAACGTCAAGCTGGAGGCTTTTCCCAACTCACACAGCTGCAGGGGCTGATGAGTTCAAGGTTGGCAGGCAGTATACTGGCTGTTAACTACAACGAATAATTAACCCAAGATCTCCAGGCCAAATGGTGGATTGTTCAATCATGAAAAATTGTAGACAGCACAAGAAGATCCTGATCCACAGAAGAGTGTCTCTTTTTCCCAGGATGTCCATAAACATATGGGAAGCAGGCCACATGTCTAGGGAAACTCCCTTTCAATAGATTGGCTGGTCAAAACATATACATCCAATTTAATCATGGGAATAACCCACATTACAACTCCTTAGACCATTCAGAATTGTGGTCCAGCCAAGATACACAACTGCAACTACCACAGCCATGATGGCCGGGGTTCACACGGTCCATTAGTCCTCTGGAAATGCTTTCCTTGAGTCCTTGATTTGCTTCACTCGTTTTTGCTCTGTACTGGGAGAGACAAATAGCTGCACCTTACAAATATCTCTTTTTGAACATGTATATAAACCTGCCAAAACACATATTTTAATAAGTGAAGTCATTAACACATTGTGTTAGACTGGCTTCTCTAGAGGAAAAAAAAAAAAAAAAAACAGTAAAGCTTATATATATATATATTTATCTTAGGAAAATTACTCATACACTTATTGTTGTTATGTGCCATCGAGTTGGCCCCAACTCACAGCGATCCCTCCTTGCGTTTTCGAGGTGGTATCACTGCTGAAGTAGATTGCCCAACCTTCCTTCTGAGGAGTGACTGGTGGGTTTGAACAGCCAGCCTTCTGGTTATCAGTCAAGTACCGTAGGCACTATGCTACCAGAGCTCCTTCACACACTTATAGAAGCAGGCAAGTCCAAAGTTCCTGGATCAAACATCAAGCTGGAGGCTTTTCCCAACTCTTGCAGCCACAGGGGCTGAGGAGTTCAAGGCTGGCAGGCAGTACACTGGCTGTTGACTCCAACAAATGACAAATCCAAGATCTCCAGACTGAGTGGTGGATTGTTCACACACACACAGTTGAAGGCAGCACAAAAGAATCCTAATCCACAGAAGAATTTCTCTTTTCCCAGAATGTCCATCAATATACTGGAAGCAGGCCACACCCCTAGGGGAACTCCCTTTCAACAGATTGGCTGCTCAAAACATAATCATCTGATCCCATCATGGGAATAACCACATCACAACAGCTTAAACCACACAGAATTGTTGTCCAGCCAAGTTGACACACAGCTCCAACTATCACATACATACAAGGTTATCTATTAAATTAAAATGTTTAAGGTTATGTTATTTATATAATAACTATAATTTATGCTCTTTATTTATATTCTGTGCTGACTTTATTATTTTTTAAATAACTTTATTGAGATGTAGTATACATACTATACAATTCATTAATTTAAAGTATAAAATTCCATTATTTCAGCATATTCACAGTCTTCCAGCCAATAAATTTTAGAACATTTTAATTACCCCAAAAAGCAACCCCATACCCATTACCAATCACTTCCAATTTCCTCCCATACCTCCCCTCCCCCACCACTGCCATTGAGTAAGATCTGATTCATTGCAACCACTCCTTGGGTTTCTGAGGCAGTATATACGGAAACAGACTGCCCAACCTTCCTTCTGAGGAGTGGCTGGTAGGTTTGAATTGCCAACCTTCTGGTTAGCAGTCAAATGCCTTAGGCACTATGCCACCAGAGCTCCCCCCATGTACCCTAGCCCTATACAAACACTGATCTACTTTCTATCTATATAGATTTGCCTATTCTAAACATTTCATATAAATTAAATCATACAATATGAGGTATTTTGTAACTGTTTAACATAATGAGTTTATTTTTAAAGAGAAATGAACACAAATTTGCTGAAAAAACTAAAACATTCACTAACAAGCATTATTGAACATTCCGGCTTAGAAGTAGAAGATAAATCCTGAATGAGGGAATAAGAGGTGATGACAACTGAACTGAAAGGTAGACATTGGAAACTAGATGGGACTTTTCTCGATAAATAATGGGTAAAATTGGGAGGACAGGAGAAAAGATTCAAGGGCATGAAGCCCACAGGCTGATGAAAATATTAAAGATTGCTTTGGTTACTATGAACAGCTCAGGATGGCTGAAGTCAAAGAGAAGAGGTTGAAGCTGAGACTACAGAGGTGGCTTGGGTCCTAAAGGACTTCTACATCACACCATAAAGAATTTGAACATAATGTGAGGTAACAAAGGGAATGGTAGATACAATATAGCACAGAGAGGTGGAATCAATGAATTACCAGGAATTTCTTATGAGGTGAAATCAAGGGCAAATGAAGGATGATTCTTAGATTATTAGCTGAAAGGAACAAGGGAACAGTACTGTATAATACTGAGATTCAAATGTAGAGAATTCTGTAAAACATCTCGATATTTTCTGGGAGTGGAGGAGTTCAGAATGTAGTTCTGGAATGATATAAAAATAATATAATACATACATCCTGGAGACTTCATGTTCATAGAGAAATAAGCAAGGATGAAAAAGAGCAAACAGTCAGAAAACAATTTATCATTTTTAAATGGACTACCACTTATACCGAGGCAGCCCCAGGCTTACAGGTGAGGAGAGACAATGCAGGGATGGCAGAGTAGCAGGCCAGAAGAGCAAGAGAAAGGGGATAAAAGCCTTTAACCTGGACAGAAGAGCAATCAGCCAAAGGGATTAGGTGAGGAGGGGAAACTCAGGCCCTCCCAGATTAGCAGGCCGGAAGAGCAGGAGAAAGGGGATAAAAGCCTTGAACCCAGAGAGAAGAGCAGTCAGCCTGAGGGTTACAGGTGAGGAGAGAAAATGCAGGAATGCCAGAGTAGCAGGCTGGAAGAGCAGGAGAAAGGGGATAAAAGCCTTGAACCCGGACAGAAGAGCAGTCAGCCCCAGGGATACAGGTGAGGAGAGACAACTCAGGGATGCCCGAAGAAGCAGGCCAGAAGAGCAGGAGAAAGGGGAT
>NW_006921702.1:2317675-2323066 GCF_000298275.1 Orycteropus afer afer | reverse complement strand
AAGTATAGCAGGAATTGTGGGGCTGGCGCGGGATCGGGCAGTGTTTCGTTCTGCTGTGCATGGGGTCGCTATGAGTCGGAAACGACTCAACGGCACTTAACAACAACAACAACAGCCACTTATACCACTGGTCTGTCAGCTTGTCACACTGCAGTGGTGTGTGTGCTGCTATGATATTGGAAGTATGCCACTGATATTTCAAATACTATCAGTGTTACCCCTAATGTACCGATTTAGGTGGAGGTTTCAGATGAAGGTAAATCAGGAGGAGGATCTGATGATCTACTTAAAAAAAATGTGTCAGTGAAAAGCTTATGAATGATTAGCAGGGAACATTGTCTGATATAGTGCCCCTCAGATTCGAAGGCACTCAAAATATATCTGTGGAAGAGATGTGTCATCAAAATAGAGTTGATCTTAATGATGTGGATGGAGTAATGCTTTAACAACAATCATTCACTGCTGTGATACTACTCACAATGAGAAGAAAGAGCTGAAAATATCCATTAATAATCAGGATATGGAAAGTATGAATTATGAATATAGGAAAATTAAAATTTGTCAAAATGAAATGGAATTCATAAAGATCAATATCATAGATATTAGTGAGCTCAAATGGAGTGGTACTGGCAATTTAAATTGAAAAACATAGCCTACTACATTGAGAATGATAAGTTGAATAGACATGATGAGATATTCCTCATCAAAAAGAACATTTCAAGATCCATCTTGAAGTACAATACTAGAAGTAGTATGTATATATATATATATATATATATATATATGTATATATATATATATGTATATATATGTATGCCTACAATAAAGATTGGTTAATATGGCCATTATTCAAACTTGTGCACTGACCACTAGTTTCAAAGGTGAAGAAATTGAAGATTGTCACCAACTACTGTGGTCTGAAATTGATCAAACATGCAATTAAGATGCATTGACAGTTACTGGTGACTGGAAATAAGATGAAAACAAAGAAGAATTAGCAGCTGCAGAACATGGCCTTAGTGATAGAAACTATGCCAGAGATCCCATGATAGACTTTTGTAAGATCAGTGATGTGTTCATTGCAAATAGCTTTTTTCAAAACCTCATCAGATGGAATATACAGGAATCAAATAGACTGTATCTTTGGAAAGGGACAATGGAGAAGCTCAATATCATCAGTCAGCACAAGACCAGGGGCAGACTACAGAACAGACCATTGATTGCTCATATGCAACTTCATATTGAAGAAAGTTGAAACAAGTCCATGAGAGCCAAAGTACAACCTTAAGTAAAAAAAGAAAAAAAAAAAAAAAAAAAACCTCATTGCCGTCAAGTCAGATCTGACTCATAGTGACCCCTCCTTGGGTTTCCAAGGCAGTATCTCTATGGAAGTAGATTGCCCAGTCTTACTTCTGAGGAGTGGCTGCTGAGTTTGAACTGCCAGCCTTATTGTTAGTGGTCAAATGCCTTAGGCACTACGTCACGAGAGCTCCTATACCTTAAATATACCACACTTATATTTAGATACTATCTCAAGAATAGATTTGATGTACTGAACACTAATGACTGAAGACCAGGAAAGTTGTGGGATGACCTCGAGTATCTCATACATGAAGATATAAAGGGTCATTAAAAAGAAAGGAAAGAACAAAATGGATGTCAGAAAAGACTCTGAAACTTGGTCTTGAACGTAGAATGGAAGAAATTATGAAATAAAAGAGCTGAGCAGAAGATTTTAAAGGCTATAAAGAACACAAAGTAAAATATTATAATGGAATATACAAAATATTATAATGAAATATGTAAAGACCTGGAATTAGAAAGCCAAAAATGAACAACATTGCATTTCTCAATCTGAAAGAACTGAGGAAAAAAATTCAAACCTCAAGTTGCACTGTTAAAGGATTCTATAGGCAAAATTATTGAACAATGCAGGAAGCATCAAATGAAGATGGATGGAATACAATGAATTTCTGAACTAAAACAAATTGCTTGATGTTCAATCATTTCAGAAAGTAGCATATTGTCAAAAACCAATGATATTGAAGGAAGAAGTCCAAGCTGCGTGGAAGGCTTTAGTGAAGAACAGAGCTCCAGGAATTGACAGAATACCAATTTGAGATGTTTCAACAAAGATATGCAACACTGGATGTGCTCAGTCATATATGCCAAGAAACTTGGAAGATGGCTACCTGAATAACCAACTGAAAGAGATCCGTATTTGTGTTCATTCCACAGAACAGTAATCCAATAGAATGTGGAAATTGTCCACTAAACTCATTACATGTAAGTACAATTTTACTGAAAATAATTCATAAATCCCCACTAACAACATGTTCTTCCTTCTAAACACCAAACAGGATCTAAGAAACATTAAACTTCTATTATTTACTTCTATATGATGGAAGAAATAAACTTTAATCATGATTCTAGTACAAAATTTACACAATTTTTAATTTATAAAAAAACCTTAATGATTTATTTGATTTTGAAAAACATATAGTCCTGTACTCAAGTTAAATGTTACCAAGGTCAGATTTTCTTTAGTTGAGAAGATTTTATAACAATATCACATTTCAACAAATGAATGTAAGTGCTGTTGCCCTAAATAGCACCCTCTGGAAAACCAAGAGGAAGTTGTTTGAAACAACTTGCTGAAAACTTGATTATAAATGTAATTTGTCACATGATCATTTTAAGTTTCAGTTAGAGCCTCTTTTCTGGTCAATGAATTATTCTTAAAAAAAAAAAAAAAAAAGCTTCTCATTTCCAGTGCTTGAGCTTTGAAAGACAGAAAGAATAGATATTCAGATTAACAGATATATTGAAAATGTTACCTCAGAACTGGGAGATACTCTAGTGGGGAGTGAAAAAATGTATTTGATTTGCCACCTGCCTGTTTCACAGAATTTTGTTCTAAAATCATGATTACTTATAAACATAAAATAAGGGGTACACATAGAAATTGTGCCTTGAACCAGAGGTGCTATAATTTCATGCTAATGAACTGGGAGAGAAGAATCAGCTAAGCCTACAGTGAGCATGGGCTGTCATATACCTGTCCACTCTCTGCAAGGCTGCCATTTCTAAGAGAGATGATGAAAGAATGAAAAATATAACAACTGAGTACACACACACACACACACATACATATACAACACTCCTCCATTTTTTTTTTTTTTTCCCTGACGTAATTGTCTTAGATAAAAATCTCCACTTGGGCTAAAAGTACTTTGATCTTACTTTTTATCCTTCATACCGCATAGCATTGTAATTAACACATAGAATTAGAGTCCCCTGCAAAATAAAAGAGTTATTATTTTGTGCTTCACTAAACTCACCAAAAAAAAAAAAAAAAAAAAAAAAAAAACCTTCCGCCATGGAGTTGGATCCGACTTATAGTGACCCCTTTCTTGGGTTACCTAGGTGGTATCACTACAGAAGTAAATTGCCCAATCTTCCTTCTGAGGAGTGGCTGGTGGGTTTGAACCTCTAGCCTTATGGTTAGCAGTCAAATACTTTAGACAGTACGCCACCAGAGCTCCTAGGCTTTCTAATAAATTTTGTTATTGTTGTTGTTGTTGTTATATGCCGTAGAGTGGGACCCGACTCATAGAAACCCCTCCTTGGGTTTCCCAGGTGGTATCACTACAGAAGTAAATTGCCCAACCTTCCTTCCAAGGAGTGGCTGGTGGGTTTGAACCTCCAGTCCTCTGGTTAGCAGTCAAGTGCCTTAGGCACTACACTACCAGAGCTCCCTTCTAATAAATAGGTCTTGTAAATCATGATTTACATAAACTGAAACTAAAGTACAGAGATGTACGATATATATCTGAGATCATATACCCATCAAAATAAAACACATTTCCCCCACAGAGATGGAGGAAGCGTTGTAAATATGTATCAGGGATAATGTTCATCTCATTATTCTCCTGCAGATCATCCTAATTGGCTCACATAACATTTCTATATAGATCACCAGTATCTGTGAACAGGATGCCTGCCTCAATGGGAGTGATATAGGATATGAAAAGACAATGGTCAAAAAAAAAAAAAAAAAAAAAATTCTTCAACCCAGAACCCTCATGAGCTATTAAAACTGTTGAAGCTGAAATGATCATAATAGAGAGAATTTCTTTGGAGAAAATTGCCATTGTACAGTAAGTCCCACACCTCTATCATTTCAAACTTCCGAGAAGGATTTCAAGGAAATAATTTGAAGAACTGAGAACATATTCCCTGTATTTTTGGAACAAAGTGGGCAAGTATCTTACTTACGCCTGAAATATATTACAGACAACAGTTGATTGAAGAGGCCCATGGCAGCTACATTTTTATTATAACTACTGTTTTTCATTAGGAGCCCTGGTAGTGTAGTGCCTAAGGAACTTGACTGCTAACCAAAAGGCTGGTGGTTCAAACCCACCAGCCACTCCTTGGAAGGAAGGTTGGGCAATCTACTTTCGTAGTGATACTGCCTTGGAAACCCAAGGAGGGGTCGCTATGAGTTGGTTCCGACTTGGCGGCACATAACAACAACAAACTGCTTTTCATCAACAGCCTTCACCATCAGTCTGTTTTTGTCTTTCTTCTGGTGCCTTCCATCTCTCCAGTTTCTGAGCTGATGAGTAAGAATGCATGTGGACTCTTGCATCTAGATTCTCTTTCTTCATGCAACCTGTGTTCCCTCACTTCAATCCTCATGCTTTAGAAAGAGAAAAGAGGAAAATTTGTTAAATACGTCATGTACATCTGCCTAATCTAGACAACTGGGATTTCTGTAAATTCTACTCCGTATGTTTCATCCCACTCTTCATAGTTAATATTCTACATCTGGGTTTAAACCAAAGCTTGATCTTAAAAATAAAATGAAGCTCTGTCTCTTATTCTGAAGAAAGAAGAGGTTGGGTAGGATTAATAATTTTGAGTTTTGTTTTGATTTTTGTCTATCTAGTTAGGTAGTTGTGTCAGATTATGTATCTGTTTATCTCATCATTTTACACATTTTCACAATGACTTACATCTGTAAAATATTGGTAGTATGAGGTTTTGGCAAATTTTGTGCTTTTTAATAATTCTAACAGTCTATTATTTGGGTAACATTATCATTTGGCACATATTATATAATATTTTGTTGTCAGCTTAAATCAAGTTTATGATGAGAAATACAATTGGGATTACTTCTTACCCTAATATTAGAATTTAGATAACCATTTAAAAAATAATTCTTTGATGTATTTTGGAAATTTTAGCACATAAGATCAAAAAGACATTAAGAAATGACTTGTGGAGGAGGCGGGGCAAGATGGCGGACTAGGCAGAAGGATTGCACAGACCCTCTTCAACAAAGAAAAGGGAAACCAATTAACACAGACACAGAAGATAATCTTG
>NW_006921702.1:2298009-2311020 GCF_000298275.1 Orycteropus afer afer | reverse complement strand
TTTTGGTCAATGACATGAGACAAAGTATATGTGAACTGCTGTATGAAAAGTGAATTTACTCTGTAAATCTTCACCCAAATCCTAATAAAAAAAAAAAAAATTAAAAAAAAAAAATGACTTGTGAAGTGGGTTGGCTGATATAATTTATACTCAAGTATATAGCAGAATTAATAACAATGATTGAGAAATTATATATGATGTGTTTATGGAAGAGCAAAGAGGATAATGTGCCTGTAAAGCAATGGAGAAAGAAGTAGAATATAAGACAAAAAGGTAACAAGGCCATATTATGTAGGGCTTTGGAAACCCCTGGGAGCTCTGATGGCATAGTACCTAAAGCATTTGACTGCTAACTAGAAGGCAGGAGGTTCAAACCCACCAGCCACTCCTCAGAAGGTAGATTGGGCAAGCTATTTCCATAGTGATACAGCCTCAGAAACTCAAGGAGGGGTCACAATGAGTTGGATTCAACTTCATGGCAGTGAATTAAGTTTTGGGTGGAAACCCCTAAAAAGAATGAAAAGGAGAGCCAATACAAGGTGTTATCTAGAGAAATTTCTTGATCCAACCCATATTTTAGAAGAAATACATTCATTGTGTTGAGAATAAATGGAAGAGGACATGGATACAAACATTATGATGTGATGATGATGATGAACTGCTGTCAAGTCATTTCAGACTCATAGCAACCCATTCTTGGGATTCCAAGGGAATATCTCTGTGGAAATAGATTGCCCAAACTTTGTTCTGAGCAGTGGCTGGTGGGTTTGAACCACCAGCCTTCTGGTTAGCAGTCAAATGCCTTAGGCACCATGCCAC
This sequence comes from Orycteropus afer afer, assembly GCF_000298275.1. NCBI lineage: Eukaryota > Metazoa > Chordata > Mammalia > Tubulidentata > Orycteropodidae > Orycteropus > Orycteropus afer. Next base: position 2,310,201 of record NW_006921702.1, on the reverse strand, counting down.
CAAAGCTCCCAAAAACATCATAGAAGACTATTACAGTATTCTAGGAAAATAATTATAGTGGCTTGGACCACAATGTAAGCACTGGAGGTGGTGGGAAGTAGTGAGCATATTATGAACACAAAGCCAACAAAATTTTATGAGTATTTTCTGGGTCACAGCAAGTGATAAAAAGAGTCTATGATGACTCCATAATTTTGTCATGAGCAATGGAAGGATGGATTTTCTATCAACTAAAATGGAAAGATCAGGATTTTACTTTTGGACAGATTGTTTTTAATATATCTATGTGGTATCCAGTGATATGGAAATTTTGAGTAGTCAAAGATATGAATTATGAGTCAGGAAAAACACATATGGGCTGGAGATGAAGAGAATTGTCAACATAAATAGTATTAATTGAACTACTAAAACTAAGTAATTTTACTGAGAGGTATTTAATTGCACATGTATATCCGCAACATGCAAATGACACAACCTTGCTTGCTGAAAGCACTTATTGATGAAGATCAAAGACCACCATCTTCAATATAGATTATACTTCAACATAAAGAAAACAAAAATCCTCACAACTGGACCAACAAGCAATATTATGATAAATGGAGAAAAGACTGAAGTTGTCAAAGATGTCATGTTACTTGGATCCACAATCAACACCTTGGAAGCAGCAGTCAAGAAATCAGTTGATGTATTGCACTGGGCAAATCTGCTTTAAAAGACCTCTTGAAAGTGTGGAAGAGCACAATGTCATTATAAAGACTAAGGCGTACCTAACCCAAACCATGGTACTTTCAATTGCCTCATATACATGTGAAAGCTAGACAATGAATAAGGGAAGACCAAAAAACAATTAATGCCTTTGAATTGTGGTGCTGGCAAAGAATACTGAAAATACCATGGACAGCCAGAAGAATGAACAAATCTGTCCTGGAAGAAGTGCAGCCAGTATTCTCCTTAGAAGTGAGAATGGCCAGATTTCATCTCAACTGCTTTGTTCATGTGGTCAGAAGGGACCAGTCCCTGGAGAAGGGTATCATGCTTTGTAACTTTGGGGGTCAGAGATAAAAGAAGAAGACCTTCAACAAGATGGATTGACACAGTGGCTGCAATGATGGTCTCAAACGTAGCAAGGATTTTGAGGATGACACTACCAGGTAGTGTTTTATTCTATTGTGCATATGGTCACTATGAGTTGGAGCTGACATGATGGCATCTAGCAATAGCAACAATATCTAAGTTAATAGAATTTTTAAAATTGAAGATATACATGATCATCAGAACATCATCAAAGATGTGCACCTCATACCTTTTTTAAGAAACACTACCCTTCTCAAAAGTAGTAACTATTCCTGCTTGGAATAATTTAGATCAGATTAATTTTTTGTTGTTCTTCTTATTTAAACTATACAGAATAGATTTATTTTGTATCTACTTTCTTTTGCTATGAGACTCTGGTGGCATAGTGCCTAAGGCACTTGACTGCTAACCAGAAGGTCGACAATTCAAAGCCACCAGCCACTTCTCAGAAGGAAAGCTGCTCAGTCTACTTCAGTAGAAATACTGCCTCAGAAACCCAAGGAGGGGCCACTATGAGACAACTCAATGGCACATAACAACAACAACTACAATTCTTTTGCTATGCATTATATTTGTTGATACCCATGTTGTTGTAGTTCTTTTATTTTCAATAGTATTTTAAAAAAATAGTACATTTTATTTTTTCCATTTTCCTATGAATAGGTATTCTGATGACCCACCAGCCACTCCTCAAAAGGAACGTTGGGCAATCTACTTCCATAGTGATACTGCCTTGGAAACCCAAGGAGAGGTCACTATGAATCAGATCTGACTTGGTGGCAGTGCATTGCATTAAATATGGGATTATTATGACTAGTATTGCTATGGAAATTTTGTATATCTTTTGGTGATATATGTATATTAAATACATGCTTAAGGAAATAACTGTTTGGTGAAAGAGTGCTGTTTTAATGCAAACCAGTTTACCAAACTGATTTTACCAAGGCCCATTCTCTCAAAGAATATAACCATTTTCTGCCTTTTCCAATTTAGCCATTGTAGTTGCAGTGCCCACTACCTGTATGCCAGTTTGGCATATCGTGATGGCTTGTGGTGTTGCTATGATGCTAGAAGCTATGTCATCAGTATTTCAAATAGCAGCAAAGTCACCCATAGTGGAAACGTTTTAGCAAAAATTCCAGTCTAAGACTAGGAAGAAAGACCTGGTGATCTACTTCCCAAAATTAACCAAAGAAAACTTTATGGTTCACAGGAAAACATTGTCTGACTCATGCTTTGGACATATCATCAGGAGAGATCAATCTCTAGAGTAGAACATTTGTCACGTTTGGTAGAGGGCTGTGGAGGGTGAGGGAAACCAATAGTGAGATGGATTAACACAGTATTCTCAACAATGAACTTGAACATACTGGTCATTATGAGAATGACACTTAGTGGGCAACCTTCAGTTCTATTGTACATAAGGTTTGTTATGAGTCAGAGTTGACTGGATGTTGTCGTTGTTGTTGTTCAGTGCCATTGAACAGGCTCCAACTCATAGAGATCTTATGTACAACAGAATGAAACATTGCCCAGTTGTGCACAATTCTCACAATAATTGCTATACCTGAACCTTTAGTTGGAACTACTCTGTCAATCCATCTCACTGAGGGTCTTTTTGCTGACTACACTAAACTAAGCATGACATACTTCTTCAGGGAATGGTCTCTTCTGACCACATGACCAAATTAGGTGAGAGGAAGTCTGGCCATATTCACTTCCAATGAGCATTCTGGCTGCACTTCTAGGATAGATTTGTTTGTTCTTCTGGCAGTACTTTCAATATTCTTTTCCAACACCACAACTCAAAAGCACCAACTCTTCTTTGGTCTTCCTTATTCGTTGTCCAGATTTCATGTGCATATGAGGCTGTTGAAAATACCATGGCTTGGTATTTCACCTTAGTCTTCCAAGAGACATCTTTGCACTTCAGCACTTTAAAGATGTCTAAAGGACATCTTTGGACTTCAGCAACAGAGTTTCCCAGTGCAATATAATGTCTGATTTCTTAACTGCTGCTTCAATGGGTGTTGATTGTAGATCCAAGTAAAATGAAATTTTTGATGACTTAAATTTTTTCTGCATTTATCATGATGCTTCCTATTGGTCCAGTTGTGAGGATTTTTGTTTTATGTTGAGATGTAATCCATACTGCAGACTATAGTCTTTAATCTTCATCAGTAAGTGTTTCAAGTCATCTTCACTTTAAGCAAACAAGGTTGTGTCATCTAAATATCAGAGGTTGTTAATGAGTCTTCCTCCAATCCTGATGTTGCATTCCATATATACTCAGTGTCTTGGATTATTTGCTCAGCATGCAGAATGAGTACATATGGTGAAAGTATACAACTCTGACCCACACCTTTCCTAATTGTAAACCATGCAGTATCCCCTTGTCCTGTTCCAACAACAGACTCCAGATCTATGTACAGGTCCCTTATGAGCACAGTTAAATATTCTGGAATTCCCATTCTCTCAATGTTATCCATAATTTGTTATGATTCACACAGCCTAATGCTTTTGCATAGTCAATAAAACCCAAGTAAACACTTTTCTGGTATTCTTTGTTTTAGCCAAGACCCATCTGACATCAACAGTGATAGCCTTCATTCCACATCCTCTTCTGAATCCAGCCTGTATTTCTGGAAATTCCCTGTCAATATAGTGCTGCAACTGTTTTTGAATTATCTTCAGGAAATTTTACTTGCGTGTGATATTAATAATATTGTTTGATAATTTCCACATTCTGTGGGACCACCTTTCTTTGGAATGGATACAAATATGGAAGTAGATATCTATCTCTATCTAGTTAGAGCACAATGATATGGCATTATGGTTTCATTTACATTTCACTTACAACTAATGAATTGAGCATTCTGTCAACTTTAAGGGCCATGTTGATATCCTCTTTTGTAAAGCAACTCAATATATTTTCCTTTTTGATTGCATTGACTGTTATTTTTGGGTTAATTTGTTAAGTTTTAAAATACATTTATATTCAAGTAGAAGTATCCTCTGCCTTTTGAAATTTCACTTTATGCCACTTCCTTTTTTTGAAAGACCTACATAGTACCTGTTTTTCTAACTGAAAGAAATGTGAAGAGGATTTTCACTTTTATGAAAAAAGGCCAAAGGGGAAACTAGCATTCAGTGTTTGTTTAGGCCGTTAAAGAGGCAGCATGCATTCTGAGTAGCAAAAGTATCTTTGTCAAACACTTTCACTGGGAACTACATTTAGCATCTCAGACTCAAGCCACCAGAATTTTGAACATTTTATGTAACCACTATATGTTAGCAGTGTCTAAGGCACTTGACTGCTAACCAGAAGGCTGGCGGTTTAAACCCACCAGCCACTCCTCAGAAGGAAGATGGGGCAATCTACTTCCGTAGTGACACTGCCTCAGAAACCCAAGGAGGGGTTGCTATGAGCTGGGTCCCACTCGACAGCACATAACAACAACAACAACATACATTAATGTTATCTTGAATTTCATGTGTTGTTTGCTAGGTTATTTTTTCAGTCTACAAAGACTCCAAAATATTTTCTATGTAAATTAATGGTAGTTACTTCTTCACATTATGCTATCTTGGCTTAAGAAATGTTTCATGGGAACCTTATACTTTCAGATAGTGGAGTAAACCTGTACTGTATGAGAAATATTGCAAATATTTTCTGAAACACAATGGCTTAAAATTTGACTTTCTTAGTGGTCTTTTAGGAGCTCTGGTAATGTAGTGCCTAAGGCACTTGACTGCTAACCAGAAGGCTGGAGGTTCAAACCCACCAGCCACTCCTCAGAAGGAAGATGAAGCAATCTACTTCCGTAGTGATTCTGCCTCGGAAACCCAAGGAGGGGTTGCTATGAGTCGGGTCCGACTCGACAGCACATAACAACAAATGGTCTTTTAATAAAAATAAATTCTTCATTTAACTGTATTCTAATTTACTAAGATTTTCCTTAATTGCTAGTGGTGTATCTTGTCTATGATTTTCCCACCTTAAGTTTATGGAGATAGTCTGCTCTTTCTTCCAAAACTGTTGTTTGGAATGGTAAACATTTTCATTGAGATCTACACACTGCCCCTTTGTTAGTTTTGTCACAAATCAGATATCCCTATTTTTGTGGATCTCTTTCTAGACTTTTTATTCCTTGGTCAATTTGTTCAACTTTGCATCAGTACAAGCATGTCTTAATTTTCACAGCTGTACAAGTCCTTCAATATTGTTCCAATTCCTTAAGATTATTTTACCTAATCTTGGCCCTTTGCATTTTTTTATGATGTTTAGGATCAGCTTTTCCATACTGATTAACGAAAGGACAAAAGCTTTCTATTATCTTGATGGAGTTTGCATTGAATATATAGGTCATTTTGAAGGCAATGAATGATATCTTTGTAATATAGATTTTCCAATTCATAAACATCTTAATATTTTGTCATTTATTTAACTACTCTTTATTTTTTTTGTGTGTGTGTAGAGGCCTTACCCATCTTTCATTAACTATTCATGATTCATATTGTTTCTCATACTGTCATAATTGATATTGTCTTTTGATCAGTAATAGATTATAGATCAGGTATAGCATTTAATGATTTCACTAAATTCACTTATTTAATCTAATAAATTATTGGTGTATTCTTTGCATTTTCTATTTACATAATTATTGCACCTGGAAACAATTATAGCATCAATTTTCCCAATCATTATACTTTTACTTACTTATTATACATTACTTTTTCTTTCCTTATAGTTCTTGCTAAGACATAATATAATAATGTTGAATAGATATTTTTAGAATAGACTTCAATTTTCCCCCTCAAGATAAGATTCAAATTTTGCTTTGATCAAAATGTTGGCAGCAGTTTGCTTGTGTGTGTGTGTGTGTGTGTGTGTGGCATATGTGTAAATACTTTTTAATGATTAAAAAGATCTAATATGTTTCTAGTTTTCTGAATTTTATTTTTAGCTTGTTGATGATACCAAATGATTTATTTTGGATATATTGACATGACCATATGTTGTGCTTTATTTTTTAATATGGTGAATTACAGATAATATTTTTAAAGCTAAATCAATCTTGATACTCTGAGGCAGCAAGAAACATCATTTAATTATGAAATAGTTTTATTTTTATATGTTTCTGAATTAGATTTGACAATATTTTATCTAGTATTTGCTTATCTATGTTAATGTGAGATGTTTTCCTTTCTTCTAATGTCCTTGTCTAGAATTGATATCAAAGTGATGCCAGCCTCATAAAATGAACTGGGTAGTACTGTCTACTTTTATAGTTTTTGAAATAAGTTGGAGAGATTCATAATGAATTTATCAGGGCATAGAGATTTCCCTGAGGGCAAGTTTTAAATTAAATACATAAAATATTTAATAGATATATAACTATTATGATTTCCCATTTCTTCTTGTGTAAATCTATGATATGATTTAAAATACAAGTATTTATTTTGGTAGTCCAGGGAGGCTAAGGGGCTTATTTATAATTCTGCATTAGCCTCATCAGACCTGATTTTATTCCTGCAAAATAATAATTTTGTGAAATTGTATATTTACTTATGATTTTTAAAATTGTAGAAATCAATAAATAAGAGAGAAGTTTCTTATTCTGATTTGAAAATCCAAACCCACAAAAAAAAATCCTAGAAGTAAATATAATAATGATGAATTATTGAAATAGTCTTTTAAGGCTAAATAAATGGTACCCACCTGTTATTACTTTTACTTAATATTCTACTGAAAATCTTAAACACTATCATAATACATAAGCAGGAATAAATTTAAATGCAATTTAAAATTATATTGAAAAGACAAAAATCTCATTCATGTCTATATTTGATTTTGTATATGATAGCAAATATTGCAATGAATCTGAAGCTCATTATTAGAACTAATAAATTAGATTATAGAATTTGCTGAAGTTGTTATATAAAGCACAATTGTATTTCTGTACATTGGTGACAAAAAAAATATCATTTTTAAAGGTATAATTTAAAACAGAAACAATAAAAAGCAATAATAATTTTGGGAAAATTCTAAAATGTAATTAAAAGTTGTAAAACACAATTTAAGTAAACAATATTGTCAATATCTTGCTTAAAAATTAATCTTTAGTTACAGTTCTTAATCATTTTGGTCTCTGTATTTCTCTACACTCCAAAAAATTATTGAAGAATGCAAAGAGCTTTTGTTTGTGTGCATTATATCTATTAAAAATTTGTCATCTTAGAAATAAAAATTGAAAAAAAAAACTTAGAAGCTCATTAGATGTTAATATAATAACATAAGTTTTGTGCAACACAAATATAGTTTCCAAAGGAAATGATTTTTATGAGAAGAGAATATAGCTTTCTGTTTTTGAAAGTAACTTCAGTATCTGGCTTCATGGAAGAGAACTGATTTTCATAATTTCCTATGCTTACTCGGTTATGATTTATTATTTTGGTTGAAATAATCAGGAGAATCTACTTTTATATCAGTATGACTCAGAAAAGATAGAGTCTGAAGACATTCTCTGAAGGACTTGAGACATCTAGGTGTCTTTGGACCTAACTTTGAGAGCTTCTGACTTATATATTCAATGAGATTCTTGACAAAAATCCCAAAAGACTTTGTTGTGTGTATGTGTGTTTGTGTGAGCATGTGTACATGTGTGTGTGAATGGGGAGAGAATGTGGTTACTTATAAACTGAATTTATTTGGAAGTGGTACATCAAGGATGACCACCCATTCTGAAGAATAATGTATGAATATTTGAACTTTTAGGCAGCAATATTTAATACAAAGCAAGACTATGTGAAATAATCTTGAGTGTTGTATTAATTTCCTATTGCTGCTATGACAAATCAACATAAATTTTGTGGCTTAAAAAACACAAGTTTATAATCTCAGTTCTGAAGCTCAAAAGTCTGAAATGATTATCGTAACAAAATCAAGGTGTAGGAAGGTTTGTGTTCTCTTTTGGAGGCTAAAAGAAACATCCTTTCTTCTCGTTTCCAGTTTTCAGAGGCTGTGTGTATTTCCTAGTTCATAGGCTCCTTCCATCCTCAAAATCAGGGTCAGACAAAGCTTTTTCACTTTGCATCACTCTGACTGCTGCCTCCCTCTTTCACTTATAATATCCAACATAGTGCCTAAGGCACTTGACTGCTAACCAGAAGGCTGGCGGATCAAACCCACCAGCCACTCCCCGGAAGGAAGGTCGGGCAATCTACTTCCATAGTGATACCTCCTCGGCAACCAAGGAGGGGTCACTATGAGTCGGGGCCGATTCGATGGCACATAACAACAACAACAAATCCATAATAATTACAATGGCCATCTGTGTTATCCAGGATAATCTTGCAATTCAACATTCTTAACTTAATCACATCTACAAAATCTATTTTATCATGTAAGATAACATGTAAACAGAGTACAGGAATTATAATGTGGATGTATTTTGTGGAGACACTATTCTGGCTACACTGCACAGGAACACAGAGATGAAAAATCAAAACTTCATATCATAAAATTTTATTGAGAATCCAAAAACAGATCTGTGCATATATTTGCTTTACAATTGGTTGCATATTGCAGAGTAGTAGGGGACATTATGCATCATTCAGTTTCTATAAAAATCAGTATTCACATAAAAAATATACTTGGCTTTTTGTCTCACATAATAAAACAAACAAAAAAAATCAAATGCATATGGATTAAAAAGTGAAATGTAAAAGGACAAAAATGTTGATAAATCTAATACATTAGATTAAAAACTTCTTTTTATCAAATACTATATCAGAGATAGAGAGTGAAAATTCACAAAATAGATGTTTTTTATGCATGTAACTAGCTATACTGAAGACACTGGTGAAAAACAAGACTCCAAGAATTGATGGAATACCAACTGAGATGTTTCAACAAACAGATGCAACACTAGACACACTCAATCATCTCCAGAAATTTGGAGACAGCTACCTGGCCAACCAACTGGAAGAGATTCATATTTGTGTCCATTCCAAAGAAAGCTGACACAACAGAATGCAGAAATTACAAAATGATATCACTAATATCAAATGCAATTAAAGTTTCTAAATATAATTTAAAAACTCCAGAAATTCAAGGTGGAGTCAGAAAAGGTCATGTAACAAGGGATATCAATGCTGATATCAGATGGACCTTGGCTGAAAGTAGAGAATACCAGAAAGATGTTTATTTGTGTTGTGTTGATTATGCAAAGCATCCAAGTGTGTGGATCATCACAAATTACAGACAACATTGCAAAGAATGGGAATTCCAGAACACTAAATTGTGCTCATGTGGAACCTGAACTTAAACCAAGAAGCGGTCATTCAAAGAGAATAGGGGGGAGTGCCTGGTTTAAAATCAGGAAAGGTGTATGTCAGGGTTATATCCTTTCACCATGCTTATTCAATATTTAAGGAGCTCTTATAGTGTAGCAGATAAGGCTGCTAACCAGAAGGTCAGTGGTTCAAATCCACCAGCTGCTCCACAGAAGGAAAATGGGGCAATCTACTTCTGTAAAAATGTACAGCCTCGGAAACTCAATGAGGGCCTCTATGAGTTGGAATTGACTCAGTGACAGTGAGTTAGTTTAGTTAATTATTCAATCTGAATGCTGAGTAAATAATCTGAGAAGCTGGACCATATGAAGAAGAACAAGGCATCGGGATTGAAAGAAGCCTCATTTAACAACCTGCAATTTGCAGATGATATAACCTTCTTTGGTCTAAGAGAGGAGGACTTGAAGCACTAACTGATGAAGATCAAAGCTACAGTCTTCAATATGGATTAAACCTGAAGATAAAGAAAATAAAAATCTACACAATTGGACCAATAAGCAGCATCATGATAAATGGAGAAAGATTGAAGTTGTGAAGGATTTCATTACACTTGGATCCACAATCAATGCCCCTGGAAGCAGCAGTTAAATAAAATGTTGTATTGCACTGTGTAAATCTGCTGCAAAAGACTTCTTTTAAAGTGTTAAAAGGCAAAGATGTCACTTTGGGGACTAAGAAGTACCTCACCTGAACATGATATTTTTAATCACTTCATATGCATGTAACAGCTGGAGAATGAATAAGGAAGACAGAAGAAGAATTGATGCCTTAGAATTATTGTGTTGGTGAAGAATATTGAGTGGACTGAGAAAAGAAAGAACAAATCTCTCTTGGAAGAATTACAGTAAGAATGCTCCTTAGAAACATGAAAGTAGAAACTTCTTTTCTCATACTTTGGACATGTTATTAGAAGGCATAAGTCTCTGGAGAATGACATTGTGTTTGGTAAAATAGAAGGTGAGCAAAAAAGAGGAAGACCCTCACAAAATTGGCACAGTGACTGCAACAAAGGGCTCAACCATGGCAATGATAGTGAGGATGACATAGGGCCAGCCAGTGTTTCATTCTGTTGTACAGTGTCACTTTAAGTTGGAATTGATTCAAAGACAACAAATGATTAGTGTTCAGAATGTATAAAGAGCTCATGTGTCAGCAAGATATAATAAAAACAAAACAAAAATCTCATAAACCTAATGCCTGTGTTGTGTTGGAAACCAGCTCTGTAACTAAAATAAAAATAATAGGAACAAGCAAATAATTAAAAGAAAAAAACTCTGATTTTAAACATTTGACAATTTTCCTGGTGTAATAACTCCTACTATGGCCAATTTCAAGATACCAACTTGGTATCATTAAGCATGGAATTGGGAAGAAATTCCATGTTGGAAAGACACAATGACTTCTTGCTAGGTGGTATAAATCAACTCAAGTATACTTCTTGTTTACTCAGAGGTAATTGATGTTAACAATTTTTGCATCATTATCTACAACTATACACATTTTTTTACACAAATAGATTTATGTAATACATATAACTTCATAAGTTATATTTTTGTCAGCAATATATAATTCATATATATATATATATATATATATATATTCACATGAATAAGCATTTATCTACAACTCTACAACATCTTTATTATGGTTAATTACTATTCCTTTAAATAAATGTAAAATTATGCATAACCTACTGTTTCATATTCATTTACTTTATGCAAATTATGCCTTATAATTAGCATATTTGTTATTAAAACTGGACAAATATATTCAGTTATTTTCTTACTTTTATCTCTAGAATGAAAATGCTTGGTCTAGCCTGTGTTTTTATTTACTTATTTACTTTACTTTTGGTAAACATCTTTAAACTTTATACCAGAAAATCTGTGCTTAATCATATTCTCAAGGTAATGTCTTTCTCGTAAGTTTTATTTCCACAACACTTTTCAAAACTACTCATTTAAAAAAAAAAATTCATAACATGATTATTTTTGTATTTCAATTCACTTTTCTTTTGATTTTAATGATGTTGAATATTTTATAACCTTTTTGGTTTTATGTCTTCCCTTGTACATTATCTATCAAAGTCCTTTTCTCATTTTCTACTGAATAATATAACTCGTTGTAATGAAATTTTCTATAGATATATTGTTGCTCATGCATTTTGAAAATATTTTGCACATTACTTTTGTTTTATACTCTTGTTTGTGATAAACTTTTAAAATACAGAAAACTTTTTGAAAAAAAGTTGCAACTATCTAACCATCATGGTGTCATGATGCAGAGAATGTTCTTCCCTATGCCTCATATAACTCTCATATCATTTGTTTACTTTTGTGTTTTCATATTTTATATTCAAATTTCAATCCATCTCCAAATTACTTTGCTGTATAAATTAAGATATTTATATATCTAATTGTTTAATTCTAAGTGTCTTGCCGTATATCCCAATCTCATGTTCTAAAGAAAGTATTCATGGATAACTCTTAAAGTGTATAATTATACCAAAGCCAAACCAAATCCACTGCCATCAAGTTGATTTGGAATCATAATAACACTATAGGACAGAGTAGAACTGCCCCATAGGGTTTCCAAGGCTATAAATCTTTGGGGAAGAAGACTGCCTCATCTTTCTCCCATGGAGCAGCTGGTGGGTTGAAATTAGCAGTGGAAAACATTAACTTGTGTATCACTAGAGCTCCTATACATAGTTACACTTAAGTGTAGATATTTTTAAATATATATATATATATATATATA
>NW_006921702.1:2289636-2297724 GCF_000298275.1 Orycteropus afer afer | reverse complement strand
TATATATATATATATATATATATATATACATACATATCTATATATTCTGTACTAGCATTTTAGTTGGGTCTATTCTAAACTATTGATTCACTATAGTAATTTATAAAATTCACACTATTTACATCTTTATAATATGTTTCCATATCTATAATATCATCCCTATTACATAACATCAAACTTTAATGTTCTTTTTAAAAAATATATTTGCCTTAATATGAATTGTTTATTCCATATCCTTTTGTCTGTATAACTAACAAACTGATTATCTGTGATACCTAAGGTTGTACATTAACTTGGTGGGACCATGATTCTGTGTGGTTTAAGCAGCTATGTGTGGGCATTCCCATGATGAGATCTGATATGCTGTGAGCAGTCAATCAATTGAAAGGGAGTTTCCTTAGTGGTGTCACCTTTGTGGTAGTTAAGGTAATGTGTCAATTTGTCTGGGCCTTGTTTTGAGTAACTAGGCAACTGGATGTAGTTATTCCTCCATGGTGGAATCTATTGGAGCAGCTGAGTAACTGCTTTAAGGATGCAATCTGCTTCCAGTATGTTTGGGAAAGATCTCAACAGTTTTTCAGCATGCTTGGACCCTGAGTTTAGCTGAGTCTTCAGTCAGCAGCCTGCCATGTTTCCTGCAGATCTTGGGACTATCTCTGGACTTGAATTAATGATCTGCCATGTTTTTTGGCAATCTCAGGACTGTGCCATTTTATATGTTAACCTTGGATTTGTCAGCCTCAGCAACCAGACAACTGCCTGAGTGAAGAGTCACCTCTAGCTCCAATGGGCCAGGAGCAAGAGGCAGAGCTGAAGCCCAAGGTCGAGGGACCATCACTTATCTTGTAGAGCATGGCACTTTGAACATGGATTTCTAGACCTCTAAACTGAAAAGAATAAGTCCATGTTTGTTAAGACCATCCATTTGTGGTACTTTTCTGTTAGAACAGCACAAGAGGGCCAAAATAGCCTGCTTCCAATACATATATGGACATCTTGGGAAAATTCTCAAACTTTTTGTTGGATCTGGATCCTGCCTCTAGCTTATCATAATTTAGTTTTTGGAGCTGAACCAGTGGCCTTCTATACTGCCTGCCCATCTTAAATCGGTGCCTTTGCAGCCTATGAGCCAACAGTCCGATATTTTACATGCTGATCTTAGATTTGTCATTTGCTGAAGTCAGCAGCTGTCTATACTGCCTGCCAATCTTGGCTTTGTCAGTCTCTGCAGCTGTGTGAGTCAAGAAAAGACTCCAGCTGAACATTTGACCCACAAACTTTGGACTTGCCAGCCTCTACGACTGTGTGATCCATTTCCCTGAGATAAATTCTTCTCTCTATATACATAAACTTTACTGGTTTTGCTTCTCTAGAGAACGTAACCTAAGAATATGTGTGTGTATATGTGTGTGTGTGTGTGTGTGTGTATAGATACAGATATATGTATATAGGTATATAGGTATAGATATAGATATTGTTGTTGTTGTTATGTGCCGTCGAGTCAGCCCCGACTCATATAGATATACATAAATTCACTGTCATTGAGTCAGACTTGACTCATAGCCACCCCTCCTTTAGTTTCTGAAACAGTATCACTATGGAAGTAGATCCCCCAGTCTTCCTTCCGAGGAGTGGCTGGTGGGTTTGAACTGCCAGCCCTTTGGTTAGCAGTCAAATGCCTTAGGGACTATGCCACCAGAGATATATATATATATATAGTATCTATATATATATGTATACATATATCTATATACACACATACACTCACACACACACACACACACATGCTAGCATAAAGAAAGGACTTTTCATGGTGATATAAATAAATTAATTTTTGTCACACATAAGGCATCTTCATAATAGAAAAAAAAGGCCATTTCATTTTTTGTCTGCAAATTAAGACTCATTTAAAATGATCTGTTACAGTTTAAAGGAGCTCTGGTGGTGTAGTGGATAAGCCATTTGGCTGCTAAACTGAAGGTAAGTGGTTCAAACCCAACAGCCACTCTGTGGAAGAAAGATGGGGAAATCTACTTCCATAAAGATTTACAGCCTTGGAAACCCAACAAGTGTAGCTATGAGTCAAAATCGATTCAATGGCAGTGAGTTCTTTTTCTTTTTTTAATTTAATTTTTGTAATAGGCAAAATCAGGAAAAACTAGAGAGCTCTATTTGTTTCCTATACAACTAACAAATATGGAAGTCAATGAACTGCTCTGAAAATATTGATACCTGCATGTGAATCTACACTCTGTTACTGAATCTGAGCTAGTTACATAAGTTATTTGAGCCTCAGTGTTCTCAACTGTAAAATATAGGCAACCATAAGTTCTTTAAAATATTGTAAGAAATGTGGGTATAATATTTTGGCAGAACAAAATACATTTCATATATATTAAGTAGTCACTTATGCTCCCTGAGGAGTTCTGGTGGTGTAGTGCCTAAGACATTTGACTGCTAACCAGAAGACAGGTGGTTCAAACCCACCAGCCACTTCTCAGAAGGAAAGTTGGGCAATCTACTTCTGTAGTGATACCATCTCAGAAACCCAAGGTGGGGGCTCCATGTGTCGGGACCAACTCAATGGCAGTGAGTTTGGAGTGCTCCCTGGGCAGCACAAATGTTTAAGTACTCTATTGATAGCTGAAATATTGATAGTTCAAGGCTACCCTGAGGGGCCTGATTGTTTGGCAATATGCTTCCAAAAGGTCATAGCCTTGAAAACTCTATAGAGCAATTCTTCTCTGTATACGTGGGGTCATCATGAGTTAAAATAAACTTTACAGCAATTAACAACAACACACCACCATGATACATTTAGGGCATTAGAAATTTATTACTGTGTAATGTAGTAAGTTACATGGCATGGCTTATCTAGCCATAGTCTTTGTAACTCCCACTTTGCCATGAGCAACTGAGTAGCTGCTTGTTAAAGTCATCCACCTGTGGCAGCATGAAGTAATCTTTTGGGAAAGTTCACTCTCTCTCAGATGGTTATAACTCTGATGTTGGGATTGGTTGTTTTTGGCCACTCTGCCAGGCTTAAAATGAGCCTTTCGAGAGGCAGAAGGAATCTCTCGGACTGCCAGTTGAGAAAGACATGCTGCTGAGAGAGGTGCACTGCTAAGAGAGGTATACTTGCTTAGAGAGAGATGTACTGTTGAGAGAGAGAGAGAGACATGAGAGAGACACACTGCTGAGAGAGAGAGACATGCTACTAAAAGAGACTGAGAGAGACAGCCAGCTGAGAAAGACAGCCAGCTGAGAGAGACTGAGAGCATTTTTGAACTTGAATTGTAGCCTGTTGCTTCCCTAATAAACCCCATTGCTTCCCTAACAAACTTTATGAGTTCTGTGTGGCCACTGCAGCCAATTACCAAACCCAGTAGAGAGTTGGTGGGTTCCACGGGAGGGAAAGTTGATGTCAAGTTTAGTAAGAGGACTATAGAGTGGCAGCATATCTGGCCTCTTAAGAACAGACCTTGGGCTGCTGATGGTGATTCTGTTTTCCTCTTGTGTAGTTAGAGGGCTCAGAAGATGCTGCCTCCTTGCCCCTTTAGCATAATGTCTCTATAGATTTCCCTGCTTTGGACACTCATATGACTGAAATCATATAATATATGGATTTTTGTGACTGATTTCTTTTACTTGGCATAATGATTATAAGAATCATGCATATTGCTAGATATATCAGCTTTTCATTGTTTCATTTTTCAGATCTACCACATTTTCTCTATTCATTCACCTAGTCATGAACATTTAGGCTGTTTTCATCTTTTGGCTCTTACGAATAAATGCAGCTATGAATATTTATGAACAAGTTTTGATTTACATTTTCTTGATGACTAATGATGTTGAATACCATTTCCTTTACTTACTTTCTGTTTGTATAACTTCTAGAGATATGTCTATACAGATCCTTTGTACATTTTATAATCTTGTTATTTTTTATTGTTATTTAGTTATAAGAAGACACTTTCTCTACCAGATAGATTATTTGCCAATATTTTCTCCCATTCTTTGCATTTTCATTTTACTTTCTTGATAGTGCCCTAGAAGCACAAAGTTTTTTTGATTCCAATGAAGAATTTTCATTTCTCCTTTCATTGCTTGTTCATTTGATGTCATATATAAGAACCTCTTGCCAACACGAAGTCATAAATATTTATTTTTTATATTTTGTTTTAAGAGTTTCAACACTTACATTAAGTATTTGATCCATATTGAGTTAATTTTTATATGTGGTGTGAGGTAAAGGGCAAACTGCATTCTTTTGAATGTGACTTTCTAGTCCTGACATAATTTGTTGAAAAGATTATATTTTCCTCCATTGAATTGTCTTGGCACCCTTTTAAAAAAATCAGGAAAACATAGATGTATGTGGTTATTCTAGGAACATCAATTCTATTCCATTGGTTTATGTGTCTATACTTGTGTGAATATGACACTACTTTACCTTTGCTTTGTACTAAGTTTTGAAATGAGGAAGTATGAGTCTTTTCCTTTTATTCTTCTATTTCAAGATTGCTTTGGCTATTTTGGATCACTTGCAATTCCATATGATTTTTAAAATCAATTTCTTCAAAGTAGTCAGCTGGAATTTTGATAGTGACATTGTTGAATATAATTGTACATATAATTTGGGTAGACATGTTATCAGGAGGGGGCATTCTTCATATCTGATAAAGTAGAGAGTCAGTGAAAAAGAGGAAGACCCTCAACAAGATGGATTGATACAGCAGATGAAACAATGTGCTCAAATATAGCAACAATTATAAGGTTGGTACAGGAGCAGGCAGTGTTATGTTTTGTTGTACATAGGGCTTCTGTGAGTCAGAACTGACTTGATGCCACCTAAAAAAAACATCAACACTAAATCTTCCATTCCATGAACAAGGGCATTTTCTCATTTATTTGTATCTTTTCATATGTCTTTCAACAGTATTTTGTAGTTTTCATAGCATAATTCATAGTATAATTTGCAATTTTTTTGTTAAATTTATTCCTAATTTGTTGATTCTTTTTGACATCATTGTGAATGGACTTAGGTTATTAATTTTATTTTCTACTGTTCATTGAGCGTGTACAAAATGCAATTAATTTTTTTTATATTGAACTTTTACCTGATGACATGCTGAACTCATTTTGTGTATGTGTGTGAATTTCTTAGGATTTTCTATACGTAAAATAATGTATTTTGCAAATAAGTGTAGTTTGACTTTCCTTTTCAATATGGGTTATATTTGTTTTTCTAACCTAATTGGCCTTGCTAAATTTCCAGTAAAATATTGAATAGAAGTGGTGAGAGTAGACATTTTGCCTTATTACTAGATTTAGGGGGAAACCATCCAGGCTTTCACCATTAGGTATTGTGTGTATTTTTGTTGATTTTTTTTTTTTTTTTTTTTCAAGTTGAGGATGCACCCCTCTATTCCTAGTTTAAGTTTTTCTGTCATGAAAATATGTTGGGTTATGTCAAATGATATTTTATCTGTGCCTTATGATATGATCTTGTGATTTTAAAAAATATTCCTTTATTGTTGTAAATTATTAAACTAACTGATTTTCAGATGTTGAGCCAAATTTGAATTCCTGGGACAAATTTCACTTGGTTTTATATTATACTTCTTTTGTATATGTTGTTGAATTAAGCTTGCTAGTATAGATAAGAGTCACTTTAAACTCTACATATATTCTGTCAAAGAGAATGTTGTGTGATTTGAATGATGAATGGACACCATAATAAAATCTTTTCAGAGCCTACTTCTGGTCGCCCTCATCACTACTGCTGCCACCCTTGCTGCTGCTGCTGCTGGAACTGCAGACTGAGGCTTAAGGAAGACAGTGACAGCAGCAGCAATGTCTGAAAAGGCACCTGGAATAAAGCAAGAGGAAGCCAGCTGGGAGAGAGGAGAGCACACCCAGCCCAGATGACTGTCCCACACACCTGCTGAGCAGACAAAGCCATGTTTTCTGCCTCACCTGTCTGTCTCCTACCCATGATCCAGTGCTGCAAAAGCCTGGGTTTGGTGTTTTTAAAAATCATGAGGAGAAAACAATGAACAGAAAACTACTTTCCCTTTAAAATATAATAAAAACTAAAACGTCTTAAGGCCATGGACATATATACAGTTGAACATTGCCTGAACAAACATTAGACAACACACACCTGTGTTAATTTAAAGATTATTATGTCAATATTTATAAGAAATATTGGTATGTAGATTTCTTTTCTTGTGATGTCTTAGTCTGGCTTTTCTACCAGGGTTACACAGATCTCATAAAATGTGTTGGTAAATGTTCTTTTTCTTTTATTTCTTGGAAGATTTTGTGAAAAGTCATATTACATATTTAGTAGAATTAAATGGTGAAACCATATATGCCTAGCTTTTATTTATGGGTAATTTTTATTCACTAATTTCGTTTCTTCATTTTGCATAGGTCTATTCAGATTATCTATCTTTTCTTGAGTTAGTTATGCCATTTTATGTCTTTTTTTAAAATTTGTCAAATTAATCTATTTCTTTAGCATACAAATATATATACATATACATATATAGTAGATAGTAATATTTGCACTTTCTTATTCTAGTAATTTGAATGTTTCTCTTTTATTCTTGTTCAATCTTACTAAAAGGTTATCAATTTTGTCAGTGTTTTCAAAAGCTAGTTTATTTCTTAATTGATTTTCTCTATTGTTTTCATTCCCAATTTCATTAAATTCACGCTGATCTTTACTACATAATTCCTTCTTTTTGCTGTATATTTAGTGTACTAGTTTGTTGCACTTAGTATGGAAGTTTAGGTAATTTATTTCAAATGTTTCTTCTTTATTAGTTTAGGTATTTACAGGTATAAATTTCTCTCTAAGCATTGCTTTACATACCTCCATGATTTTCATGTGTTGTATTTTCATTTTCATTCATTTTAAAGCGTTTTCTGATTCCCCCTTACATATCTTATCTGACCTTATTTAAATCTTATTTTCTGATCTTATTTAGAAATGCATTTTGAGGGCATGTGAGTTTCCATTTTTTTTCTTTCTGTTGATTTCTAATCTCATTCCATTTTGGTTGAAGAACATACTTTGCATTATGCGTATTTGAACATACTTTGTATTATTTGTATTATTTATTATTAGTATTATTTATAACAGTTTACATCCACTGGCATTTATATTACGGCCAACCATATGATCTATGTTGAAGAATGTTCCATGCACACTTCAGAAGAATGCATATTTTTGTTGGGTAGAGTGTTTGATACATGTCTGTTTTTAGTTGGTTTTTAGAGTTGCTCATGTCCTCTAATTCCCTTTAGATTTTCTATCTATTTGTTCTATTCTTTATCAATTTTTGGTTGAAACTTCCAAATATTGTTGTTGAACTATGTTCACTTCATTTCTGTCAGTTTTTGCTTTATCTATTTTGATCCGTTGACATTAGGATCAAATGTGTCATTAGGATCACCCTGTGAGTCAGAGGTTAAAGATCTCCCAAATTTACAACTTTTCCAAACTGCTGTACCACTCTGTAATCTCTCATATCAAGTCTTCCTCCTCCCAACGGTATGCTCCCTCCTGTTTTAGGATTCCATATTTCACTGTAATGTCTCAAAGACCTCATACACTGTCAAGGAAATGGTTCATATGGTGGTAGAGCCTGGGTGGCTGATGAGTTCCAAGTCTCTGGGTAAGTCTGAAGGATTCTCCCTACTCATGTGGTTGCAGGGGCTTTTGTTGTTGTTGTTAAGTGTCATCCAGTTGTTTCCGACTCATAGTGACCCCATCCACAGAAGAACGAAACACTGCCTGATCCCGCGCCAGCCCAACAATCCCTGCTATACTTGAGCCCATCATTGCAGCCACCGTGTCAATCCATCTCCTTAAAGGCCTCCCCCTCTTTCGTCGACCCTCCACCATACCAAGCTTGACATCCTTCTCCAGAAAATGGTCCCTTCTTACAACATGACCAAAATAGGTGAGAAGAATCTGGCCATTCTTGCTTCCAAGGAGCATTCTGGCTGCACTTCCTCCAGGACAGATCTGTTAGTTCTTTTAGCAGTCCATGGTACTTTCAGCATTCTTCG
>NW_006921702.1:2275531-2286836 GCF_000298275.1 Orycteropus afer afer | reverse complement strand
ACAGACAAGTTTGTCTTGCTGTTGGAGACCTTTCATATCACCCCCAACTGGGTCCCTGTGGCTGACTGTACCTCTGTCTGGCTTCCTGGCTTTTAATCCCCTTTCTCCTGCTCTTCTGCCCTGCTGTTTTGTGCATCCCTGTGTTGTCCCTGGCGCTGACTGTGTGATTATGTGGTGTGTTTTTGTCCACCTGCTTTTAGCTGTTTGATGGTTATTCAATTGTAATTTTTGTCTCATTGAGTGGGAGACAGCAGCAGTCCCCATAAGACACAACTACACTCACATCTCCTGCAACTTCACTTACTGAGTGAGACCCACTACCTCCTTCTCCACCAAAGGGCCAATGATAAAAACCAATAAGAAGAGCCTGAATCACCCTTGGCTGCTCTTCACAAACAGTTAACAAAGATCTCCAAGGCCATGATGCCTTGGAGACAACAGACCATCAAAGTCCACACAAAGAAGCAGGACAAAGTGGTAGAAACAAGGGAACAGGATACAGACTCAGAACATATCCCTGAGGAATAAGCAGCATTGGAACTCTCTGATAAGGAATTCAAAAGAACTATATTTAGGTGTCTTCAAAGGATTGAGAGACAGACCAAAGAAAACAGAGGGAAAAAAAATGTTGGACTATAATACTCTAGAGGACTTTCTTGAGCAAGTACTTGGTAAGGACTCCATCTTACCAAGGATGATATCCTTCTTCAGGGAATGGTCCTTCTGACAACATGACCAAAGTAGGTGAGATGAAGTCTGGCCATTCTCTCTTCCAAGGAGCATTTAGGCTACACTTCCTCCAGGACAGATCTGTTAGTTCTTTTAGCAGTCCCTGGTACTTTCAGCATTCTTTGCCAGCACCACAACTCAAAAGCATCAACTCTTTTTCGGTCTTCCTTATTCATTGTCCATCTCTCACATGCATATGAGGCGATTGGAAATATCATGGCTTGTGTCAAGTGCACCTTAGTCTTCAAGGAGACATCTTTGCTCCTCAGCATTTGAAAGAGGTCCTTTTCAACTGACTTTCCCAATGTTATGCATTGTCTAATGTCTTGACTGATGCTTCCATTGGCATCTATCATAGAATCAAGCAATGTGAATTCTTTGACAACCTCAATCTTTTCTCCATTTATTGTGATGCGGCTTATTGGTCCAGTTGTGAGGATTTTTGTTTTCTTTTTATTGAGATGTAATCCATACTGCAGACTGTAGTCTTCAATCTTTATCAGTAAGTCCCCCAAGTCATCCTCACATTCAGCAAACAAAGTTGTGTCTTCAGCATATTGCAGGTTATTAATGATTCTTCCTCCATTCCTGATGCAATGATTTTCTTCATATAGTCCAGCTTCTCAGATTATTTGCACAGCATATAGATTGAATAAGTATGTGGAAAAGATACAACCCTGATACACTCCGTTCTTGATTTTAAACTGTGCAGTGTTGCCTTGTTCTGTTCAAACGACAGCCTCCTGGTCAATGTACAGGTCCCTCATGAGTACAATTAAGTGTTCTGGAATTCCCATTCTTCTCAATGTTATCCACAATTTGTTATGATCCACATAATCAAATATCTTTGCATTGTCAATAAAACACAAGTAAACATATTTCTGGTATTCTTTGCCTTGAGATAAGATCCATCTGATTGCAGCAATACTCCATGTTCCACATCCTCTTCTGAATCCAGCTTGCATTTCTGGAAGCTCTCTGTCAATATACTACTGCAACCATTTTTCAATTATCTTCAGTAAGATCTTATTTGTGTGCCATATTAATGATATTGTTAAATAATTTTCACATTCTGTGGGATCACCTTTCTTTGGAATGGGCACAAATATGGATCTCTTCCAGTCAGTTGGCCAGGTAGCTGTCTCCCAAATCTCTTGGCATAACCGAGTGAGTGTCTCCAGCAGGGCATCCATTTGTTGAAATATCTCAATGTGTATTCTGTTGATTCCTGAAGCCTTGTTCTTCATCAATTCCTTAATTGAAGCTTCAATTTCCTCCTTCTGTACCATTGATTCTTGATCATATGCCACCTCCTGGAATGGATGAAGATCTATCAGTTCTATTTTGGTGCAGTGACTCTGCATGTTCCTTCTATTTTCTTTTAATGTTTCCTACATCATTCAATATTTTGCCCACATAATCTTTCAATATTGCAACTCGAGGCTTAAATCTTTTCCTCAGTTCTTTCAGCTTGAGAAATGCTGAGCGTGTTCTTGCCTTTTGGTTTTCTAACTCCAAGTCTTTGCACATTTCATTATAATGATTGGCTCTGTCTGCTCGAGCTGCTCTTGAAATATTCTGCTCAACTCTTTTATCTTGTCATTTCTTCCATTTGCTTTGGCTACTCTCTGCTCAAGGGCAAGTTTCTGACTCTCTTCTGTCATCCCTTTTGTTCTTCTCTTCTTTTCTTATCTTTTTAGTGACCTCTTGCTTTCTTCATGTATGATGTTCTTGATATCATCCCACAATTTTTCTGCTTTTCGGTCACTGGTGTTCAATACATCAAATCTATTCTTTAGATGATCTCTAAATTCAGGAGGGATATATTCAAGATCATACTTTGGCTCTCTTGGCTTTTTTTCATTTTCTTTAACTTCAAGTTGAATTTGCCTATGAGTAGTTGATGGTCTGTTCCACAATCAGCTCCTGGCCTGGTTTTGGCTGAAGATATTGAGCTTTTCCACTGCCTCTTGCCACAGATGTTGTCAATCTGATTCCTGTGTGTTCCATCTGGTGAAGTCCACGTGTACAGAGGCTGTTTCTGTTGTTGAAAAAAGGTATTTGCAATGAATAAGTTGGTCTTGCAAAATTCTACTATGAAAGTTCCAGCATTATTTCTGTTAGCAAGGCCAGATTTTCCAACTACAAGTGATTCTTCTTTGTTTCCAACTTTTGCATTCCAGTCACCAGTGATAATTAACACATCCTGATTGTGTGTTCAGTCAATTTTAGACTGCAAAAGTTGATAAAAGTCATCAATATCCTCATCTTTGGCTTTGGTGGTTGGTGTATAAATTTGAATAATAGTCATATTAACTGGTCTTCCTTGTAAGCATGTGGATATTATCCTATCACTGACAGCGTTGTACTTCAGGAAAGATCTTGAATCATCCTTTGTGATGATGAATGCCATGCCGTTCTCCTTCAGATTGCCATTCCCCTTCAGATTTTCATTCCCGGCATAGTAGATCATATGGTTGTCTGATTCAAAATGACCAAACCAGTCCATTTCAGTTCACTAAAGCCTAGGATATCAATCTTTATGCTTTCCACTTCATTTTTGACAATTTTGACTTTTCCTAAATTCATACTTCATACATTCCATGTTCCAATTTTTAATGAATTTTTGAAGTTGTTTCTCCTCAATTTGAGTCATGCCATGTCAGCAAATGGAGGTCTCAAAAACTTTGCCTTATCCATATCAGTAAGGCTTGTTTTACTCTGACAATGCAGCTCTTTCCCAGTCTTATTTTGAGAGCCTTCTGACCTAAATGACTCATCCTCCTCCTCTATTGGACAATGATTTCAGGTATTCATAAAATTGTGCAGTAATGTGTCAGACAGTGTTTCTCTGCTATTCATAATGTTTTTCCTGGCCAATTCTTTGAGAAGTGGACAGCCTCTTCCTTCTTCCTAGTCTGTCTCAGTTTGCAAGCTACACTGAAACCTGTGCATTATGTACATCCCACTGCATTTCAAACACCAGTGGCATAGCCTTAAGACTCAAAGCAACACATCACCACAGTAGTACAAACCAATAAAAATGTTTGTCTCCCTTAGGTGTTTGAAACCTCTCCAACCTCCCCTTACCTGGATCCCTGCTGTTGCCTCTTTACTCTGTGCCAGACCCCTGGCCATCTTCCTCTCCTTTCCCCCACTTTCCCTCCTTGCCACTTGTGGGGTGTGGCCTGGGTTCCTTCCCCTCACCAGGATCCCTGCTACTGACTCCTCACTCTGTCCCAGTCCCCCGACCTTTTTTTCTCCTTTTTTCCACTTTCCCAACTTGCTGCTTGTGGGACATGGCCTGGGTTCCCTCCCCTCACTGAGATCCCTGCCACTGACTCCTTGCTCTGTTCAGGTTCCCTAGGCCTTTTTTTTTGTTTGCATGTAATATAATGTATTTATATGTAATATAAATACATTAAATTCATAAAATGTAAAAATATAATTGTTCTTGTTACCTAGTGCCACTCTGACAAGAATATACCACAAATGGGATGGCTTTAACAAATAGGAGTTTATTCTCTTACAGTTTTGGGGGCTTTAAGTCTGAGTTCAAAATGGCAGGCTTTAGGGCCTGGTGAAAGCCCCTCAACCTTAGGTTTCAGCTCTGCCTCCTGCTCCCAGTCCACTGAAGCTGGAAGCTTTTCTTCATTCATCTGCTGGATTCTGAGGCTGACAAGCCCAAGGTTGACAAGTAATAAGGCATAGTCCTGATATTACCAAACCACATGCCAGGCCATTAATTCAAATCCATTAAAAGTCCTAAGATCAGCAGATCATGGCAGACTGCTGAACAACAACTTGGCTACATCCAGGGTTCAAGCATGCCATAAGCTGGAGACCATTCCCAAAGCTGCTTCTTATATACAGGAAGCAGACCACATCCCTAAAGCAGCTACTCAGCTGCTTGTGTTAGATCCCACTATGGAGTTGATTGCCAGTCTCATCATGGGAAATAACTACCACCAGCTGCCCAGCCACTCAACCAGGCCCAGCCAAGTTGACACACAAACTTAACCACCACAATTTCATCTCTTGTCAACTTGGCACCTATGTAGAGCTTCAATGGGTGTCATCTGTACAGATGTTCTTCACTGGGTGGCTCTAATCCCCTAGTCCCTGAGTGGTGACATTTTCTACCTGCTCTGGTGGGCCCCATTCCTCTACCTCTTGGGCATGGTAGCCCTGCCCACTCTCTCTTGAACAGCAGCTATAGCTCCATCTCACTTCATCTCACTGCTCACATGAATGAGCAGCCCCACACTCCAGAACCAAGTTGGTGTAACTTAGTGGGCCATGGTGGCTCCACCCCCAGGGGCCATGGTACTACCCTTTGAGACTGAGACAGCTCTGCTTTCCATTTCCTTGGTCTCTCCACTTCTGCTGATTAATGCTAAAGGCAACCCACTCTGCCAGAAATTTTCCTTCTCAAAGGACACTGAGTTTTCTTCCTCTGTGGGCTGGCCACCCTGCTACTCCATTTTATGGCAGTCTCTTCTACCGATTAATGCCCAAATGCAACCCAATCTTCCAGGAAACCACCTGCACAATTGCATCCAGCTTTTTCCTCCATGAGCTGGTAAGGCTGTCACTGTTTCAAAAGGTAGGACCTCTAGGGGTGGAACCACCATAGCCCCCTAAGTTTCAAAGAATTAGACCTTCACCAACTTTGTTCTGGAGTGTGGGGCTGCTCGTTCATGTGGGCCAGTGCGATGGAGCCATAGCTGCTGCCCAGGAGAGAGGGGGCAGGGCTACCATGTCCAAGAGGTAGATGAATGGGGCCCACCTGGCCAAGAGGGTGAGGTCACTACTCAGGGACGAGGGGATTAGAGCCAACTAGTGAAGAAGATCTGTACAGATGCCACCCTTTGAAGATCTGTATATGTTCCAAGTTGACACATAAAATTAACTACCACAATAACAATTCCGAGGGTTGATGAAGTTTTGGGAAACAGTAAATTCTTTGTATTGCTACTGTAATCAGTACATATTGAGGAAATATTTCAGAAAGAAATTTGGTGTTTTTTTTTTTTTTTTTTTTCCCAAACAGTCCTATAAATTCCTAGATTCAATTGTTGGAGAGGAAAAAATGCTTAATATATGAATATACAAATTTTATAATGATAAAATATAAGAAATAATCAATATGATCATGAAATATGAGGAAATATTGGATTAAAATGAGATTCTTAAAAAGAACAACATGAAAAGTGTTTAAAATTTTGTACAAATTCAATATGCCATTGCTATAAATGATATTGTGTCCCCCCAAAATATGTGTTGTAAATCCTAACTTCTATGCTTGTGATTATAAACCAATTTGAGAATGGGTTGTCTTTGTTACATTAATGAGGCAAGTGTGTTTTCAGTCAATCTTTTACAACACGTAAGAGGAGCAGATTAAACAGCATAGATGTGACAAGATGGATGCTAAGTCACATAGAGATCTCCAAAGAACCAGGAAACAAAAGCTAAAGAGAAAAGAACTTCCCCCTAGAGACAACAGAGAGAAAGAAAATTTTCCCCTAAGGCTGATCCCCTGAATTTGGACTTTTGGCCCCCTAAACTGTGAGAAAATCCATTATTGTTTGTTAAAGCTACCCACTTGTGGTATTTCTATAATAACAGCACTAGATAACCAAGATAGCCATCATATCTATATTTTAATTTAAACTTTAAAAATTGATGAAGGATGAATGGACAAATATTAAAAGGATGAACATGAAAACATTGAATGTTTATTTGATAAGGTATGCATACATTGTATACTTATAAAAAATGATTTTGATATTGTGTTATTTAGACAAGAAACTCTATTAGAAAAATAATAGCTATATGTTAGATCTCCCCCTAACCTTGTCTTTAAAATTATATTAATTATATTTTTTTCAAAAATATGTTGGGTTGTATTTGCATTAAAATATGAACTTTCATTTTTTTCCACAAATACTTATATATAAAAGATCATTTAACCTTTACTTTCTCATTCAAACATACCCATTTATAGTCACAATTACCATTTTCTTATTTGAGAAAAATAAACCGCAAAACTAAACAAAGTACATAGGTAGATTTATGGAAGCCTGAGAATTTATATATCCATTTAAAAAGAATGTAATATCTTTAATGAAGTCAAGCTTTGAAGTACTAAATTTTAGGGAAATAAATTTTAATGATAGCAACCCAAAAGCTGAATTATTTACTTAAAAATGTAAAATTGTAATAGACAATGTAATACAAGCTTTAAGATTAATATTTATGTTTTGAGCTTGTTATCATTTATAAGTTATCAAGTTTTCTCCAATTAAATATATTTATTGTTTTTACTCTTTCTTTCCCTAACCTTGGTTTTAAAGTTATATTAATTATATTTTTTCAAACATACTTTGTGTTATATTTGCATTAAAATAGATATATGTTTGTCTGTATATAAATAGGCACAAAATGATAAAAGTTATGAATCTCTGACTTGGCTGAAAAAACTGTCATTCTTGGTCTTTACTTGGAGAGCTTATAACTTTCTTAATCAAAGTTCATAAACAACAACAACAAAAGAACAAAAAATTACCTCATGAAACAAATGCATTGACTTCCTGTGTATTATGTCATCACAAAGACAGCACCTTCTTCCTAACAGCAAGCAAAAGGTCAAATGCCATTTTGTGAACAGCCAGTTACCATGCATACTTGCTCAAGCAAGCATGACTTGCAGGTAAGGTACTCCAAAACAGAAAGGAAGAGTCATTTCATTAACTCAGGGAGAGCCCAGATGGAACCAAATTATTTTCCTTTCACACCCCAAAATCATCAGTGCTCATGAGGTAATTAGGTGGAAATTATGTTGGAGTGGTCTTTAAAACATACCACTTATTTGCCAGTCTTTTTAATCACTGTGTTCTTTGAAACCATATCTTCCAAGTGATCTAATAATGTATACCACTCACTTTCCTATTTTTTTTTCCCAAATAGCAAGAGTAGAAGTAATAATGATAAGAACTTGTTCCAATATTACACACAAATGTACACTATTTAAGAAAAATTTTGGCCTAGAAATAATCTGAATTTCATTTTCATTATAACTTCACCAATGTCTAACATTGTATAGTATTGAAGGTAATTGTGATAATACCATTAGTTAAACCTACTGTTGTTAGGGGAGCTCTGGTAGCATAGTGCCTAAGGCACTTGACTGCTAATCAGAAGGCTGGTGGTTCAAACCCACCAGCCACTCCTCAGAAGGAAGGTTAGGCAATCTACTTCCGTAATGATACTGCCTCAGAAACCCAAGGAGGGGTCGCTATGAGGCGGGTCTGACTCGATGACACATAACAATAAAAACAACTGTTGTTAGGCACTGAGGAATCATCTCTGACTCATAGCAACCCTATGTACAGCAGAATGAAACACTGCCCTGTCCTGTGCCAGCTCCATGATCCTTGCTATACCTGTTGTAGCCACTATGCCAGTCTAACTTGTTGAGGGCCTTCCTCTCTTTCATTGACCTTCTACTTTACCAAACATGATATCCTTCTCCAGAGAATGGTCTCTTCTTATAATATGAACAAAGTGAGAGAGACGAAGTTTGTTCATTCTTGCTTCCAAGGAGCATTCCAGCTGCACTTCCTCCAGGACAGAATTGTTAGCTCTTTTAGCAGTCCGTGGTATTTTCACCATTTTTCGCCAGCACCGCAGCTCAAAAGCATGGACTCTTCTCCAGTCTTCCTTATTCATTGTCCAGCTCTTGTATGCATATGAGGCAATGAAAATATCATGGCTCGGGATAGGTGCACCTTATTCTTCAAAGAGATATCTTTGTTCTTTAACACTTTAAAGAGGTCTTTTGCAACAGATTTTTCCAGTGCTATAAGTCCTCTCACCAGCCACTCCTCGGAAGGAAGGTTGGGCAATCCTACTTCCGTAGTGATACTGCCTTGGAAACCCAAGGAGAGGTCGCTATGAGTCGGGGCCGACTTGACGGCACATAACAACAACAACAACATAAGTCCTCTGATTCTTTTTTTTTTCTTTTATGCATTTTATTGAAATATGATTTACGCACAGTGAAATCCACAAAACTAAAGTGACATGGGTCATTTTTTTTTTTTTTTTTTTTCAGTGTTCTGTCCTCTCCCCTCCCACCCCCTGGTAATCAACAAAGAAAGTTCCCTTCCATATATAGACCATTCTTTAACTTTTTACAATAATGAACTAATACTATACTTGTCCATCTGCATTTGACTTCTTTCACTTACCATAATGTCCTCCTACTTCAACAATGTTATGTGGTGTTTTGCAGATTCTACATTACTCGTTAGGGTTGCATAGTATTCCACCGTGTGTATGTTCCCCAGTTTGGTTATCCATTCTTCTGTTCATGTGCATGCAGGTTATTTCCCTCTTTTTGCTGCTGTAAAAAGTGCTGTGATGAACGTGGGTGTGCATGTCCTCTGATTCTTGACTGATTTTTCCATTGGTGTTAATTGTGGAATCAAGTAATATGAGATCTTTGAAAACTTAAATCTTCTCTCCACTTATCGTGATGCTGCTTTTTGATCCTGTTGTGAGAATTTTCATTTTGTTTTTTTATCTTGAGGTATAATTCATTCTGTACCTGCAGTGCTGCATCTGCTTGTTGAAACAT
This sequence comes from Orycteropus afer afer, assembly GCF_000298275.1. Lineage (NCBI taxonomy): Eukaryota > Metazoa > Chordata > Mammalia > Tubulidentata > Orycteropodidae > Orycteropus > Orycteropus afer. Next base: position 2,277,463 of record NW_006921702.1, on the reverse strand, counting down.
CTCTATGGGTGTTCCATCAATTCCTGGAGCTTTGTTTTTTTGTCAGTTCTTTCAGTGCAGCTTGGACTTCATCTTTCAGTACCATTTGTTCTTGATCATATGCCACCTCTTGAAATGGATGAACTTCAATCAATTCTTTTTGGTACAGTGTCTCTGTGTATTCCTTCCATCTTCTTTTGATGTTTCCTGCATTTTTCAATATTTTGCCCATATACTCTTTTTTTTTTTAAGATTTTATTTCTCCCCTTTTTTTATTGTGCTTTGGGTGCAAATTTACAATGCAAAATCTATATTACATTCAACAGTTTGCATATATTTGATTTCACTCTCTGATTACCATCCCTGACCATAACATACTCTCCTCCCCTCCCATCCCTATGAATTCCCCCCTTACCTGTGCCCTTCTTGTGTATACACCCCTATCTGTCCAGCCTCTCCCTATGTGACTGATGCCCCTCTGGCCCCATGGACAATTGCTTTAAGGGGTGTATCTCCCTAGAGTAGGTGGGTGCATCACCCAGAGTTGGATGTTCTGCATGTAAGCCTTTCCACTGTTGGGCTGAGAGCCTATCCTTGGGAGTAAGTCCAGTCTTAGGCCCAAAGGTTATCCCAGGGCTGTAGTCTCAGGGTATTCAATCCAACCAATAATTCTGGTCATTTTTGTGTTTTTGAATTTTGTTCCACATTTTTCCTCCCACTCTATCCAGTATGTCCATTTTTTGATCCCGTCCTGAGTGGTTGGCATGGGTAGCCAGGCACCATCTAATTATTCTGGTTTCAAGGTCCATCTTGTCCTTGGACTAATTATTTCCAAATGCCTTTGATTTTCTTCACTCTTCTTTGCTTCAGATGAGAGCAGACCAACAGTGGCATCAAGAGGGGTTTGCTTTTAAGCTACTCACCAAAGTAGGTTGTGGAACAAGATTTTTAAGTATTATCTTGTGCCAATTGAGCTTGGTGTTGCCCATAGATTCTTTCAATGTTGCAACTTGAGGCTTGAATTTTTTCTCCAGTTCTTTCAGCCTGAGAAATGCTGAGCAATTTTTGATTATCTAACTCTAGGTCTTTGCACTATTTCATTATAGTAAATTGACTTTGCCTTCTTGAACTACTCTTTGAAATCTTCTGTTCAGCTTTTTTATCTTGTTATTTCTTCCATTTGCTTTAGCTGTTCTCCATTCAAGAGCAAGTTTAAAAATCTCTTTTGACATCCATTTTAGTATTTTCATACTTTTTTATCTTTTTAAATGACCTTTTACTTTTTTCATGGATGATGTTCTTGATGTCATCTCATACTTCATCTGGTTTTCAGTCACTGGTGTTCAATGTGTCAAATCTATTCTTCAGATGGTCTCTAAATTTAGGTGGGGTATAGTCAAGGTCATATTATGAAGTTGTTTAAATTTTCTTCAGCTTCAACTTGAACTTGCATATGAGAAGTTGATTGTCTGTTCCACAATCAGCTCTTGGCCCTGTTTTAGATGAAGATAATAAACTTCTCCATTGACTCTTTCCATAGATATAGTTGATCTGATTCCTGGGTATTCCATCTGGTGAGGTTCATGTGTATAGCCACTATTTATATTGTTTAAAAAAGTATTCACAATGAATAAGCCTTTGGCTTTGCAAAATTCTATAATGGGGTCTCTGGCATCATTTCTATCACTAAGGCCATATTTTCCAAATACAGGTAATTCTTCCTCATTTCCAACTTTCTCATTCCAATCCCCAGTAGTACTCAATACATTTTTTTTTTTAATTTTATTTTATTTAGATTTGGGTGAAGATTTACAGAGCAAAATCACTCTCGATACAGCAGTTCACATATACTTTGTCTCATGTCATTGACCACAATTTACCACAATGCAACAGCTCCCCTCCAATTTCCTCCCCAAGGTACCACTTCCCAGTGTCCATCCCTCCATACTCTCC
>NW_006921702.1:2255092-2265886 GCF_000298275.1 Orycteropus afer afer | reverse complement strand
TGCTAGTTGGGGTTTAATCTACTTCTGAATCCTTCTCTTCAAGGCTCAGGGGTCCAAGAATAACTTCTGTGTCTGTGTCAATTGGTTTTCCTTTTCTTTGTTGAAGAGGGTCTGTGCAGTCCTTCTATCTAGTCCGCCATCTTCTGCTCCCTCCCAGCATCCAGTACTCAATACATCTTAATTGAATGTTCGATCAATTTCAGACTATAGAAGTTGGTAAAAATCTTCAATTTTTTAGTCTTTGGCATAAGTGGTTACTGTGTAAATTTGAATAATAGTAGAATTAACTACTCTTCCTTGTTGTTGTTGTTGTTGTTATGTGCCATCGAGTTGGACCTGACTCATAGAGACCCCTCCTTGAGTTTCCCAGGCAGTATCACTCTGGAAGTAGATTGCCCCATCTTCCTTCTGAGGCTCTTCCTTGTAGGAGTATGGATATCACTTATCACTAATAGCACTGTACTTTAGGATCATGGAATATTCTTTTTGACAATGAATCAACACCATTCCTCTTCAATTTGTCATTCCTGGCATGCCAGATCATATGACTGCCTGATTCAAAATGGCAAAATCAATCCATTTTCGTTCACTAATGACTAGGATATCAATATTTTTGTTTTCCATTTCATTTTTGACATCTTTCAATTTTCCTGCATTCATAATTTATACATTCAACATTCTGATTATTAATGGATGTTTGCAGCTGTTTATTCCAATTTTGAGTCTTACCCTGTCAGCTAATTCTGAAAGCATTACTCCATTCATGTCATTAAGATTGGCTGTACTTTGAGCAGGCAGCTCTTCCCCAGTCCTATTTGGAGTACCTTCCAACTTAAGGAGTTCATCTTCTGCCACTACATTAGAGAACATTTCAGGGATATTCATAAAGTTTTTCAGTAACACATCAGGCAGTCTCTCATTGTTATTCATAAGGTTTGCACTGGCCAATTCTTTGAGAAATAGATGATCCCTTCCTTCTTCTGAGTTTGTCTTAGTCTTAAAGTTCCACTGAAACATATCCACCATGGGTGGCCATGCTGGTAGTTGAGATACCAGTGGCATAGCCTCCATCCTTATAGCAACACAGAAGTAACACAGTATGTCAAATTGGCAGACCAGTGGTGGATTCTAGGTGTTAGTGACCTGAAAACGACTGGTACTGGCCATTTTGAATCAGATAATCAAAGGTCTACTATTCTGGGAATGATAAATTGAAGAGGAATCCTTTCACATTCATGGTAAAAAAAGAGAATGTTTCAAGAATGATCCTGAAGAACAATGCTATCAATGATAGGATAATATTCATATACCCATAAGCAAGACCAGATAATACTACTATTATTCAAATTTATACAGAAACCACTAAGATAAAGAAACTGAAGCTTTTTATAAACTTCTGCAGTCTGAAATATACCAAATATGCAATCAAGATGTATTGACTATTATTGGTGATTGGAATGTGAAATTTGGAAACAGAATAATCATCAAACCAAAACTAAACTCATTGCCATCAAGTAGTATCTGACTCATAGAGACCCCTCCTTGTTTTTCCAAGGTGCTATCACTACAGAAGTAGATTGCCCAACCTTCCTTCTGAGGAGTGACTGGTGGGTTTGAACAACCAGCTTTCGGATTAGCAGTTAAATGCCTTAGGAGTAATCATGGGTAGTTGGAAAATGATCTTGGTGATAGAAATGACACTGATGAAATTTTGAAAGACCAACAACATATTAATTGCAAGTAACTTTTAACAACATAAAGAGTGGCTAAACAAATGGACTTGCCAGATTAAATACACAGAAATCTGATTGACTACTTCTATGGAAATGGATCATAGAGTAACTCAATATCTTCAATGAAAACAAGTCCTAGGGCTAACTGCTGAACCTAACATAAATGGTTCATATGAAAAGTCAAACTGAAGAAAATTAAAACAACCATGTTGTGTTTGCAGTTATGTGCCATCAAGTCGGACCCTACTCGGTAAGAACCAAAATAGGAACTTGACTACATTGTCCCTGAATTAGAGATAATCTGAATGACAGATTTGGTGCTTTGAACATCAGTGACTGAAGCCCTGATGTGTTGTGGGATGACATCAAGAGCATCATGCATGAAGAATTCAAAAGTTCATTAAAAATACAGAAAAAGAAGAAAAGACCAAAATGGATGTCAGAAGAGACTCTGAAATTCGCTTTTGAATGGAAGAAATGATGAAATAAAAGACATGAACACAAGGTTTCAAAAGGGAGCTAGAGCATACAAATAAAATGTTATAATGAAATGTGCAAAGACCTGGAATTAGAGAACCAAAAGGGAAGAACACACTTGGCATTTTCCAAGCTGAAAGAACTAATGGGAAGGAAAAAAAAAAAAAAATTCAAGCCTCAAGTTGCAATGTTGAAGGTTTCTATGAGCTGATGTCAGATGGATTTTGGCTGAAAGCAAAGAATACCAGAAAGATTTGTGCTTTGTGTTTTGTTGACTATGTAAAAGCATTCAAATGTGTGAATCATAACAAATTATGGATAGCATTGCAAAGAGTGGAAATTCCACAACGCTTAATTACACTCATGAGGAACTTTATACATAGACCAGGGGGCTGTTTTTTGAACAAAACAAAGGGATAGTGCATTGTTTAAAATGAGGAAAGATTTGCTTCAAGGTTGTATCCTTTCCTCACACTTTATTCAATCTGTATGCTGAGCAAATAACTTAAGAAGCTGGACTCTGTGAAGAAGAACATGACATCAGGATTGGAGGCAGAATCATTTACAACCTGCAATATACAGGTGACACAGCCTTGGTGATTGAAAGTGAAAATGACTTGAAGCACTTATTGATGAAGATCAAAGGCTACAGCTCTCGGTATAAATTACAATTCAACATAGAGAAAAGATAAATTCTCACAATAGGACCAATCATCAACACCACAATAAATGGAGAAAAGATTGAAACTACCAGGGATTTCCTTTTACTTGTACCTAAAATCAACACCCATGGAAGCAGCAATCAGGACATCAAGTGACAACCTTAGCAAAAATTCAAGAAGAAAGAAAATAGCAAATGCTTGGAAGTGTCCTGAGAAAGTGGAACTCTCACACACTACCGGTGGGACTGTAAATTGGTACAACCACAGTGATAAATGGTATCAGGCTTCCTTGGAAATTTAAAAATAGAAATACCATTTGATCTAGCAATTCTGATACTAAATATATATCCTAAAGAAATGAGAGCTGGGGCCCAAATAGATATATGCACACCCATGTTCTTTGCAGCATTATTCAAAAAAACAGAGACGGAAATAACCTAAGTGCCCATCAATGGAGGAATGGATAACTAAACTATGGTACATACACACAATGGAACACTAGGCAACACTAAAGAATAATGAAGAATCTGTGAAACATCTCATAATATTTATGAACTTGGAGGACATGATGCTGAGTGAAATAAATCAGTCACAAAAGGGCAAATATTGCATAAGTACGCTATAGTAAAGAGTCAAGGAAATGTTTACATATGGAAGGAAACTATTTGTTACCAGGGATGGGAGGGGAAGGGAGAGAAAATCATTAGCTAGGTGAAAGACTTGTATTGATGAAGGAAAAGAGAATATACCAAAAGCAAGCAACCAACACAGTATATCACTAAGGAAAAAGAAGACACAGAGAAAATATATCCTAAAGAATTGAGACCTGGGACCCAAATAGATATATCCACAACCATGTTCTTTGCAGCATTATTCAAAATAACAAAGAGATGGAAATATCCTAACACAGTGTACAAGAAATACAGACAACAAAGGTAAATATTTTATACACAAAATACTGCATTATTAGTAATAACAAACATTAAACTATGGGTTGATACACAAGTAAACAGGTAAAATTTTCAGGTATGTGTAGGTAAAAGGGAATATTTCACTTTGAAGTATGATATTTCTATATACATATTTGTATGTGCCATAAGAATATCCATAAATATTTCAGAGTTAATAGAAGGCAAGGTTATGATAACTTCTTCGCCATAACCAAACATCTTGAGGGAGTGAGTTGTTGGGCTCACAGGCTTGAAACCATCATTGTGGAGGACTTCAAGCTCAATTAGCATAGCCTACTGCACAAAAACATTGTTTTACATTCTACTTTGGTGAGTAGCAACTAGGGTCTTAAATGCTTATAAGCAATTGTCTAAGATGCAGCAATTGGTCTCTCCTTGTCTGGAGCAATTAAGAGTGAAGAAAATCAAAGACACATGGAAATAATTAGTCCAAAAGACTAATGGACTATGAGAACCTCAGCCTACATGTTCCTGAGATGAGACAAACTAGACAGAGCCAGGTTACCAATGCCAACCACTCAGGCAAGGATCAAAATCAGAGATGCTGGATAAAGTGAAGAAAATTGTGGAACAAAATTCAAAATCCTTAAAAAGACCAGCCTTCCAGGTATGATAGAGACTGGTGAAAACCATGATACTATGGCCCCTAGTCACCTTCAGGTCTGGAATTAAAGTCACTCTATGATTTAAATTCCAGCCAAAAATAGACAGGTCTATGAAGTGAACAATTACACCAGGTACTTACACTCCTTAGAATCATCAACCATGGAAGATCAGAAGGGCAGAAATGCATAGGAAAGAACACAGGGGAAAAGGAATCACACAGAGGAAATGGGAAGACACTTGTTACATTGTAATCAATGCCATGAAACAAATTGTTTATGAACTATTGGAAAATAAATTTGCTCTGTATACTTTCACACAAATTACAATAATAAATTAAAAAATTGAACCTGAGAAAGGAAAAGAATCCCAGCCAAAAGGGAGTAAATTATCTTAGAAATATAATAAATAAATAAATAAACATATATATTAAGAAAACAGAAAATTGCTGCCCAAGACAAAGTGTTAAAAAGCAAAGCTGTCACTTTGAAGACTAAGGTGCACCTGACCCAAGCCATAGTCTTTTCAGTAGTCTCATAAGCATGTGAAAGCTAGACAATGAATAAGGAAGACCAAAGAAGATGCACTTGAATTGTGGTGTTGGCAAAGATTACTGAAAACACAATGGACTGCCAGAAGAATCAACAAGTCAGTCCTAGAAGAGGAACAGCAAGATACTCCTAAGAAGCAAGAATTGCCAGACTTCATCTCAAGTGCTTTGGTCATGTTGTCAGAAGGAACCAGTCGTATATTATGTGGTTATGTTTGTGTGTCAAATTGTCTGGGCCTGGTTGAGTGGCTGGGCAGCTGGTGGTAGTTATTCCCCATGATGAGGCAGGCAATCAACTCCATGGTGGGATCTACCACAAACAACTGAGTAGCTGCTTTGGGTATGTGGTCTGCTTCACGTATATAAGAAGCAGCTTTGGGAATGGTCTCAAACTTATGACACACTTGGACCCTTCATGTAGCCATGTCATTGTTCAGAAACCTGCCATGCTCTGCTGACCCTGGGACTTGCAATGGACTTAAGTTAATGGTTTGCTGTGTGGTTTGGTAATATCAGGACTGTGCCTTTTTATTTGTCAACCTTGGGTTTGTCAGCTTCAGCAGCCAGCAGCTGTCTGAGTGAGGAAATGCCTGTAGCTCTTCTTGGAGCAGGAGGCAGAGCTAAACCCCAAAGTTGAGGGGCTTTCACCCAGTCCTTAGAGCCTGGCATTTTGAACTTGGACTTCTAGCCTCCCAAAGTGTAAGAGAATAAACTCCTGTTCGTTTAAGTCATCCCATTTGTGGTACATTCCTGTCAGAGTGGCACTAGGTAACCAGAACATATTTCGTGTTTGGTAACCTAGAAAGTCATCAGTTAAAAGAGAAAGATCCTCAATGACATTGATTGACACAGAAACTGCAATGATGGGCTCAAGTATAGCAATGATTGTGAGGATGGCGCAGGAGCGGGAAGTGTCTTATTCTGTTGTACCTAGTGTTGCAATGAATCAGAACCAACTCAATGACATCTAATAACAATATAAATGTTTAAATTCCCAGATGAGATCATTGTACTGTAGTTATATATGGAAACTTCATTGTTCTTAGAAGCTACATGCTGAAACATTTAGAAGGGAAGTGACATCACAATATATGTCACTGTGTTAGAACAATTAAGGATGTATGTGTGGATGTGAATGTGTGGAGATAGAGATAGGAAAAATTAGAATATTAAAATTTTTATTACAGATAAGGATACATTATGGTTATTTTATTAAACTGGAAATTTTTGAAGATCTGACAATGTGGCAAAATCTACTTGTGTTTCTCTGAAAGCCTTTTGTCTTTGTCCATGTATTTCACAATTTTAACTGGTTGTTAAAAGTCAAAATTGTATAAATTCTTTCAATAGTTACATAAAACAAAAATATTTAACTAATGTATGTCTCTGAGTGGTGCAAATGAGTACGCACTCAACTACTAGCTGAAAAGTTTGTAGTTTGAACACACTCAGAGGCGCCTGGGAAGAAATGCCAACAGATCTGCTCCCAAAATGTCAGAACCTTGAGTATTGTATGGGGCTTTCTACTCTGCACACATGGAATTGATTCAATAACAACTAATAACAACACCATGTAGATATTAAAAAGATGTGAGATATTTTCATGTAACAACCACATAAGGAGTATACAACTGATTGTACTTCAGGGATGTTTCTACAGCTGAATATTTTGGAAACCCACAACTTCTTTGTTATTGTAAACTGGTTTATTTTTCTGACACAAGCCAGGTGTCCACTCTTAGATCAGTGAAATGAAATAAGGGGAGTAGGCTGAAACCATATAAAATGTGGCAGTTTCTAAAGGAAATATTGTTAAGAACTGTGAAAGTGCTAAAGATTTTTACCCAATATTTTATCAATAGGTTGCCACACTTTCCTGGATGCTGACAGAAGCCATCAGATTCCTATAGAAGAGAAAAAGACCTTTATCACTCAGAAGTCATAGCCATCATGGCTCAAAGGTGATGCAGGGAGTCTCATGTGGATGCTGCACATTATGTGGGTTTGCGTCACAGATGAGGAACCCTGAGCTAAGGAAAACTTAATTTTAAAATAAGCTGTTAGAAAACCTGCACAACTTTACCATGGAGGGAGACACTTATCAATAGAATAGACAACAAACAAATCTGTCCTCTCTCCTGGAGGGAAACACTGTTTCTGTCCTCCAAGGATGTTTGCTATAGAAACATATTTAAAAAGATAACCCAGAACAAATCCTGGCACAAGACATGAGATACTTGCGGAGACTTGTTTCTCAACAAATACATGTGTGAAATGGAGAAATGTCATTCTCCAGCAAAGGAAAGAGTTTTGAGAAGATAATCTAATGAATGTAAACTGTGTGTTTTAGTTAAGGGAGCTATAGAAAGAATACAAAATATAATTGAAAAGGGAAAAAGAATCACTGCCATGGAGTTGGATGTGACTCATAACAACCCCTCCTTAGGTTTCTGAGGCAGTATCACTATGGAAGTATATTGCCCATCCTCCCTTCCCAGGAGTGTCTGGTGGGTTTGAACCATCAGCTTTCTGGTTAGCAGTGAAATGCTTAGGTACTATGCCACCAGAGCTTCCAATTGAAAGGGAAGACACATGAAACTGGAGAAAGTTATTTTTCAGAAAATATAAAATAATAATCACAAGAAAGATTTAAAAATTCAAAACAATTTGGTAACAAATAATGAACAGTTTTCTTCCAAATGAAATAAACAGAAATACAATAATATAAAGAAATTGAATAGCAAACTAAATAGTTCTGAATGAATGGAATTAATTTGTAATATAAAGTTAATTTATATAGTTAATATAATTAATTTTGGTTAGTAAACATAATTACACTTCCCTTAAGGCAAACATAACACATTTATGACAAATTTATTACATACAGATTCTCAAGGTAACCTTCATCATTTCTAGGAATAATAATTCTAATAATAATATATATTATTTGATAAAATGTAATAAAATTATAACTATATTTAGAAATATGTGATAGTCAAGACCATTTAACCACTTTTAAATTGGTTACACACAAGTGTAAGAATATTTGCAGAGAGGACACAATATCTGTGATTACAGATTCTTTGGAAATTATTGAAATAAAAAAAATAAACATTTACACAACATAAAAATAACTGCCATACATGTGGATGAAGCTTCTGTGTGCTATCAAGTTGATTCCTACTCAGAAAAACCCTGTAAGACAGAGCAGAAGTGCCCCATAGGGTTTCTTAGGCTGCAATCATTGTAGGAGTAGATTGTCAGGTTTTTTCTTCCACAAAGCTGCTGATGGGTTTGAACCACTTATTTTTCAATTAGCAGCCGAATGCATAACCATTCTACCACAAGCCTTGAATTTCTGAAGGCTTCAACTCTTAAATAAGAAATGACACAAATAGGCTTATAATATTTTTCTAATGTGTATTAGAAATAATTTCAAACACTATGCACCATTCCTCAGAAGGAAAGTTGGGCAATCTACTTCTCTAGTGATATTGCCTTGGAAACCCAAGGAGGGGTTGCTATGAGTCGGGCCTGACATGATGGCACATAACAACAGCAACAACAACATGCATTACATATAATTTCACCAGGAACTTGATGTTTTCACTCTCATGTATTTTTGATAAATACATGTTCTTAATTATAATTTAGTTTAATTCATCCATTGGTATGTGTATGTGTGTGATTATTGCTTATTCTTTCCTCTGTAAATATTTGCTTACATCAGAATTATTAAGGCATTCTTCTATATTTTCTTCCACAGATGTTTTACCTACAGAATTTATCTTTAATAATCAAATCACTCTCGAAGAGATTTTTATGCATTATGAGCAACAGTCAAAATTCATTTCATCTATGACTAGGGAATTGATTCACCACTAGTATTGAAAACATAATCCTTTCAAGCACTATTCTGTAGTTTCATCTTTGCCATAAATCAAATGACCTTATGCATGTAAGTTCTTTTTCTAGTCACTCTATTCTTTCAAATTTGTCTGCTTGTCTATTCTCTAATTGATATCACAGCATTTTAACTACCAAACTTTATAATAAGTCCTGTTGTCTTATAGTATACGTCCTCCAGTTTTGTTGTATTTTAAATTTTTTTCCCTCTTGGCCCTATGAATTTTCATATAAATTTTAGAATCAGCTTACCAGTTTACACACATACATACACACATGCACACACAAAAGTTACATACATATTTATTGGGATTGATTTGAATCTATGCATCACTTTGGTGAGAGCTGTTCTCTTTAAAATATTGAGTGTTCCAAACCACAAATGTGTTATGTCCATCCATTTATTTCATTGTTCTGTGAGAGGTTCTATGAAAAATTATTTGAATTTATTCCTAGGTATTTGATTTGATTTATATGTTTGTAAATTATATATGTTTTTTGAAATTTCAGTTTAGAATGGTTTCTTCTATAATGAAGTAAAACTGATTGCTGTGTGTTTGTTGACCTTATGAAATGAACTGTTAAGCACAATTACTAATTCTAATAGTTTATCTATAGCCCTGAAACATTGCCTGATATAATGCTGGAAGATGAGCCCCTCAAGTTGGAAGGCACTCAACTAAATGGGAAAGAGCTAACTCCTAAAAGTAGGGTTGACCCAGATAATATAGCTGGAGTAAAGCTTTCAGGACCTTCATTTGTTGATGGAGCACTACTCAAAATGAGAAACAGCAGCTGCAACAATCCATTAAAAATTGGAACATGGAATATACAAAGCATGATTTTAGGGAAATTGGAAATTGTTAAAGATGAAATGGAATGCATAAAGTTAGATATCCTAGGCATTAGTGTCAGCTCCAGGGATCCAGGAGAGGAGAGTGAACTCAGGCATGCCCAAAGCAGCAGGGTGGGAGAGAAGGAGAAAGGGGATTGAAAGCCAGGAACCCAGCCAGAGGAGCAGTCATCCACAGAGATCCAGGTGAGGAGAGGGAACTCAGGCATGCCCAAAGCAGCAGGGCGGGAGAGAAGGAGAAAGGGGATTGAAAGCCAGGAACCCAGACAGAGGAGCAGTTACTGGCAGGGGTCCAGGTGATGAGAGAGACCCCAGGCATGCCCAAAGTACCAGAATGGTAGAGTGGGAGAAGAGGATTAAAAGCCAGGACAGAGGAGCAGTCAGCCGTAGGAATCGAGGTAAGGAGAGGGAACTCAGGCATGTCCAAAGCAGCAGAGCAGGAGAGAGGAAAAAAGGGGATTAAAAGGCACAGGAATCCAGACAGAGGAGGAGTCAGCCACAGGGACCCAAGTAAGGGTGGTATGAGAGGTTTTAAACAGGGAGACAAAGATGTCTGTCAGTTTGTCCTACCAGGGTGATGTGTTGATGTGAGTCTTGAGGCTGAGCCACTGGTGTTTCATACCCAGCAGAATCCACATGGTACACAGGTATCAGTCCAGCTTACAGACTAAGAAAGACTAAGAAGAAGGAGGAGGCCGTCCACTTCTCAAAGATTTGGCCAGGAAAAACCTTATGAATAGCAAAGTTCATAATACTGTTTGATACATTACCACGCAACTTTATGAATAGTCCAGTTAGGTGAGAAGGCTCTCAAAATAGGACTGGGAAAGAGCTGCATCATCTGAGTAAACCCAGCCTTACACCTATGTATAAGGTAAAGCTTTCGAGACCTCCATTTGCTGATGTGGCACCACTCAAATTGAAGAGAAACAGCTACAGACATCCATTAATCATTGGAACATGGAATGTACAAAGTATGAATCTAGGAAAATTAGAAGTTGTCAAAAATGAAATGGAATGCATAAATATTGATATCCTC
>NW_006921702.1:2241161-2252417 GCF_000298275.1 Orycteropus afer afer | reverse complement strand
ATGAAAGAGGGGGAGGCCTTCAATGAGATGGATTGACACGGTGGCTGCGATGATGGGCTCAAGTATAGCAGGGATCATGGAGCTGGTGTGGGATCAGGCAGTGTTTCATTCTGCTGTGCATGGGGTCATTATGGGTTGGAAACGACTTGATGGCACCTAACAACAACAACAGATATTCGTGAGCTGAAATGGACTGGTTTTGGCCATTTTGAATCATATAATCATGTGGTTTACTATGTCAGGAATGACAGATTAAAGAGGATGGCTGTTGTATTCATCATTAAAAAGAATATGTCAAGTTCCATCCTGAAGTACAATGCTGTTAGTGACAGGATAGTATCCATATGCCTACAAGGAAGACTAGTTAATACTATCATTCAAATGTATGAGCCAACCACTAAACCAAAAGATGAAAAAGTTGAAGATTTTTACTAACTTCTGCAGTCTGAAATTGACCAAACATGCAATCACGATGTACTGGTTATTTTGGTGATTGGAATGCAAATGTTGGAAACAAAGAAGAATCATCTGGGGAAGGAGGGGGACATTCTACAGATAACCCACACATTTAATCCTTCTTCCAACTGAGACTCTGAGTAACTAAGTAAAGCAGAAACAAATAATGATACTGGAGTTGTGAACAACTAAGGAAAAGATAAAGTGTTAGATTCAGTGAAGGTGAAGAAAGAGAGCAGATTAAACAACTGGGAAAAATAAATGAACCTGCCCAGCCAGAGGAAATGGAGAATGAGATGAGTCATTAGAAATACAAAAGAGGTCAAAGACAAGGGAAGGAAAGCAAAAAGAAATTATGGAACCCTCAAGAGTTGGAGAGTCAGAATAGCCACACCAGGAGTTTTTTGACATGACCTGGGGCTCTGAGTGAGTAGGATAATCTTACTAGAAAATGGTTTAAGTCCTCCCCTTGTCTTAGGCTGGTGCAGAGTCCATAAGAGAGTGGGAGGAAGGGAGAAACTCCCAGCAAATAGTCAGAGCCCTGGAGCAGGTGCACAGCAGTGGGCTTGGGTCTAACTCTTGGATGACTTATTTTGTCACAGAGTGGACCTGAGTACTGGGATTTTGCAGCTTCTCCATCCAAGCAGAAAGTGGTGGCCCTCTACCCATTGGGTGCTCTTTTGGTTTTGAACTGCAGGTTTTTGACTGACAGTAGGGCATCATCATCAGTAGATGCCTCAGAAGGACCCAGGCTGCCCTGCCCATGCCTGCATTGTTGACTGAATTATCTTTCCCCAAATTCAGATAACTCTGTCTACCTTTCTCTTCTGAGGTTCATTTCTGAAGCCACTTTTTCTTTCTTCCTTTTCTCCCATCTTGTCCAAAATGAAGAACACATTAAATGTCTACCAGACAACCAGAGCTATTGCACTGAAAACTTCACCCAATAAACAGGTAACCAGTAGCTCCTGTGCCACAGGATCAATGCCAGATGGTGAACAACACCTGCTTGTCCCAACTCCAAATACTCTTCATGATAAACAAAGACCTGTCCCCACATCCCCATCAGTGATTCCACCAAAACCCACAAGGGAGAGCTGGAGAGCAACCCAGTACACCTGAGTTAATAAACAAAGAAATATGGCTGCTTCACACGTTCAGATATAGTAAGACATAAAATCAGGGTGAAAAAACTCAATACATAACTAAAAAAGACTACAACTTCAAAATGTCTAGTAAACAACAGACAACTTCAAATCAATCAAACAAACAAAGAAACAAAACAGGACAAAACAATATAAATTAAAGCCCAGGCTAAAGAATTACTTATTGTGGAAGAAAAATAAGCAATGGAACTATCTGAGAAGGAATTCAGAATTTTTTTATATATATACACACACACACAGGACTCTTCAGGAGCTCAAAAGAACCATAAACAGAAACAATGAGAAGACAGAGAATACCCTGGAAGAATTCAGGAAAATCACTCAAGAACAAAATAACAAGATAAATACACAATTAGAACTCATACAAAAGCAGCAGTTATAAATCCAGAAGATGAACATTTAAATTATAGAGATAGATAACACAATTGAAGGTCAAAACAATAGACTAGAACTGACTAAAAATGCATTTCCCAGTTAGAAGACAAATCCCTTGATGCAAGCCTATATGAAGAAAAATAAGAACAAATGTTTAGAGAAATGAAAAGAACCTAAGAGTTATATGAGATGACATGAAAAGAAGCAACATATAACTCATTGGAATACCAGTAGAAGAGGAGGCAAAAAAATAAAAAGAGAGAGAGAGAAAAAAATTTGTTGAACACTTGCTAACAGAAATATTCCCTCATATCATGAAGGAAGAAAAGATATTCATCATAGAAGCTCAAAAAGTCCTATACAGAATAGTTCCCAAGAGAAAGTTACCAAGACATATCATAATCAAACTCTCCAAAACAAAAGACAAAGAAAGAAACATGGGAGCAGATAGGGGAAAATGAAATGTTGCCTACAATGGCAACCAATAAGACTAAACTCTGATTTCTCAGTAGAAACCACTCAGGCAAGAAGGCAATGGGAATGGTATATATAAAACATTGAAGGAAAAGAATTGCCAGCCAAGATTCTGTATCTAGCCAAATTATCCCTCAAATATGAGGGTGAATAAAGACATTATCAAAAAAATCATAATTAAGGGAATTTGTGAAACACAGACCAACCCTACAAGAAACACTAAAGTGAGTCCTTCCAATAGAGAACTCAAAACAGAGAACAACAAATTAAAATCAAGACACTTGACACCACAACTTAGAAACCAAACCAGAAACAGATGTTCAAAATAAGCTCATAAAATAATGTACACATAGAAAGAAGGGAGTCAGTCTGCAGAAAACACAAACAAGAAGACAAATAGAGGAAATAAAAGTTTTAATTACAAATCTTCCAAGTGGAGAGGAAAACAGGGCAATGTCTTTATAGAAAAGACTCTTCTAAACTTAGGGAGATAAGAATTTACTTCAGAGTAACCACAGCCAAAATTACAATCCTCTAAAGCAACCTCAGAAACAAGAAAAACACATGGGCTTAGTAAGCACAAAACCAACAATAATGAAGAAAAGAGGGAAAAAATAGGAAAAAAAAATCACTTGATAACAAAACAAAATCAGCACAGAAAAATATTTGGAAAAAGGAAATCATCAACAGCACAACAAAAAACACAATAGAATGACAGCAATCAATTCATACCTATCACTAATTACACTCAATATGGATGGACTAAATGCACCACTCAAGGAAAAGAGAGTGCCAGATTGGATAAGAGAAGAAGATGCATCGATGTGCTACCTACAAGAGACCCACCTTAGACACAAAGATAAAAACAAATTAAAAATTAAGGGGTGGAAAAAAAATATACCAAGCTAATGGCAACCAAAAAAGAGTAGGAGTGATGATAGTTATTTCTGATAAAATAGAATTCAAGTTGAAAAACAGCACAAGGGACAAAGAAGGACACTATATGATGCTAAAACGGTCAACTGACCAAGAAGACATTATCATATAAATATCTATGTATTCAATTAAAGAGGTCAAAAATACATAAAGCAAATAATAGCTGAATTGAAAGGAAAAATAGACAACACTACAATAGTTGTAGGATATTTTAACACACCACTTTTAAGGAGGGACAGAACAATTCGAAGACAATTCAACAAAGATACAGAAGAATTCAACAACACAATCAACCAACTTGACCTCATACACATATACAGAGCACTCCACCCAACAAAAGCACAAAACACATCTTCTCCAATGCACATGGATCATTCTCCAGAACAGACCATGCATTATGACACAAAACAGACCTCAATACATTCAAAAACATTCAAACACTTCAAGCATCTTCTTAAGTCAAAATGCTATAAAATTAGAAATCAATAATAGGAAGATCAAGGAAAAATAGAAATTGAATAATACACCACCCCAAAACTACTAGGTAACAGAAGAAATAAAATATAAATTTAAAAATTTTCCTAGAAACAAATGAGAATGAAGAAACAGTGTACCAAAACATTTGGGATACAGTGAAATCAGTATTCAGAGGTCAATATATAGCAATAAATGTACACATCAAAAAAGAAGAAAGAATAAAAATCAACATTCTAACTCAACAACTCCAACAATTAGAAAAAGAGCAACAAATGAAATCTACAATATCCAGAAGTAAGGAAATAATTAAGATCAGAGCAGACCAAAATGAAGCAGAAAACAAAAAAAAAAAAAAGAGAGAGAAAATCAACAAAACAAGAAGCTGGTTCTTTGAAAGGATTAACAAACTTGACAAACCACTGGCAAATTTAACAAAGGAAAAGAAAGAGAAGATGAAAATGACATGAATAATAAGTGAAAGGGTGACATCACAACAGAACCAAATGAAATACAAAAGTCACTAACAAAATAGAATGAAAAACTATACTCCAAGAAAAACAATCAATGTAATCTACCACATAAACAAAATAAAAGAGAAGAAACATATGATCACATCAATTGATGTAGAAAAGACATTTGATAAAATCCAACACCCGTTCTTTTTCAAAACTCTTAACAAAGTAGGGATAGAAGGGAAAATCTTCAACATAATAAAGGGTAGCATAGAGTCTAAGGCACTTGACAGCTAAGCAGAAGGCTGGTAGTTCAAATCCACCAGCCACTACTCAGAAGGAAGATGGGGCAATCTACTTCCGTAGTGATACTGCCTCAGAAACCCAAGGAGGGGTCACTATGAGTTGGGTCCAACTCGATGGCACATAACAACAACATACAATACCAACAGCCAACACAATTGTTAATGGAGAAAGACTCAAAAAATTCCCCTTGCAAATGGGAACCAGACAAAGATGACTTCTATTTAACATTGTACTGGAAGTTCTAGGCAGGGCAATAAGATGAGAAAGAAAAATAAAAGCTATCCAAATTGCCAATGAAGAAGTTAAGCTACCTCTGTTTGCGATGACATGATCCTATACATAGAAAACCTAAGAAACTCAGCAAAAAAATTACTAGAACTAATAGAAAGTTTCAGCAAAGCAGCAGGATACAAGGTCAACAAACAAAAGTCAGTTGGATTCCTTTACATCAACAAAGAGGCCTCTGAAAAGGAAATAAGGAAAATAATATCATTTACAATGTTGTTGTTGTTGTTATGTGCCGTCAAGTCAGCCCCGACTCATAGCGACCCCTCCTTGGGTTTCCGAGGCAGTATCACTACGGAAGTAGGATTGCCCAACCTTCCTTCCGAGGAGTGGCTGGTGGGTTTGAACCACCAGCCTTCTGGTTAGCAGTCAAGTGCTTTAGCCACTATAGCCACCAAAAAGATAAAATATTTAGGAATAAATCTTACCAGGGACACAAAAGACATACACAAAGAAAACTACAAAACACTACTAAAAGAAACTGTAAGGAAGACCATGCCTTGTTCATGGAAAAGAAGACTGGATATTGTGAAAATGCGAATATTACTCAAAGCAATCTACACATACAATGCAATCTTGATCCAGATTCCATCAACTGTTTTTGAGGATATGGAAAAAAAACAATCACTAATTTCAATCACTCTTTCAAAGGAAAGAGACCTTGGATAAGCAAAGCACTACTGAAGAAGAGAAACAAAGTAGGAGGTCTCACACTCCCAGATCTCAAAACCTACTATACATCTACAGTAAGTAAAACCATGTAGTATTGGTACAATGATAGACAGATAAACCAATGAAACATAATAAAAACCCAGAAATAAACCCATCCATCTATGAACAGCTGATCTTTGACAAAGGACCAAAACTCATGGGGAAGAGATAGCCTCTTCAACAAATGGTGCTGGCAAAATTGGATATCCACTTGCAGAAAAAATGAAACAAGACCCATACCTCACCCCATACACAAAAAGGAACTCAAGTTGGACCAAAGGCTTGAACTTAAAACCTGAAACTATAAAGCTCATCAAAAATAAAATAGGGGTAAATCTCGGGGCCCTATTCTATGGCATACACAGACTATCAAGCATAACCCAAAATGCACAGGCAGTAGAAGAAAAGGTAGATGTACTGGGACTTTTTAAAAATTAAATTCTGATGTGCACCAAAAGACTTCTCCAAAAGGTCCAAAAGAGAACCTACAGATTGGGAAACAATATTTAGCTATGACATATCTGAGAAGGGACTTATCTCCAAAATTTATAGAACACTTCAACATCTCAAAAACAAAAAGGTAAAAACCCAATTCAAAAATGTGCAAGGGACATGAACAGACACTTCACTAAAGAAGATATACTGGCAGCCAAGAAACTGATGCAAATCAAAACAACAGTGAGATAACAATGATAGTAAAGTTCAATGAGACAGAAAATAATAAATGCTAGTGAGGTTGCAGAGAGTTTGGAACTCTCAAACACTGCTTGTGGGACTGCAAAATGGTATAACCATTGTGGAAAATAGTACAGCATTGCCTTAAAAAACTGAAAATAGAAATACCATTTGACCCAGCAATTCTAGTACTAGGAATATATCTTAAAGAGGTGACAGACAGGACACGAATAGATATATGTACACTCGTGTTCATTGCATCACAATTAGCTACAGCAAAGAGATGGAAACAAACTAAAAGTCCATCAACAGATGAATGGATAACCAAATTATGGTATATTCACACAGTGGAATATTATGCAACATTAAAGAATAATGAAGAATGCATGAATCATCTCACAATGTAGATGAAATTGGGTGACATTATGCTGAGTAAAATAAGTCAATTGCAGAAGGGCAAATATTGTATGAGGCCATTATTGTAAAAAGTCAAGGAAAGATTTACTCATGGAAGGAAATTCACTTTGTTGGTTACCAGGGATAAGAGGGTCAGCAGCTGGAACAGGTAAGATGGGCGGGGGACATCCTTCAGATGGCAGGAAGCAGTGGCAGACAGGGCCAACAGGAACAGGTATGGGATAGCCCAGAAAGTGAGCAGAGCAGTTGGAACAGCTAAGGGTGACAAACTTGTCTGTCAGTTTGTCATACTGTGGTGGCTTTCATGTTGCTGTGAGGCTGGAGGCTCTGCCAGCAGGGGTGTCCATGATGGACCAGTTTTGGTGGAGCTTCCAGATTGAGACAGACTTAGAAGAAGGAAGTGGCCATCCACTTCCCAAAGAATTGGCCAGTGAAAACCTTATATGAATAGTAGTGCAACACTGTCTGATATATTACTGGAATATTTTATGAATGGCCCTGAAACATTGTCCAATACAGTATTGGAAAATGAGCCCCTCAGGTCAGAAGGTTCTCAAAATATGACTGGGAAAGAGCTGCCTCATCAGAATAGAGCTGACCTTAGTGGTACAGATAAAGTAGAGCTTTTGAGACCTCCATTTGCTGAAGCAACATGACTCAATATGAGAAGAAACAGCTGCAAAGATCCATTGATAATCAGAACCCGGAATGTATGAAGCACGAATCTAGGAACATTAGAAGTTCTCAAAAATGAAATGGAATGCATAAAGATAGATATCCTAGGCATTAGTGAGCTAAAATGGATCATTTTTGGCCAATGTGAATGAGAGAACTGTATGACCTATTATGTCGGGATTGACAAATGGAAGAGGAATGGCAAGCCATTCATCACCAAAAAGAATGTTTCAAGATCTATCCTGAAATACAATGCTGTCAGTGATTGACTAATATCCATACACCTACAAGGAAAGCCAGTTAATACTACTATAATTAAAATTTATGTACCAACCACCAAAACCAAAGATAAGAAAATTGAAGATTTTTACCAGCTTCTGCAGTTTGAAATTGACCAAACATGCAATCAACATGTGCTAATTATCACTGGTGACTGGATTGCAAAAGTTGGAAACAAAGAAGAATCACTAGTAGTTGGAAAATTTGGCCTTGGAAATAGAAATAATGCTTGAGTTGGCATGATAGAATTTCACAAGACCAAAGACTTATTCATTGCAAATACCTTTTCTCAACAACACAAACAGCCACTTTACATGTGGACTTCACCAGATGGAATACACAGGAATTATATTGACTATATCTATGGCAAGAGGTGATGGAGAACCTCAATATCTTCAGCCAAAACAATGCCAGGAGCTGATTGTGGAGCTGACCATCAACTGCGCATTTGCAAATTCAAGCTAAAGTTGAAGATTATTAGAACAAGTACAAAGGAGCCAAAACATGACATTGATTATATCCTTCCTGAATTTAGAAACTATTTAAATAGATTTGATGCATTGAACACCAAAGACCAAAAACCAGAGGAATTATGGGATGACATCAAGAACATCATCCATGAAGAAAGCAAAAGGTCATTAAAAAGACAGGAAAGGAAGAACAAACCAAAATTTATGTCAGAAGACTCTGAAATTTGGCTTTGAACAGATAGTAACTAAAGCAAATGTGAGAAATGACAAGCTAAAAGAGCTAAATAGATTTCATTGAGCAGCTCAAGTAGACAAAATCAATTATAATGAAATGTGCAAAGATGTGGAGTTGGAAAGCGAAAAGGGAAGAACATACTGGGCATTTCTCAAGCTGCAAGAACTGAAGAGGAAATTTAAGGCTCGAATTGTAGTATTGAAAGATTCTATAGGCAATATATTGAATGATGCAGGGAACATCGAAGAACATGGAAGGAATACACAGAGTCACTGTACCAAAAAGAAATGGTTGATGTTCATCCATTTCAGGAGGTGGCGTATGATCAAGAACCAATAGTATTGTTGGAAGAAGTCAAAGCAGCACTGAGGGAAGTGGCAAAAAAACAAGGCTCCAGGATTGATGGGATACACATTGAGATGTTTCAACAAATGGATGCCGTACTATAGGCACTCACTTGGCTATGCCAAGAGATTTGGAAGACAACTTACTGGAAAAGATCCTTATTTTTACCCATTCCAAAGAAAAGTGATTCCACAGGATGTGGAAATTATTGGAAAATATCGTTAACATTGCATGCAAGTAAAATCTTACTGAAGATAATTCAAAAATGGTTACAGCAGTATATGGACAGAAAACTTCCAGAAATGTAAGCTGGATTCAGAAGAGGATGTGGAACGAGGGATATAATTCATGATGACAGATGGATCTTGGCTCAAAGCAAAGAATACCAGAAAGATGTTTACTTGTGTTTTATTGATTATGCAAAGGCATTCGATTGTGTGATCATAACAAATTATGGAAAACAGAGAAGAATGGGAATTCCAGAATGCTTAGTTGTGCTCATGAGGAACTTCTACATGGACCAGGAGGCTGTCATTCAAACAGAACAAGGGGTCACTGCATGGTTTCAAATCAAGAAGGGAGTGTGTCAGAGTTGTATTCTTTCATCGTATTTATTCAATCTGTATACTGAACAAATAATCTGAGAGTCTGGACTATTGAAGAAGAAGTTGGCATCAGGATTGGAAGACAGATCATTAACAACCTGCGTTGTGCAGATGACACAATTTTGCTCACTGAAAGTGAGGATGACTTGAAACACTTACTGATGATGATTGAAGACTACATTCTGCAGTATGCATTATGCTTAAACACAAAGAAAACAAAAATCCTCACAATGGGGCCAATAAGCGGCATCATGATAAAAGGAGAAAAGGTTGAAGTTGTCAAAGACTTCGTATTACTTGGTTCTCCAATCACACCAATGGAAGTAGCAGTCAACATATCAGACATCATATAGCATTGGGCAAGTTGGCTGCAAAAGACCTCTTTCAAGTGCTGAAGAGCGAAGGTGTTTCCTTGAAGACTAAGGTGCACCTGACAGAAGTCATGTATTTTCAATCACCTCATATGCATGTAAGAGCTGGACAATGAAAGAGGAAGACGAAAAAAGAGTTGATGATTTTGAGTTGTGGTGCTGGTAAAGAATGCTGAAAGTGCCATGGACTGTTAAAGAACTAACAAATCTGTCCTGGAATAAGCACACCCAGACTGCTCCTTGGAAGTGACAACGGCCAGACTTCGTCTGACCTATTTTGGTCATGTTGTAAGCAGGGACCATTCCCTGGAGAAGGATATCATGCTTGGCAAAGTGGGGGTGGAATGAAAAAGGGGAAGGCCGTCAATGAGATGCATTGACACAGTGGCTGCAATTATGGGCTCAGGCATAGCAAAGATCATGGGGCTAGCAGAGGTCCAGGCAGTGTTTAGTTCTGCTGTACATGAGGTCACTATGAGTTGGAGACAACTCTTTGGCACCTAACAATAAGGGATAGGAGGGAAAGGAAGGTAAATTTCATACTAGTTTGGGGTCACATATTGATTTGGATGAGGGGAGGGATGGTATGGAAAGAGTCTGTGATCAGCATGATGACATTGGGGAGAGGAAGGAGACTGAAAGTTGCACATGAGATATCGACAACAGAGGCAAAGACTAGTACATGCACAATTTTGCATTACCCCTAACACCAAATACCAGGATAAGGATAAATGCATAGGCAGGTGAAAAGACTAGGTGGGGATCAGAGAATAGGAATATATCCTAAACCAAGAATAGATACAGCTCAGAATAATCTTACATATGCACTTGTGCTACAAAATTAGCCACATACATTACAGAAGCAACAAAAGACAGAGTTGGAGTAACTTCTCAGAGACAACCAATCACCTTGAGAGAGAGAATCACTGGGCCTGTATACTCAAGATCATAGTCTCATGTCCAATTGGTACAAAACAGTATGTAAAAGTCTTGTTCTACAACCTACTTTGGTGAGTAGTGACTGGGGTCTTAAAAGCTTTCAAATGGCCATCTAAGATGCAACAATTTTCTCCTCTCATCTGAGTGAAAGAAGAGAGAAGAAAATCAAAGCCATCTGGAAAAAATTAGTCCAAGGATAAGATGAAACATGAGGACCACAGCCTTCATGACCTTGAGACCAGAAATAGATGGTGCCTGGCTACCAATGCCAATCACTCATAAAGACATCAAAACTAGAGATAGTGGATAGAGTGGGAGGAAAAAAATTCAAGAACACAAAAATGACCAGATTACTGGTCACATATAGAGACTGGTGGAACCACTGAGACTATGGGCCCAGGTTAACTTTCAGGCCTAGAAATGGACTCACTTCCATGGTTTGGCTCTCAGGCCAACAGTAGAAAGACCTACATGAAAGACACTTATCAGAGAGCAATGCCCCCACTTACTCTAGGAAGATGTATCCCTTAGACTAAGCAGTCATAAGACATCAGAGGGACAGCATTCACATAGAAGGAAAGCTGAACAAACAGGAATGCATAGTTAA